>NC_045441.1:49521865-49627454 GCF_002776525.5 Piliocolobus tephrosceles
TTCCTTCCTTCCTTCCTTCCTTCCTTCCTTCCTTCCTTCCTTCCTTCTATCTGAACGTCCACCAAACACACCTGAAAGTACTGCAAGCAGGTCTTTGCTCAGGATTAGGACACAGAAATGAATCAGGACTTGTCCCTGTTCTCAGGTCATGTGGACCACAGAGCCCAGAAAGGCACTCAATTGGCTTGGCTCATCCTCTTCACTGTTTCCAGCAGGTATTGGGCCACATGCACCCAGAATGTGACTTCATCACCCAGCTGAGAGAGGATGAGAGTGCCTGTGTACAAGCAGCAGAGGAGATGCCCAACACCACCCTGGGTATGGGGCCTAGGAGGCAGGTGGCGGCTTCTCTGATTCCTTTATGTCCTCTGGCATCACCCCTCGGATTATTGCGGCAGCCCTGTGGCTGGGCTGAGTCTCTGTTGCTCCCGGCTCTCTATCCAGGCTGCCCTAGGACCTGGGATGGGCTGCTATGCTGGCCGACGGCAGGCTCTGGCGAGTGGGTCACCCTCCCCTGCCCTGATTTCTTCTCTCACTTCAGCTCAGAGTCAGGTGAGGGGTCCTGGGTGTGGCGGTGGGAAAGGGAGGTGCTTTTGTCTGAAGTGGCAGAATCTGGCAGACATGTCACTGGCTTTGGAGAGCAGGCCAACCTGGGTTTGTATACCAACTTCCCCTCTTCTGGGGTGACCTCAGGCCCATCAGTCAATCCTGACCTCTGCTCCCTGAGCTGTGAACTGGGGAGAACGAAAGCATTAACTGTGCAAGAAAGGATTAGAGTGTGGAACCTGTAAGTGCTGGACCTGGGTGCCCTCCAGGTGTTAACAGGAGGCTGGCTGCAAGGGTGGAGGGGGGCAGGCCTGCCTGTCTGCCAAGACACCACTAACTGCCCAGGATGGAGAGGGTGGGGCACCCCGCTGCTCTGCTTTACCTCCCTGGCCTGGGTGCCTGGACAGGGAGGGCCTCTTTTCTCTCCTATTGCCTTTAGGAGGCTGGCAGCCCAGCTCACCACTCCCCACCCCTCAGGGGAGTAATCCTCTCTGTGCAGAGATGGCGCCCGTGAAGTCAGAGATGGAAGGCCCCATAGTGTGTCCCTGGGCAGGCTACACTTGGGCCCCAGGCCTCTGGAGCCGCCCTCTCTGTTGCTGAGAGGAACCGTCCATGCAAACCCTTCCAGGGTCACTTGATGGTCCATGGCACCCCCAGCCCCCTCCTGGGGAGAGGGAAGGAGTTGTGGCTAGAGAGTCTTGCTTGCCTCCCAGGGGCTGTGAAGCGGGATTGTACCATGACTGGCTGGTCTGAGCCCTTTCCACCTTACCCTGTGGCCTGCCCTGTGCCTCTGGAGCTGCTGGCTGAGGAGGTAAGAGGCTCCCAGCATCCTGGAGGAAGGACTGCCATGGACATTTGTATGGGTGGGTGCACAACGTCGGGGCCTCTATTCCCCAGCCTGCAGGTTGGAATATTCCTTACAGCGGTTTTCCAGCAGACAGCAGTGAAGCATCTGGAGGAGAGGGGGTCTTCTGCTAAGTTACTCAAGGGTGACCCACGGGCCAAGTTACTTGGAGGGAGAAGCGGGGCAGAGGGCATGTGGGAGATCTGCTGGCTGCTGTCTTGGTTCCGTGTCCAGGTCTCCAGGGCAGGGAGCTTAAAGTGGTTCCAGAGGCAACAAGGATCCTGGCAGCCCTGGGAAGTTCCTTTTCTTCTCTGACCCTCAGTCTGCGGAGCAGTGTGCATGGTTGTGGTGTGGGCAAATGAGGGAAACTCAAGCCCAGAGTGATTGCAGAGAGCTCCTAATACCAGTGAGCACACCCACACTTCTGCATCCAGCAGGGCCTTTGCAAGACACTCCCACACCCATCATCCTGTTTCTCTGTCCCCTTGATCTCTGAAAGGTAAAGCATGACTACAAGCATTTTTCAGATGGAAGCATTTTTCTGTAAGCATTTTTCAGATGGAAAGACTGAGTCAGGGGCAGGCAGTGATTGCCTGGACCCCACAGGAGAGCTGGGATTGGGGCCAGTGCCCGGGCCCCTGCTCCCTTCCTTTGCCTGCGCCCTCTATCTTCAGGGCCAGGCTGCACTCTGACTGCTCCAAACACTTGGCCATGGGAACCTTTAACTTGACTGCTGTGGCTGTCCTCAGGTGTCCCTGGCTGTCTCCTTTATTTGGGGACATTGTGTTCTTAAGCCGGTGAGCAAGCTGGATGTCAATAAACAAGCTGATTTCCTCTTGGGCTTTTGTCATTCCCCAGGGACCTGTAGTTTCTGCGGCTGCCTGTCCTCACCCCCAGAGCATAATGAGCGTTAAGCATCTCCACTCCTCGCCACTGCTCCTCCCTCACCCGCAGGTCAGGTGGAAGGCAGGCTGGAAACAAAAGCTCTAGTGCACAGGGGGAGCTTTCCATGGTACCTGCGGACACCTCTACCTCCGGATGGGGAGCGTTGGGGTGGAAAGGCAAAGGCTTCACCTGCTTGATTGCCAAGCCTCTCTTTCCCCCAAAGGCCCTGAAGCTGAGACTTTCTTCTGTCTCTGCCCTTCCCAGGAATCTTACTTCTCCACAGTGAAGATTATCTACACCATGGGCCATAGCATCTCTATTGTAGCCCTCTTCGTGGCCATCACCATCCTGGTTGCTCTCAGGTTTGCCATCCTCATCACCAACTCAAGAACCTTGCTTGGCTCCCTATTTCTCAGACGGCCAAGTCTGCTTCCTTGCCTGCATAGCCAGGAACTTCCCAGATCTAGGCACCATACCCATGTCTAATTTCCCCTTCCCTTTTCCCCACCATGTAGACCCATCTCTTCAAACACCAGAACTCACTCCTATCTCTGCCCCTTTGCTTATGTGGCACTCATTCTATTTGCTTAGAATTCCTCATTTTTCTCAGTGTATTTATATCTGAGAAAGCCCAGCTTCTATCTGCATCTAACAGTCCTCTGCCTCCCGCCCGGAGCCCCTCTTGACTGTTACAACTCTCTGACCATTGTCCCTTTTAAGACTCCACCCCCTCCTCTAGCCTTCAAAGTCTGAGCACGGCATCTGGCCTGTGCTGATCTTGGTCTCATGGGGATGAGTGTCTCTGATCATCCAGGGGGCTCCCATGGGTAGTACCTGCCATTTCTGCCTCTCTTCCCTGAGACTATGAGCACCCTCAAGGCAGGGACCAGATATTTCTCTGTTCCACACTTACCCTGAGCACAGGAATGGTTGCTCAGCTGTCCTGCAAGGGTTAAACTGAAGCCTCAAGTCCAGCTCAATTCAATTCAGTTTGATTGCATCCAATTTGATTCGATTCACCTCCTGCCCTGCTCAGCCCAGTTGCAGCACACCAGAATCCCCTCCCCCACTTGCTTCTTGTTCCTCATTTCTCCCATTCCCCCCAGGAGGCTCCACTGCCCCCGGAACTATGTCCACACCCAGTTGTTCGCCACTTTTATCCTCAAGGCGGGTGCTGTGTTCCTGAAGGATGCCGCCCTTTTCCACAGTGACGACACTGACTACTGCAGCTTCTCTACTGTAATGGCCATGGGTGAAGGGGCTGGGTGGGTAGGGGAGAGAGGAGGTGGGATTACAGACCCAGAAGTGCCTGCCCCAGCCTTTCCTACCCTGTGGGCTGACCCTGGGGCTCCTGCATGGCCAATTACAGAACAGGAAAATGCTCCTCTCCCACGTCAGGCCCTAAGTTCTCATGCCTTTCCTGGACTGTGGTGTCGATCCATGTCATTTCCTATATTGCATGCTCTACTCCGCATTCTGTAGTCCAACCTAGACCATGTTTCACTATGCACAGCCTTTTCCTTTCCTTTCATCCCTCCCTGAGCACTCATTGGTCTGTGCTGGGGGTGTGTATGCAAGGGGCTGGGAGGAGCTGGGTCTCTCCTTCAGGAAGAGCCCATGGGACAGAATGCACACAGATTAGGGGACTCCCAAGTGGAGAAAGCTGAGAGCTAGGAGAGAATGAGAGAGGGCTTCAGGGAGGAGGGGACCCTGGAGCTGTGCTGGCAGCAACGATAGGGAGATGGGGAAGGAGAACATTTCAAGAGGAGGGACCAGGATGAACAAACTCGCAAAGGCAGAAGGACCTAGGCCATGTCCAAGAAACTGGGAAGGCACCATAGAAGTGGAGTGGAGACAATAAGAGGCAACTGAAATTAAAGGGAAGTTGGGCAGAATGTGGAGACCTAGCAACTGCTGGATTCTCTACAAGTGTGCTGGAAATGAACAGCGAAATCAGTGAGCAAACTAACACGTGACCTCAATTAACTGAAGAAAGAATTAATCATACTTCACACTAAGCACTTATTTTGTGCCAGGCATTGCACTAAGTGCTTTACATGTATAGTTATCCTTTGAACAATGTGGGGTTAGTGGTGTTGGCCCCCCTTTCAGTTGAAAATTCAAGTATAACTCTTGACTCCCCCAAACTTAACTGATTGCCTACTGTTGACCTGAAGCCTTACTAATAACATAAATGACCGATTAACACATATTTATCTGTTATATGTGTTATATACTGTATTCTTACAATAAAGTAAACTAGAGAAAAATTTTTAAGAAAATCGTAAAGAAGGGAAAATAAAGTTACTGTTTTTAAATGGAAGTGGATCATCACGGAGGTCTTCATCCTCATCGTCTTTATGTTGAGTAGTCTGAGGGGCAGGAGGAAGAGAAGTTGGTCTTGCTGTCTTAGGGGTGACAGAGATGGAAGAAAATCTATGTGTAAATGGACTTCACCAGTTCACACCTTTGTTGCTCAAGAATCAGCTGGCATTATCTCTTGAATTTTTAAAACAACTTGAAGAAGAAAGCATCATTTTAATCCCATTTTGTAGAGGAGAAGCAATTGGCAAGGTCACCCAGTGGCTCATGAGTGGGGCTGGGATCAAACCTGGGCCAACGGAACTCAGAGGTGGTCCTGCTCCCCCGCTGGCAGGTGATCAAGTCATGCAGTGAGTGAGTGAATGCACAGGTGCCTGTGTGTGTTTTTTGCAAGACAGAACTGTGGCTGAATAAGTCAACTCTAGGGATTGACTTCAGCTCAGGAAGGATGGGGGTAAGTGAAAATAGAATCAAGTCTTAGGCAGTTTCCATTTAATCCTTATGACAAGGACTTGAGCTAGGTATTGGAAGTTTTTCCTTTTACAGATGAAAAGCTAAGGTGTGAGGAGATTTGCACAGGAAATAGATGGCAAATTAGAAGCCAAGCTGTCTAGATCCCAAATCTGTGCTCTTAACCCTCAGTGTATATCACCACATCTCCTCTCAGGTGGCCCAAGGAGCTGGAGATCCCAGCCTAAGGTGGAGGGGCCTGGAGGTTCTGTATCTGAGTAGGGTAGGGGAGACTGGCGTGGGGGCTCCAGTGGGTGTCCCAGCTCTGAAGCACCCAGGTCCCGGCCCCCAGGTTCTATGCAAGGTCTCTGTGGCCGCCTCTCATTTCGCCACCATGACCAACTTCAGCTGGCTGTTGGCAGAAGCTGTCTACCTGACCTGCCTACTGGCCTCCACCTCCCCCAGCTCAAGGAGAGCCTTCTGGTGGCTGGTTCTCGCTGGCTGGGGTGAGCACTGAGGGCGGGTTGGGCACCATTGGGAGGTAAAGGGCTGGGAAGGCCCAGGGAGTTCACATAAAGGCCCCTTCACCTCACTCTGAGGCCCAGAGAAGGGGAGGGACAGGCCACAGTCCGGCAGCAAGTGTTGGAGGTGGCACCAGGGCCCTGGCTCTAGGGTCCTGTCCAGCCCTTCCTTTGCAGTGCCCTACCTGGCTGATGGTGGTGGGAGGTGGGGCCAGAGCTCAGAGCCAAAGATGCAGACCCCCTCATTTGTGTCTCCCCTGTCCTCCCATAGGGCTGCCCGTGTTCTTCACTGGCACGTGGGTGGGCTGCAAACTGGCCTTCGAGGACATCGCGTGAGTCGGAGTGGCCACCTCATCATACCGGCTGGGTCTACATGGGGTGTGGAGTGGGCAATCAGGCCACGGGCTGTTCTCCAGGCTGGGAAGAGGAGGAGGAGGGACTGCTCGGCTAGGTTGGGGGGGTGGGAGAACAGTCTGTGGGTAGCACAGAAGAGGCATGAGCCTGGCAGGAGAGTGGAGCTCAGATTCCTAGGGCTGTGGGGCTGGGGGAAGGTGGGGCGAGGGAGTTGCCAGGGGGCTTCCTGGAGAAAGGGACGTGTTGGGGCCAGCAAGGAGGCCTTGAACAGGCAGAGTTCAGAAACGTTTGTCCATCTAGGTGGATACAAAGGGTGAGCCCAGCCTGGATGGGGGTGCCCCTTTGGGTGAGACCCTAACTGGCTGAGACAGGAGAAAAGGCTGGATGGGAGGTGGGTGAGACCAGAAGTCATGAATACCCAAGAGAGGAGGGAGGTGCCTGCGTCACCACAGTAAAGGGGACTTTCCAACAATGGCATTCTTGCCTCGCTCCCCAGGTGCTGGGACCTGGACAACAGCTCCCCCTACTGGTGGATCATCAAAGGACCCATCGTTCTCTCAGTCGGGGTCAGTCCCTGGGCCAGTGTCCTTCACTTTATTCAGTCAACCTCCCTGGAACTACCGAGGGGCTGTGCACAGCAGGAAATGCAACTCCAGGCTGGGTGTCTTGAAGACTGGGCTCCAGCCTCGCTCTGCCACTGATTCTCTGTGAGGCCCTTTCTGGGTCTCAGTATCCTGTTAGTAAAACCAGAGGGGTGGTGGTCTCCATCAGCATGGGGGCAGTTCCAGCTCAATTTTGATGAGTGTAATGCGCTGGTTGCAGATCATTTACCACTGCAGTGAGAGACTGGGGGTGCGGAGTGGGGGCAGTAAATGGAGTCTGCAGCTAAACCCTTCTCCTCCCTCTGCTCTCACACACAACACAGAGGCAGTGAAGACTGCTTTGCATGGCTTTGGTAAATGTACAAATGTTTTGCAACTTAGCAACTGTGCAAAGTGAGGGACATCTGCTTTGTGCTAGAGAAGAGCCTGGGAGGTGGCTGGAGGCAGGTGGCGAGGCCTGATCGCCCCCCTTGATCCCAGGACTGGAGAGGGACAGGAATCCTGGGTCCTTCTCTGTCCTCCAAGGCTCAACTGTGGGACCTCCCAGCTCCAGGCTACAAATTCTGGAGCAATGATCTGTGCATTTATTCACCTGCACGTTCTCACGTCTCAAGGATTTAAATTTTCTAGTTCCCAAATGGGCTGGGGATCACCCCAGCCACCCAAGGCTACCCCCTCACCCTTGTCTTCCACCTTCCTATGCCTCTATTTCCAGGTGAACTTTGGGCTTTTTCTCAATATTATCCGCATCCTGGTGAGGAAACTGGAGCCAGCTCAGGGCAGCCTCCATACCCAGTCTCACTATTGGTACTGTGTGTTCATGTCTGGGGACACTGGGAAAGGGTAACTGGAGAGGGATTCGATGTGGTGGTTCTGTCTCTTCCAACAGGCATTCATGACCTCAGCCCCATACTCTTCCCTATGTTCCCAGAGACAGAATAGACCTGGTCCCTTCCTTCTAGGGGATCACATTATTGGAAGGATGAGGACTCCAAACAGCCAGTTCCCATGCCAAATAGAACGATGAGTGCTGGGGTCAATTTCTATGGGAGTCTGGGGAGAGGGATCCTTTCTAGGTAAAGGGTGGTGTGGTCAAGGAAGACTTCCTGGAGGAAGTGGTTTTGAGCCACACTTTGAAAGATGCATAGACTTTGGGATAAACTGGGGCAAGAACAGTTGGCAGGGGAACCAGTAGGATCCAGGGCCCAGAAATAAAAAAAGCCCAGGGTGATTGTGGGGAGGTGGCATTTCCCAAGGTGGCTGGTTCACAGAGTGGATATAGGGAGGTGGTAGGAAGTGAGAGGAGACGAAGTGCACATGACAGTTTCTAATCCCAGCCTTGGGAGCCTCGGATTTGTCTTTCCTGCAGGCGTCTCTCCAAGTCGACACTTTTCTTGATCCCACTCTTTGGAATTCACTACATCATCTTCAACTTCCTGCCAGACAATGCTGGCCTGGGCATCCGCCTCCCCCTGGAGCTGGGACTGGGTTCCTTCCAGGTGAGGCCTCTGCAGGCACTCTTTCTTTCAACTGGGGGTGCTGGAGGGAGGTGCTGTTGCCCACGGGCCTTGGCTAAGTTCACAACAGGGTGACGGCTATTCTTTTTCATCCATCTATTCAAATATCTGTCTGTCTGTCCATCTTCCAGCCACCCATCTATCTATGTATTCAACTACCCATGCATTCTTCCATCCATTCATCCATCCATCCATCCATCCATCCATGCATCCATCCATCCATCCATCCATCCACTCACCTACCCACCCACCCACCCATCCATCCATCCACCCACCCACCACCTATCCATCCATCCATCCATCCAATCTATTCAACTCTTACTGATCCCCTATTATGTGCCAAGTGTTGTGCTCATTCACAAGGGATGCAGAAATAAAGTCAGAGGAATGGGGCCAACAGTACAGCCCTGGCAGGCTTGCTACAACAATTCTATGAGACAAGATGCCTGGCACATAGTAAGGAATGAATGCATCTAAATTCCCCTTTCAGTCAGACCTGGCCCAAGCCATAGCTTGGGGATGAGTAGGGAAAAGGTAGCAGAAAGACTGTGGACACCTTCAGGCCAGGCCAAAGTGTTCTGATGGGGTCTTTCTTCTTTGCCCCACAGGGCTTCATTGTGGCCATCCTCTACTGCTTCCTCAACCAAGAGGTGTGTGACTTTTGAGGCTATCCCTCATGGAGTGCCCCTCCCACCAGACCTAAGGCCTCCCCTCCTCTCTCCCACTCAGGCCCTGTAAACCCCAGTTCAGGCCACACACCTTGACTCCTGTGAGCCTTTGTGGTAGTCTGTCCTGAGCTTCTGGAGCAAGCTGAGCCGGAATATTTCCTGTAAACATCTCTTATCTATCCTTCCTCTGAGCTGGGCCAAGTTCTACTAGCTACTCTTCGGGAGGTGGAGGAGGCCTTTCAGGGATCAGGAGAAGGATTAGGGTAGGGAGTCAGAAGGAATCCCCCAGTTACGTGTTCCTAAAATTGAACAAAAGGGAGAGTTGGGGAGGGGGTACGCCAGCTGAAGGAGAGACAATCAGAGAGAACAGATAGAGGAACCAAGAAAGTCAGAGGTAAACATACAGGGAACTAGGAAAATAATCAGACGCAGAGACAAAGAGGAAGATCCGGAGCCCGAGAAACAGAGAGCACCTAAAGGAAACAGACACACAAAGAGAGTGGATGGAAGGGGAGATAGGCATGAAAAGACAGAACAGATGGTGCTGCTGCACATGTGGAAACGTGGGGACATGGCAGAGACTGACGCAAAGTGAATTCCACCCAGGAGACACTGAATTTCCCCCTTAGGACAGTCCTGCTCTGGGGAGAGAGGCGGGGGAGAATTGATCTCAATGCCCCAGACTCCCAAGTTCCCCCTTCGTGCACCTGCAGGGCCATGCGCTTCCTCTGCTGGCCATGGATTTGCCACGGGCTCTGCATTCTGTGAGAGCTGGCTGCAGATGCCCTGTCCCCTTTGCTGTGGAGTGTCGCTCCCATCTCATCTGCCACCTCTGTCCCTTGCTGCTCCTTCCCCTCTCCCTCTCTTTACTCCTCACCTGGCCTCTCTAAGTCCCATTCAGCCTCATCTGGTGTCTGGGTATAGGAGACCATGGGCCCTGGGGGTCCTGGGAGGGGCAAGAAGCAGCCCAGGCTGAGGCTGGTGGGGGGTGGAAAAAGTGTTTCCACAAAGAGTTGTGAAGGGAGCTGTCTCGGGAAGCAGTGTTGGAGACCAGGTGGTTACATACCTCTGGTGACAGGGAGCTTACTACCTCCCAATAGCTCTTTCTGTTGTCAGGCAGCTATGGGAAAGATCATCTTTATGTTGAACAGGTATCTGATTCCTTTTATCTTTCACCACAACCCCAGTTCGGCTCCACTGCATGAGGCACATTCTCTCAGCACCCTATGCCCCTGAAAGCCCCTCGGAGATGGAAAGATACAGACAGCACCCCCACCCCCCAATCCCACCATTCCACCTCACCCCAGGCTACTTTTCTTTTAGTTACTTTCAATTCCCTCAGCTGCAACCCCTCAGATAGAGTTCTGAATCCTCTCTCCCTTCAGAGCATGTCCTCTGGACAGATTTCCAGTGGCCAGAGTTGAGCTCACAAAATTGAGCCCCAGAGCAAGGAATGGTCTAAGTGATTAAGAGAGAACAGGGTGGTTATTTGACCAGGAACTCAAGAAAGTACTATAAATGTCTTTAGCTGGGCTCAAAGGCAGGGCTAAAAGGCAGAGAAAGGAGCTAAAAGAATGGTGAGAAATACTCACAGGAAGGAGGAAGTAGTATCCTCCAGAGGTAGTACTTAGTAGTGCCTGTGCCCAAGCATGACTTTTCCTGCCCCATGTCTCTGTTTCTCTTACACGGTCTCTCCCTGCACCTTAGTCTCATTGGGGTTGAGTAGCAAAGCCACAGGGGGACCTTCCTAACGTCCTCTTCCTTGTCCCTGGAGGTGAGGACTGAGATCTCACGGAAGTGGCATGGCCATGACCCTGAGCTTCTGCCAGCCTGGAGGACCCGTGCTAAGTGGACCACGCCTTCCCGCTCGGCGGCAAAGGTGCTGACATCTATGTGCTAAGCTGCCTCATCATGCCACTGGAGTCCACACTTGAACTTAGGCAGCTACCATGGGTCTGCCACGCTCTGGCAGAGCAAGGGGGCCATATCCCCACCCCAGCTGTTACCCAGCCTGGGGTAGGGGCGGCCCTTCCTCCCTGTCTCTGCATCTGACTCTCTTTTGAGGTTCCTGTATGTTTACTTCTGACTTCTGTGGTCCCTCTGTGTCTGCTCTCATCCATTCCTCTTCCTGGGGCCTGGGGCTCTAGCCCAAGGCTCAGAGGAGCCAATAATCCTGTAAATGAATAGACATATGTTTGAGTGAATAAATGGGCCTCTAAAGGGGAGCGCACCTGCGTTCTTTATTTGGATGTCTGGTGCTGAGCTGCGTTCATCATTCCTCAGTTCATGCTACATTATGATTATGTATCTGTGCAAGGGGCCTCTTGTTTTATTTATTCTTAAAATGTACTCTCTTTTGTCTTCACCACTCCCATTCGCCTCCTCTCACAGGCAAACAAGCGAGCATGGTTAATGTGAATACTTGTGTTTCTGTGTGTCTTGCAAAATACGTGGTGTTTTGTGTGTCTGTACTTTAATTCACATAAATGCTGTTGGTCATATGCCTCATCCTGCTTCTAACGTTTCCCCCTCAGCACTGTGCTTTTAAGAGATGCTCCCAGGACTGGGCGCGGCGGCTCATGCCTGTAATCCCAGCACTTTGGGAGGCTGAGGAGGGCAGATCACCTGAGGTCAGGAGTTCGAGATTAGCATGGCCAACATAGCGAAACACTGTCTCTACTAAAAATGCAAAAAATTAGCTGGGTGTGGTGGTGGGCACCTGTAGTCCCAGCTACTTGGGAGGCTGAGGCAGGATAATCGCTTGAACCCAAGAGACAGAGGTTGCAGTGAGCCAAGATCACGCCCCTGCACTCTAGCCTGGGTGACAAAAGCGAAACTCCATCTTAAAAAAAAAGAAAGAAAGAAAGAAAAAAGAATAAAAAAGGAGGGAAAAAAAAAAAGGGACACTCCCGTGTTTCCCTGCATACATCTGGTCCGTTGTTTTGACTGTATGTGGTGCTGTGTAGAGTCACTGCCCACGGGTTACTGTCCTGTCCTGTCTCCCCTGCACTCTAGTGAACATGCACATGCTGGTCTCCTCCAGGATCTGTGAGCGTGAGCCTCTGTCCGGGACTCACACCCAGGAGGAGCAGTGCTGGGCATCCATCATGCCTCCTGTTGATGTGACTCAGTGGTGCCAGATTGCATGCTTCAGGTCTGCACTCCACCAGCAGCTCTTGAGGTGCCTAAATCCCACAGCCCCACCAACACTTGACATTACCCAGCTTTGTAATGTTCGCCAGCCAAATGGGTGTAAAGTGCCATGGCACTGTTGTCCTAATTTGCATCTCCCTGATATCTAATGGGTGTAAACATCTCTTACTGTACCTGCTTGCCTTTTGGGTTTCTTCTTCTGGAAATTGCTTGAGTCTCTTTCCCTATTTTGCTCTGGAGTGGAGATGCCTCAACTCCAGGTCTTTCTCTTATGTCCTCCCCATTGCGTGCCCTCCTGGGTCCCAGCATACTGCCTGCTGTCCCCCACCCATGAAGTGAGGACTCCCTTAATGTAACACATCTACATAGTCTGTCCCTCCTCCAACCTCCTTCTTGGCAGCAGGGAGGAGAAGGAGATCCGGGCTGTGTCCATGGGGATCTGTTTATTGACTGACAGTGGTAGAGGGAGATTCCAGTACAGAGAACAGGCAGAAATGGACACTGTCAAGTCAGAATGAAACCTCTCCCTTCCTGGTCTACCCACAACAGACCTGTCCTGCAGACCTCAGTTCCATTTCCCCCACTTCCAGGCAGCCTTCCCTTACTACACTAGCCTTTCCGGCCATTCCTCCTTTCTCCGACTACCCTCTGCCTACTTGGGCTGATCACCAGGTGCCATTTGCCTTGTCCTGGTCCTTGCCTGGGCGCCTCCCTTCTCTGTGATCCCCTGCATGGTGGCCCTCTCCTCTGCACGGAGGATCTAGCTTGTCCTCTATGGCCTGCCTGGACCAGGTATTTTTTCTCATGCACTGGGAACAGAAGGAGTAGGCATCCTTTACCTGTGCTGGCTCACAAGTGTGTATCTGGTGGAGGCAGTGGACAGACATCCTCCTCCGTTACAGAGTTCCAGGGAATGGAGACACAGCTACATGAAGCCCAAGGCCACACTGTTGCCCATGACGCCCAGCTGCCTGGCACCTTCCTGGTCAGACAAATGTCAAAGTGCGGGCCCAGTCTGAAAACCAATCATATTCAGTCTCAAATCATAAAAGTAATTCATACTCATTGCATTTAGGAGATACAGAAGGATTTTTTTAAAAAATCAATCATAATCTTATTACCAAGACATTCACCATTGATACTTTTGTACATTTCCGGAAAGATTTTTTTGTGTGTGTGTTTTGGAAACATCTAGAGATCATATTGTATTTGTAAAATTGCATATGATTTTTATGCATTAAAACAATATACATTATATATAGATGGCCAATAAGCACATGAAAAGATGTTCAATATCATTAGTCATTAGGAAAATGTAAATCAAAACCACAATGCAATATTGTTTCATGTCCATAAGGATGGCTAAAAAGAAAACAAAATAGCTAATAACAAATATTGGCAAGAATGTATAGAAATTGGAACCCTCATGTATTGCTGGTGGGACCAGAGAATTGTCAGGTGCTTTGGTAAAAAATTGCACAGTTGCTCACAAAGTCAAACACTCAATTATTCAGAAAGTCCAATCCAAGGTATATAGGCAAGGGAATTGAAAATGTATGCCTACACAAAACTTGTACATGAATATTCATAACATCATTATTCATAGTAGCCAAGAAGTAGAAACGACCTACACATCCATCAACTTATGAATGAATTAACAAAATGTGGAATATCCATATGATGGGATGTTAGCTCCATTTTTTCCGTTTGAGGTAATGAAAAGTTCTAAAATTAGATAGTGATGATGGTTGCAAACTCTGGGAATACACGAAAACCACTGAATTGTACACTTTTTTAAAAGGGTGAATGTTATAGCACATGAATTATATTTCAATAAAGCAGTTATTAAAAATGAGTAAATGGGAGTTTGCTGGATAACACTTGCAGACAATTTTTCTGCTACATAGTTTGAAAAGTCTATATAATATTATTTATTTAACCAATAGTTATTTAGCAGGTATTATATTGGTGACATTTTCTCTCGATTTTAAAAATAAGTATTTGTGATGATAAACTTCCTTGTATACATTTTTTCTTTTAACGTATACCTCAAAAAGACAAAAGCAAACTCCTAGACCTTCAGAATAAATTATCCTAAAGTGGAAGAATGTTTGAACCAATGCAATGCACATGATAAGTATTTTGGTACCTGTTGCCAAATTGCCTCCCAGAAAATTGGTCTAGAGAATTCTTGCACAAACAATGTAAGTGTTATGGTTTTTCCGCATTGTTATTATTTTCTGAGACAGGGTCTCACCTGTAGGCCAGGCTGGAGTGTAGTAAAGCAATCATAGCTCACCGCTGCCTCAACTTTCTGGGCTCAAGTGATCCTCCCGCCTCAGCCTTCCCAAGTAGCTGAAACAACAGGCATGCACCACCATACTGGCAAATTTTAAGATGTTTTTGTAGAGACAGGGTCTCAGTATATTGTCCAATCTGGTCTCAAACTCCTGGGGCTCAAGCAATCCTCCTGCCTTGGTCTCCCAAGTGCTGGAATTACAGGCATGAGCCACTGTGCCTGGCTGGCATAAGTTTTTGTCTTGTCATGTGCATTGCATTGGTTCAAACATTCTTCCACGTTAGGAGAATTTATTCTGAAGGTCTAGGAGTTTAAGTTTTTGCCTTTTTGAGGTATATGAAAAAACTGTATGCAAGGAAGTTTGTTTCTCTGAGTTTTGACTGGTGTTAGCAGTGTTAGTAATGGTGTTAGCATAGTGGTGATAGTCGTTAGTGTTAGTTAGCTTGGTCAGTACTCTTTAATATTAGTTGTGATTAATTTTAGTGGTTAGCAATTGGTAGAGTTAGTGGCTAGTTAGTGGTTAGCATTAATTAATGTTAGTTAGTGGTTAGTGTTGGTGATTAGTTACCAGTTAGTTTAGCAATTAGCTGTTAGTGTTAATGTTATTTAATGGTTAGTGTTACTGGTTAGTTAGCAGGTAGTGGTTAGTGGTAGTGGCTAGTTAGCAGTTAGTGGTAGTATTAGCGGTTCATTAGTGGTTAGTATTAGTGACTTGTTAGGAGTTAGTGTTAGAAGTTAGATGTTAGTGCTAGTTAGGTAAAGTTTAGTGGTTAGCGTTACTGGTTAGTTAGCAGTTAGTGGTTAGTGGTAGTGGCTAGTGGTTAGTGTTAGTTGTTCATTAGTGATGTTAGTGGTTAGTAGTGAGTGGTTAGCATTAGTCAATATTAGTGGTTAGTGTTAGTGATTAGTTACCAGTTAGTTTAGCAGCTAGCTGTTAGTGTTATTAATGTTATTTAGTGGTTAGTGTTACTGGTTAGTTAGCAGTGAGTAGTTAGTGGTAGTTAGTGGCTAGTTAGTGTTGGTGGTTCATTTGTGATTAGTGTTAGTGGTTGGTTAGCAGTGAGTAGTTAGCGTTAGTTAATGTTAGTTGGTGGTTAGTTAGCCATTAGTGTCAGCAGTGAGTGTACGGTATTGGCAATGGGCAGAAGCAGCTCACTCTGTGAACTGTTCATCCCTCGCCTAGAGGTTTCACAATGGCTGCCAAGTTCACCACTTGCTCCCTTTTAGTTTCAACTGGAGCCTCAAATTCTTATCACTTCTCTTGTCTCTTCCATGACAGGGATTCGCAGACTGGGCCTACGATGTAGGTTCCTGGGCAGATCCTTTGACTGGCAAGCGCTTCCTCATCTGAACCGGGGTGGGGGGCGGTGCGGCGGGGTTGCTCAGGAGGTGATATCTGAGGGAGTCTCACCAAGGACACTGGATGGCGGGCAACGAGCTGGGCCGAGAAGCTCAATGATCATTCTGACCACCAGGTGGCAGTCTAACTGCAGCCAAGAGCCCTGGCTGGGCCGGCGGTGCGGCCTGCCGGAGCTGGTGCTGGAGATGGACGCAGGACCCCCGTGGCCTGACTAGGGCCCAGCAAGCAAAGGGGCTGGTGAAGAAAGGGCTGCTGGTCTGGACAGCCTAGGTGAGGAGGGAGGGGCCTGGCGGGACTGTGGAGGAACAAGACATCCCCACGCACCCCGCGCCCCCAACCCCAGACCCCAGTGTTGATGACTAAGAAGCAGATTAAGAAGAGTGAGAGCTGAAGAGTCAGGAGAATCAGGGCCTACTGGAACTCGTGCAAGATCCGGAGCTTCCAGGTGCTTCCCTGGGTCCTGGGCTTTCTGCAGGACTCACCCCCATCTACCCCGGTGTCCTTCCAGCCAGCCTCCCCGCAGGTCCTGAGAGGAGAACTTCCTAAAGAGAAGGAAGGAACTCGGACTTTCCCTCCTGTTATGTTCAGGCTCCTCTGTGAGAAACAGGAGGAGAGAGGAAAATGAAGGGCCCATTCTCTGTCCCCAGAGAGCCCCCGGGAACGTTGGGAAGATCCGCAAGGATGAGCCTGAACGTAGATGTGAGAACTGGTGTGCTGGGTTCACACTCTCTGGCATCAGAGAGGACCGGGTGTGGGTGTGGGCAGGAGCAGTCAGGGAAGACTTCCTGGATGAGGGGACTCAGGCAGGGGGTGTAGACCCTAAAGCCCCACCAGGCCAGGTTGCACAGTGGTCCCTTTCTACTGTCTGCTGGGCAGGAAGCGGAATGGGGCTGGTCTCAGTTTAGAGAGCAATACTTGGAGGAAAGTTCCGGTAGGAGGCTGATATCAGGCCCAGGCTACATTCTCTCTAGGGACTTCCATGGCATTCCTGCGAGGGCTCTGGGTCTGCCCAGCCACACATTTATCCATGTGGTGAGTGTTCACTGAGTACCTGGGGGACAGGCACCTTGCTAGAGTCTGAAAATACAGCTACAAGCAACTCCCAAATGTTCCCCTATGCAGGGGGCTTAGGGTCTGGTTGGCAATGGCCAATTTTACATGTCAATATGATTTGGCCACAGGACGCTCTGATATCCGATTAGTCATTGTTTGTGGGAGTGTCTGTGGCTGCGTTTCTGGAAGGGCTTAGCATTTGAATTGGCAGACTGAGTAAAGTGATGGCCCTACCCAGTGAGCAGGCACCAGCCAAGCCTTGAAAGTCTGAATAGAAAAAAAAAAAGGGGGCAGAGGAAGGTTGAACTTGAGCTTTCTCTGCCTGGCTGTTGAGCTGGAACATCTGTCTTCTGCCCTCCAGGATCCTGGTTCTTAGGCCTTCGAATATACCACCTGCCTTCTGGGGTCTCTGGCTTGCAGAGGGCAGATTGACTTACCAGCCTCCCTAATTGCATGGGCCAATGCCATACAATAAAGCTTTTTCTACACTGTGTAGGTGTGTGTGCTGTGTGTGGTGTGTGTATATAAAATGTTGGTTTTATTCTCTGGAGAATCCTGACTGATACAGAAGGCATTTTTTAGGGGGTCTCTGTTGCAGACAACCGGACCCACTCTGGCTGAGTTAAGCAAAAACATGACAAGTTTAAGGACATCGGGTAGCTCCCCTATCTCTAGGAGGCCCCGAGCTCAGGCCCAGAGGCAGGGGCCATCCCACACCAGGGGCCACTGTGGCAAATTCCTCATTTCACCACTTTTGGTCATGGACACAGATGCTCACACCACCAACACCAGGGGCAGAATGCCAGAACCACCTCATGGCTGTCCTGAAAAGCCAAACTCCTTCCCTGCCATGCTGGCCAAAAATTTGATTCCACCTGGCACCAGCTTCCTCTTATTGCTCTCTTCCAGATCTAAGTCCCACAGAGTTACCCCTGATGGCACAGTCTAGTGACCCTGCCCACTAGCTGCAAGGAAGGCTGGTAAGCAAGCTCAGACCTCTAGCTTGGAGAGGGCCCTCGTACTGTGGCAAGGTTCTCAGACACAAGAAGGGCGTTCAGAATATGTTGGCTGGCCACAAGCATGACAGATGTGTGGCACCAAGAGACAAGCACACCATTCAAGCAATCACATAATAATGGTGATAGATGCGGAAAGAACAGTAAAGTGTTGGGAAAACAAATATCTGGAGGACCAAACCTAGACTGGAAGTGTAAAAAATAAAAAGGCTTCCTAGAGGAAGTGACTGCTAAGCTGCGATTGGAACCATGAGAATGAGTTGACCAGGCAAAGAAATGAATTAAAACAAAACCAGGTGGAGGAAACAGCACGTGCAAAGGCGCTGAGGTGGGAGGTGGGAAGGAGCTTGGTGTGGGAGGAGATGCAAGTTAGCTACTGTGGTTGGATCTTAGCAAGAAAAGGGGAGCATAGGGCGAGCGGCACCCAGATCATGCAGGATCAGGAAAGCTATGCTAAGGACTCATCCCAAGAGGGACTGAAGTGTATGATGTGACGAGACTTAGGTGTTTTAAATGATCACTCTGGCTGGTATACGAAGACTGAATTTCAGGCAGAGACCTCCACTGGAAGCAGGGAGGCTGGAAATGGAGACATGGACTAGGGTGATAGCGGTGGAAAAGTAAGGACCGAGTCTAAAGCTGTCTAACTCGGGGATGAAACTGTGTGTGAGAGCAAGAAGACGGACGGAGGCATCTGTCCTACTGGAAGAAGGCTACTGGAATGAGGGGAGACAGGAGCAAGCTTTTGAGGGAAGAGCAGGAGCCGCTCAGTTTGGGCACATTGGGTTTGGTGTGCATTGAGACAGCCAGCAGGATGCCAAGCAGCGGGCTGGAGTAAGAAGCGAGGCCTGGCTCAGAAGTGGAGTTCGTGAGTGGCGGCATATTGGCGGTGTTTGATGCCAAGGGCATGGGTGGGGCCACACCGCAGTGAGAGTGAGGCGCAGGATAAGAAGGGGACTGAGAGCTGAGCGTGGAGAGATCCACACATTCACAATCCCACGAGGGAGCAGGAGCCCCCGAGGGAGGCGGAGCGGGGAAAGGAGTGCTCAGAGAGATGGGAGGAGAACCAGACGAATGTGGGATCCTGGGGCCCCGACAAAGATTGTCCCAGCGAGGGGCTGGCGAGCCGGCTGAGAAGCCTTTATGAGAGGATTCGGAGGCACAGCTCAGAGGAGAGCGGATTTGGCAGAGGATGAACTCGGAGGCTGGGTTCAAGGGTGCCGAGAGGGAGCAGCTGGGGCAGTCCAGGAGAATAACCCTTTACGGAGGCTCCTCTGGAAGGGCGGGGGGAGCAGGAGGGAAGTGGGAGGAGTCATTTGGTTTTGTTGTAAGAGGACAGCCTGGAAAAATGCTACGAAGTGGATATGGGAGTCACTGAAGAATGGAGGGCACGTCATGCAGGGGGGTGGTCAAGGAGTGAGAAGGCAGGTCCCGAACCCAGTGTGGGGGGCCTTGGCTGGGAAAGGGAGCTCTGCCCCACAGGCTGGCAGCTGGGTGTGTGGCCTGGGGGTGGGCAGGAGAGGAGTGGAGAGTGGGTGGGTCTTGAGAGTGAGGAAGATGGAAGCAGCTGCAGCAGAGGTGGGAGGACAAGCAGGTAGGGAAGAACATGCAGTTGCCAGGCCGTATTGGCAGGTCAGCTCCCCTGAGAGCGGAAACTTGGAGTGAGACCACTTTTTCTAGTAGAATGTCTGGTACAGACAAAACTGACTTGGGCTCATTCAGGGTGGGGTTTTGCCCCAAAGGCCGAGGCACGAGGCACGTCTAGGTGTTTGTCAGAGAGTAACGGTGCAATGCCACAGGGTCCCTGCTGGAGGGCCTGCTGGAAGGGAGTGGAGTATTAGATGGTAGGGCTGGGTGAGGGTGCAGAGGAAGCGTTCTGGGAGGACAGAACGGTGTGGTCAGGACAGAATGCTTTGCAGCACAGCTGGTGTGACTTCCAGCAGTTGCATGGGCTCCGTGTTGGTGTGGGAGGGGGTGTCTGCTGGGGGTCAAGGAAGTCCCCAAGAGAAGGAAGGGCAGGGACTGCAAGGTCAGTGGGTGACAGGTCATCAGCCTGGGCACTGCTGTCACTCAAGACAAAGGCTGGGGTCAGAGGGCAAGGATGACCTTCGAGCCAGAGCCTCCAGCCATGAAGGTGGAGAAGGGGCTGCAGGAGCCTGGGGGTTACAAAGAGGAGGCTGGGGCAGAGGTGGGACACAGTGAGCGAGGAGAGGCAGACTGGAGGGAGAGTCCAGACAGGGCTGGGTGGAGAGGACTCAGGGTGCAGAGCAGGAAACGAAAAGCCCCAGGCACTGGCCCCCTGCCCTCCAGAGTTTGGGCGACCAGTCCAGCCATCCTGCTATGGCTTCACCCTCCCAGCTCTGGGGCTGCCAGAGGCCCTGGCCCTGGAACTGTTAGGAACAGGGCTGCCTTGGGCAGATCCAGGCCTTGGAAACCAACAGGAAACTGCAGATATTATTATTATTATTATTATTATTATTATTATTATTATTTTCTGACAGTCTGTTCTGCCTCATCTGTGTGACTCTCTTGTGTGGATTTTTCTCTTCTGGCTCACTCTTGCACACTCTCTGTCTCTCTGCATCTTTCTCTTTATGAGGCCCCAGATTTCAGCTGTGGGGAAGCAACAGAGCAGCCCATCAGGCAGCTGCCGCATCTCCATGATACCAAACATCTGGGCCCCGGGGCTGGCCGGAGGTGGCTGGAGCTTTCCGCGGGCATGCAGATGGCCAGCCAGCCCCATCTGTCAGAATTCTCCTCCGTAGTGCTCTCTGCCCATCCCCCATGCCATCCCTCCCTCTCTAACTCTCCTGTCTTCCTCTCATGGCCGTCCCCTCCCAGGCAGGGTGCTGTGCATGTGAGTGAGGACTGTGTGACCTTCAGCCTGCCACTCCCTTCCCTGGGGGGTAACAGGTGGGACCTTGCTTGGGTTCCAGCTTCCCCACAGGCGTCCCTGGGAATAGGTCAGAGCCTGCGAGTCTCCCTCCCTCAGAGGCGTTGCATAATCAGCCTGAGGCCCTGTGCACATTCCCATGGTTACGGGGCTGGGGAAAGCTGGCAGTGGTGGCATCGCCATGGCACCGGCGTGGCCCGTGGCTCTGCTGGGTGTGGCGCAGGCACAGAGGGGCTCTGGGCTCTGGCTGCTGGAGAGATTGTTGCGGGGGACGACCTTCCTCTTGACTCTTCGCAGAGCACCTCAGCTCAGCGGCCACGGTGACCTAGGAACAAACCCTTGGCACACCGGCTTGCTCAACACAGACCAGACTTGGAGTTGTGGCCTCAGCCCCAGTCTGAGCCCGGACCCTGCCTGCAGCCCATGTCCTTTGCAGCTCCTTACTCAGTCCTAACTTGGGCCCAGTTGGAGCCCTCCTGGAGCACAGCCAGGCCCTCCCACCAGGCCCTGCGGGCATTTCCACCTGCACTCTGCCTGCACTCTGGCCATGGCCTCAGTCCTCTGATCTGCACACCCCTACTCCCCCAACCCCTTAGCTCAATGTTAAGGAATCAATAATACATATTAAACAAGCTGTCTGTAAAGAGAAACAGACACAAAACAAGGTTATGTATCAATCAATTGACAAAAATATTGTGACCACAGGCTTGCAGAGCCTATCCAGGTTTTTTTCCCGGTCGCTGTGGCTGCCTAGTGAGGTGGTCTGCGAAGAGTCAGGAGGAAGGCCGTCCCCACAGTGATTTCTCTGGCAGCCAGAGCCCAGAGCCCCTCAGTGCCTGCACCATGCCCAGCAGAGCCATGGGCCATGCTGGTGCCATGGCGATGCCACCACTGCCAGTGCTGCACCCACCACAACCAGTACTGCGCCCGGGGGCCCTCACAGGGTGGAGGGGAAGAGTGGCAGACCCAAGCCTCGCTTTTGGGGGGCAGAGAACAGAGGTATGTGTGTGACTCAGGCCATCAGAGCTGTGAGGGTTCAAAAGTCAGAGGTCAGTTGAAAGTTTGGGGTCAGAGTAGGCAGGAAGTCCTCCTGGGGGAGGCAATGGCAGGTGTGTGGGGCTGGAAAGGTTGGAAGGAATTTGAGGAAGGGAAAAGCCAGGGAGGCGGAAGAGCCGCCATGAAGGTGGAGGGCCCAGAGCCCGGAGTGCAGGACCCACTGGATGGAATTTGATCTCTCAAAAATAGACCATGTGCCTGTGTAGAAGCTTCTCCAGGCTCACCTCTGCACAGATCTCATCCAGGAAGCATCTGATGACTGGGGGCGGTGTGGATTCACAGGGCTCAGGCAGACCCCCAAGAGGCAATCTCAGCAGGAAGAGCTTCACGCAAGGCATGTGAGAGACCCCCACGCATGGCCCCTCCTGAGCCCAGAACCCTTTGTCCAGCTGCCTCTTTGGCTGCCCCTTGAGTTCCACGGCAGACCCCTCATCACAGTCCTCTTGGCCCTCACAGGGCACAGCCCATACAGTAGGGACAAAACAGATCCCGTCACTCCCCGCTTTCTGATTTGACCAGGAAAAAAATAATCCAAATTCCTTTCTGCAGCCTGCAAGGCCCTGGGTGTCCTGGGCCAGTCCAGCTCTCCAACCTCAGCTTCTTTTGCCTTCCTAACCTGTGCTCCCCTCTGGCCACACTGGCCTTCCTGCTGTCTTCTGATCCCCTGAGCTTGTGTTCATTTCTGCTCAGCTGCTGCTTGGAACACTCTCGCTCTAATGCCTCCCATGGCTGCCTTCTTCCATATAGCCCCCATTCAGCGCCAGTGTCACCTCCCCAGAAAGGCCTGTCCTGGCTGCCTAGTGACATCACTCACTTTCACCATTGCATTTCCTTGTTTTATTTTCTTCAGGGCACTTAGCAGTAATTACAAACAATGCTCATTATTTGTGGTAGTTATGTTCCATAAAGTCACTATGAACACTGAGTTAGCAAACACAGAACAATTGCTCCTAGGGGATAGGCACCTGTAAGGCTGTGGTCACAACAGTTTTGTCAACTGATCTATACAATCGATACATAACCTTGTTTCATGTCTGTTTCTGTTTACAGATAGCTTATTTAATATGTATTATTGATTCATTAACATTGAACTAATGGCCAACAGCACTGTGACTCATGTCTGAGTAAAGCTTCTCTGGCACACGTCTTCCTCATAAGGCACATCACAGCCCTCTTGTACTTAGGAATGCTGGACAGCACTCCAGCCTACACTCAGAAGTCACTTGAAATAGTGAAATCACCAATAAAAAGCACAAAAATGTGAAACACATGACACTAAATAGACCACTTGGTGACAGTATGTAAACAAGGGAAGGGACCCTTGTTTACAGTCTGAGAGCTGCGACAAGAAGTCAGAGCATCCCCTGCTTGGGCCTCCGCTGGGAGGTGTGCATTGGGCACTCAAGCTTTTCTCCACTCTGCGAGTGTTCTACGATGACGGTGGAAGCGCTGCCAGTGTTGACACTGGGGCTAGAAAGCAGGCAAATCCACAGACACGGAATGTGTGAGTAATGAGGGTCAGGTGTAGGTCATTTACGCGTTTGCGTGTTATTGCTGGTCTTCCCATTGTCTTACTCATTGCTGCATCCACAGCACCTGAAACAGGTCACGGTCAAGATTCTGTAGATGTCTTTATTATTATTATTTTAAAATTATTATTATTATTTTTTGAGACAGAATCTCACTCTGTTGCCCAGGCTGGAGTGCAGTGGCACAATCTCGGCTCACTGCAACCTCCGCTTCCCAGGTTTAAGTGATTCTCCTGCCTCAGCGCCCTGAGTAGCTGGGACTACTACAACTGTGCACCACCACACCCAGCTAATGTTTTGTATTTTTGAAAGTAGAGATGGGATTTCGCTATGTTGGCCAGGATGGTCTCGAACTCCTGGCCTCAAGTGATCTGCCTGCGTTGGCCTCCCAAAGTGCTGAAATTACAGGCGTCAGCCACTGTGCCTGGCCCTAGTTTTTAATTTTTTTTTGGAGACAGAGTCAGTATCAAGCTGCACACAGACTGGGACTTGGAGTGACTTCTCAGCACCCAGTCCGGGCTGGAGTGTGATGGTATGATCACAGTTCACTGCAGCCTCGACCTCCCTAGCTTGGGCGGTCCTTCTGCTTCAGCCTCCAGAGTAGCTGGGATTTCAGGCATGTGTCACTACACCTGGCTTTTTTTTAATTTTCTTTTTGTAGAGACGGGGTCTTCTCATGCTGCCCAGGCTGGTCTCAAACCCCTAGGCTTAAGTGATCCTCCTGCCTCAGCCTTCCAAAGTGCTGAGATTACAGGCGTGAGCCACCATGCCCAGTCTCACAGTAGATGTCTAACAAGTATTTATCGATGGACTGCCCCGCTCCCCCCAACACACACACACACACACACACACACACACACACACCCCCCCCCCCCCCCCCCCCTTACCTCCTTAGGAGTTCCCAGAGCAGAAAAGACATGGAGAGTCCCTTCCTCTGATGCTCGTCTCCTGGGCACCACAGGCAAGGAAGAGGAGAAAGATTCTGGAATAAAAGCAGGGTATGTGAGAGCCCTTGTCCTAAAGCTTTCTCATCCCTATCCTCCCTTTCCTTACGGTCAGACCTGTCGCTCAACACAGGGAAGGCTGGTGTGCACGTGTGGTTATGTCCACTTTCCGTGGTGTCGCCATGGGCACAAGCAGTATGTGCCCAGCCTGGCCGAGGTTGCCACTGCTGGTCCTGCGGGAATGGTGTGCGCGCATGCACGTGTGTGGGTGCGCGCACAGAAGCACATGTGCTGAGGGTGCAGGCACGTGCGTGGGCATGTGCCCGAGCTCTGCCCTGACAAGTCCTGCCGGCTCCCTAGCAGCTGGAACACCTGCTGTGCTGACAGGGCCTGCAATCACGGGAAATTACCAAGCGCAGAACTAAAATTAAGGCTGCTGCTGCTACCGCTGCTGCCACGGAACCTGTTTACGAGCCAAAACGCCTGGAAGAGGCCTCGGGAGGAGGTGCTGCGAGGAACTGGGACTGCTGGGGAGGACAGGGATGAAGACTGGGCAGGGAGGCCACAGGGACAGGAGGAACCCAGGCTTCCATTTGGCAAGTGCCTATGAAGTGTCAGGTGCTGTGCTGGTTAATTTCCATATTTTATTTAGTCATCACAACAGGTACATATGGCCCCCCTTGTACCAATAGAGAGCTAGGTGTCACAGAGGTTAAAGCTCTTAGCTAGCAGAGCTGGGATTTGAAGCGGGGAAGCTGTCCGAAACAGGGACTGGGCCAGGTCTCTGGACTCCGTGAGGTTAAGTTTCCAAACTGGGCCCCGCAGAACGTCTGATTCGCTGGTTTTTAGCGCAGTATTTGATGTAAGGAACACCAGAAAGAAGCTCCTGAGTTTAGAAGAGCCCTCCTCCTAACTATAACCTGTAGTTGGACCCTGTGGGAACCCACACATGCCTCCAGGAAGGACAATGAGCTGACCGTTCACACCAATTCTAGGGAACCCGTTCCCACGCACAGTCTCCCCACCCCTAGTGTATCCGGAATTGGTGGGTTCTTGGTCTCACTAACTTCAAGAATGAAACTATGAACCCTCGCGGTGAGTGTTACGTTCTTAAAGACGGTTTGTCAGGAGTTTCTTGCTACTGGTGGATTCGTGGTCTCGCTGACTTGAGAAGTGAATCTGCAGATCTTTGCGGCGAGTGTTACAGCTCTTAAAAGCGGCGCGTCTGGAGTTGTTCATTCCTCCCAGTGGGTTCGTGGTTGTTCATTCCTCCCAGTGGGTTGTGGTCTCTCTGGCCTCAGGAGTGAAGCTGCAGAACTTCGCGGTGAGTGTTAGTTAATAAAGGTGACACGTCCGGAGTTGTTCGTTCGTCCTGGTGGGTTTGTGGTCTCACTGGCTTCAGGAGTGAAGCTGCAGACCTTCCGGATGAGTGTTATAAATTCATAAAAGCAGCCACAGCCCAGACTCAGAGTGAGCAGCAGCAAAACTTATCGTGAAGAGTGAAAAACACAACACTCAAGCGCTCCACAACCAGTAGCTGCCGCTGGTGCGGGCGGTCTGCTTTTATTCCCTCATCTGGCCCCCACCCACATCCTGCTGATTGGTCCATTTTACAGAGAGCTGATTGGTTCGTTTTGACAGAGTGCTGATTGGTGCATTGACAAACCTTTAGCTAGAGACAGAGTGCTGATTGATGCGTTTACAATCCTTTAACTAGACAGAAAAGTTCTCCAAGTCCCCACCTGTCCCAGAAGCCCAGCGGGCTTCACCTCTCACTGGCAACCGCCGAGAGGCTTTGTGGCACCTAGTCCGGGGACTCCTGCAGTCCAGAGGGAGGTCGTTCCAGACAACCAAAAGGAAAAGAAGGGACGCGAGAAAGAGATGGAAACCCGCCATCTGGGCCAACGACCACGCGAAGAGGGAACGGCGGTCCACACACGGGGACCCAGCCTCTGATCAAGCCCAGCAGGCACCAGCCGGCCGCGCCCAGTGCACCCGGAACCCACAGCCCGGCTCCCGCCCGCGCCTCTCTCTCCACACCTCCCCGTGAGCAGAGAGAGCCGTTTCCGGCCTCGGCCAGCCCCAGAGAGGGGCCCCCACAGCGCAGCGGCAGGCTGAAGGGCTGCGGCCAGAGTAGACTCCCAGGCTGAGGAGGCTCCGAGAACGGGCGAGGGCTGCTAGCACGTTGTCACCTTTCGCCGGCATCACCAACGCAAGGCTCCCCAGTGTTTATAAGGGAGCTTGGGGGGATGCAGTATCAAGGTGCACACAGGCTGGGACTTGGAGTGACTTCCCAGCATCCTGTGGCCGCGAAAAGCCCCTGGCCCCAGAAGGACCCACCTGTGATCTTGAGAACGAATCTCCTCCCCTTCCCCGCTCACCCTGGCCAGCAAGCAAGTGATGAATGAACCACGGGGGGTGTCTGTCGAGGGGCCCTGGCTGAGGGCAGCGGCAGGTGGGCACATACCCATGCTGCTCCCACCCCCGCCAATCTCAAGGAGAACCTGGCTCACGGATTGGAGGCTGTGGAGAGAGAAAGCTGGGCCCCGAGGCCATATGTCATTTGTTGGCACACAACCTGGCTGGCCTCCAGCCAGTCAGCGCCTTCATCTGACTTGGCGTAAAAATGACAACAGCGCCAGGCACTGTTCTAGGATGCACACATCCATACACAGTCCTTAGAGGGCCCTTTGAGGAAGGATGGTCATCTCCATTTTACAAGTGAGAAAACTGCGGCATAGAGAGGTTAAATGATTTGCCCACAGCAGCCCATCTGGGAGGCCATGGCGCCAGGACATGGACTGTCGGCCTGGGCAGCCTGGTAACAGAAGCTCTGTGCTGACCACCATGCTACATGGCCTCTCTCAGGTCCCCCAGGCCCTTGGCCCTTCTCAGGCCGGATTCACATTGTGCAGGCAGCCTGGTGGATGGCCTGAAGATGGCCAGCGTGGGTGCCACTCCACTGCCCCTGACCTGGCTCTGTGGGACAGAAGGCTGTCCTGGACAGAGTCTGAAGCAGCTCCTTGGAGCATCATCTGCCCACTCAGCCTCTGCTGCCTCCTGGTTCTGCTCCTTCTGCCTCTTGGTGGCCTTCTGGGGACTTGAAGAGGACAGTCACAATGGCTGTGGACCTGCTCACCTGTCGGCCCACACAGCCCTGGCCCACACTGAGAGGGGCCAGTCGTGAGACCAACTGTGTTCTAGGCCCAGGCTTGGACTTTTTGTTAGCTTTAAAAATCTTTCTTCTGTTTGGGTTGTGACTAGCGGGGGCTCTTCACCTGCTTGCTCAGTCATGCCACTCATGGGCACGTCATGACTGGGTTTATATCTGGGTATGGGAGCTTCCTGGGTCACCCTCTTCGCATCTGCCTGCAGCACTGCTTGGGAGCGGTGGGCACCCAGGTAAGCGGTGATTAGGTGCTTGCCTGAGCCTCCCACCTCACCTCCCTGGTCACCTCCTCCTCCTTCTCCCTACTCCCGGAGCAGTGGCTCCTGCCAAGTTCCTCCCTCTAGGGCCCTAGGGGTTCAGTGAATGTAATTGGAAGCAGCTTCTTAGTCGTGACCCAGAGGCTTGCTGAGGGCGTGGGGAGGGGACCAGACTGTGGAGAGCCAGGCCTGAGGCCAGCAGAGTCTGTTGCGCAACCTGCAGGCTGCACAGCCTCAGCCCCGGGGGGTTGCATGTCTCCCTTTACCTTTTCCCCATTCAATCCACAATGGCGGCCTGGGGGCAGACACCACATTCCTGGCACTGGAGGCTAAGTCACCAAGAGGGCCCTACACTCCCTCATAGAGCTATTCAAAGCTCTGTCCTTCACCATGGCCCGGGGCTCAGCCTTCAAAGTGGAGGGCCTCTTCCTCTCTTGCTTGTCCCTTCTTGGAGGCATGGGTTCTGGAGTGGTCACTGCATTTGCCATTAGTTGCACTTGGGTTCAAGCCAGGGTTGGGGGCACAGGAAGATATGGTGGCTATTCAACTGTTCAACCCGCCCCTCAAATAAAATCCCACTGTGACTGAAAATAAATCCTATCATTTTCCAAGTCCTCCCCATTTCACTCAAAGTAAAACACCAAAGGCCTTAACAATGGCCTACACAGGACTACAAAGACCTCCGAGTCTTGCCTCTCTGGACAAATCTTCTTTCTTTTCTTTCTTTCGTTGCTCACACAACTCCAGCCTTGCTGACCTCCTTGCAGTTCCTGCCGCAGGGCGTTTGCACTTGTCACTCCCTCTGCCTGGAGCAGGTTCCCTCAGACACCCATATGACTCACTCACCGCTTCACCCTTAGTCCCACCTGTAGCCTCTGCAGTGGCTTTTGCTATTTCTTCACTTTATTTTTTTCTCCGTGGCGCTTACTACTAAAATAACTTATAACTTATTTATTTACTATGTTTTATCATTTCTCTTTCTCCATTAGAATGTAAGCTCCATGAGGGTGGGTTTTTTGTTCTGTTTATTCAGCAGTGCCTAGCACAGAGCAGGCATGAGAAAAATGTTTGTGGAAATAAATTGAAATTGCAATTAAAATAGTCATAAGGATGTCCAGAATTCTAATTTTTCCCATGACTTCCCTGAAGTTTCCATTTCAAATTATTTGAAACCAAAGTCACCTAAAAAAATCTTTCTGTTTTCCTTTGGGTGAATTCCAAAGGAATTCAGGGCATAGCCCCACCGCAGCCTGCTACAAACAAGCACTTGGAGGGTTTCTGAGGCCAGGCTCTATGCTGGATGCTGTAAATAGAAATGTGAGAGAGACACCACCCTGCCCTCCGGAGCTCACAGCCTTGGGGGAGGCCCACAAGGAGCAGGTGGCAGTGACGAGAGTTGTGACAGGGAAGCCCGGGGGCTGTGGGCGCCCATGGGAAGGGAGAAAGCTCCAGAAGGAGGGAACAGTCAGTGTAGGTCTCTTAACTCCTGAGAGCTGTTTCCTTGAGTTAAGGCTGAGCCTGTGAGTGGACTTGGAGGGCAAATGAGACGACTAGCTTCTGGGCGCTCTGTAGGTGACACGCAGATGCTGGCTTTCATTTCTTGCTCCTCACTAGTGAGCAGGAAGGCAAGGTGGAGATTAGTAAGCCCATTTTACGGATTTTGCCATGTTTATTATAAATTATATGTTATATTAACAAATAATTTATTATTTTTTAACATCTTTTCCTGTGTGTAACTTTCTCCCCCTTCCTCAAATTTTAGTTACACCGAGAACTCCTGAAGGGCTAGGACCCTTCCACTTCTCTTGCTTCCTTCTTACCGCCGTCTCAACAGAACCCAGATCCAGCCTTGGTAAATTAGGATGTTGGGACTCGGAGAGGGAGAGTCACTTGTCTGTGGTCGCAGAGAATCAGAGCTTGGGCAGGGGCTGAGGCCAGGCCTCCTGCTTCCTTGCCTGAAGCCCTTCTACTGCCAGACACATGCTCTTCGGAGCCCATCTGTAGCCTATGTCTAAGGTTCCCCCAGAAGAAGCCGTGGCCCCTGACCCTGCTAAGCCTTCCTCCACTCCTCCAGCACCCCTGGGGCCATCAAGCTCAGAGCTGCAGGCCTGTGGGGATGGCTGGAGGCGTGGGAGTCAGGGCAAAGCCGGTTCTCACTGAGGCCTTCGCGTGCCTCTGCCAGGGCCCCGCAGTGCCCTGGCTCCTCCCTTTCTCCTCTGAGGATGGCTATCTCAGTGGAGCAGCCCTGGGAAGCACCCAGCCTGCCGTTTTGTGACAGACTTTCCCAAGCCTCAAGAAAACTGATCTACAGGGCTAGACGGGCTGTCATAAAACTTGAGTGTCATACCTCTTCTTAACATCATATAGATGAGGAAACCGAGGATTGTGGAAGGCAAGTGGCCTGCCCCGGTCCGAAGGCCCAAGGCAGGACTAGGTCTGGAGTTAGAGGTCCGTGTCACCGTTGAGCCTGAAGGTGTCTGCTCTTTTAAGGCCTCTAGTGTATTTCCTCTGGGCTGGACTCTGAGTGTCGGGGTAACCGTGTGTATTCATCCATTCTCACAGTGCCATAAGGACATACCTGAGACTGGGTCGTTTATAAAGGAAAGAAGTTTAATTGACCAAGAGTTTGGCAGGGCTGGGAAGGCCTCAGGAAATTTACAATCATGGCAGAAGGAGAAGCAAACATATCCTTCTTCCATGGCGGCAGCAAGAGGTGCCCAGCAAAAGGGAAAAAGCCTCTTACAAAACGATCAGATCTTGTGAGAACTGACTCAGTATCGCAAGAATAGCATGGGGGAAACTGCTCCCATGATTCAGTTACCTCCCATCAGGTCCCTCCCACCACACGTGGGGATTATGGGAACTACAATTCAAGATGAGATTTGGGTGGGGACACAGCCAAATCTTATCACCTCACATAGCTACAATGACAGGGTGCTCATTACCAGTCTGTACTTCTTCTTGGTTCCTCTCCATTTCTATTCTCTTGAGCCCTGGACCCAGGTCTTAGGGGTCAGGTTTCCTGTGGCCTTCCCTGCTCTCCCACAGGGTGCTGCTGAGGACCTCCTGGGCTTCTCCCTACCCATGTTTATACAGGGGGCTCCTGACCCCTCTTCTCTGCTCTACACAACACACTGGGGTGCAAGACAAGGTTTGCTCATTCTTGTCATTCATTTATTCAAAAATATCTAGGTGTGGTGGCATGCTCGTGTAGTCCCAGATACTCTGGAGGCTGAGGTGGTTGGATTGCTTGAGTATAGGAATTTGAGGCTGCAGTGAGCTATCATGGTGCCACTGCACTCCAGCCTGGGTGACAGAGCAAGACTCTGTTTCTAAAAATCAAAGGAAACAGGCCAGGCACGGTGCTCACGCCTATAATCCCCGCACTTTGGGAGGCCGAGGCAGGCAGATCACTAGATCAGGAGTTCGAGACCAGCCTGACCAACCCTGTCTCTACTAAAAATACAAAAATTAGCCAGACGTGGTGGTGCGTGCCTGTAATCCCAGCTACTCAAGAGGCTGAGGCAGGAGAATCGCTTAAACTCAGCAGGCGGAGGTTACAGTGAGTCGAGATTGTGCCATTGCACTCCAGTCTGGGTAATGGAGTGAGACTCCGTCACAAAAAAAAAAAAAAGGAAACAAAAAACCCCCAAAATGTTTATTAAACTTACGATGTACTTTGTACCAGGTACTGTTCTAGGCATCATGGATACAGTAATGGAAACAAAAATATCAGACCAAGAAAAGACGTGAGCAGTCCCTGACTTAGATGCCTCACTAGCATTATGGACCCTCTTCCAACCGTGAGACACATAACCAGAAGGACAGACTGTCAAGGCAATTAAGAGACAGATGGATGCACAGGAAAAATAAAATGGTTCAAAACAGAAATAGGGTGAGGCACAGGGGAAACTTTGCAAAGCACTAGTTCCAAGGTTAGCTACAGTCTTTTTCTAACAGGAAATGACAAGGCTATCCTTTGACCCTTTTCAGGACTTGGAGGCGGAGGAGCCCTTGGGAACATCTGGAACATCTGCGAGCCATTCTCTCCCACTGAGGAGGACTGGGCCAGGGCTAGTGTGGGCAGGGGTGGGGACTGGGAGGACAAATAGATCCAGCAGGACACCCCCCAGGCCTCTTCCTGCTCCCAAACCCCAAACATTGCTTGCAGAACCTGGGCGGGCTGGCACTTCCCCAGCCTCACCGCAAGACTCCCTAGTCTCCAGCTCAGCGTGGGCCAGGCCTACCCCGTCCACATCCTCTGCAGGGCTCCTCCCAGGTTAGGGGTAGCAGGAGAGAAAGCCAGAGCTGTGTGAGATTGGAGGAGGAAGAGCGGGCCAGGGAGGAGGCTTTGTGTGGGCGAGGGCATGGCTGGGAGGAACTGAACTAGGGGGAGGGAATAGAGGAGCCAGGTACAGGGGGGATAACAGAGGGGAGCAACTTCTACTCCAGACTGACAGTGACATGAATCGAAACTTGCCCCCCACCCTTGCTCTTGGGATTGCAACTTGAGGATGGAAGGTGTTATGGACTTAAAATTTGTCCCCCCACCCCCTGATTTATATGCTGAAGTCCTAACCCCCAGTCTTTCAGAGTGTGATTATTCAGACGCATAACCTTTAAAGAGGTAATGATGTTAAAACGAGTTCATTGGGGTGGGCTGTAATCCAACATGACGGGTGTCTTTATAAGAAGAGGAGATTCAGACACAGACAGACAAAGGAGGAAGACCGTGTGAAGTCACAGGCAGAAAACATCTGTCTACAAGCCAAGCAGAGAGAGGCCTCAGAAGAAACAACCCCACAGATACCTTGATCGCGAATTTCCAGGTTCCAGAATCATAAGGAAATGCCTTTCTGTGGTTTAAGCTCCCCAGTCTGTGGAATAGGTTATCCCTGTCTGTGGAATTGGTTATCCCTGTCTGTGGAACTGGTCACGGCAGCCCGAGCTGACCACACAACAGTGAAGCTGTTCAAACAGGGCACCATCTTAGGGATGGGTACTTTCAGTTCACTGGACACTCCACTCTCTGGGCACTCTGCCAGGAAAGAGACACACATACCTTCAGGCTCACAGTCCTGGCTTATGATTTCCCACGGATTAGCGTCAAAACTGGGGCAACTGGAGAAGCTGATACTCTTCATTTGAATTAGACAGGGTGATCTTTGATGGAAATCAGTCTACTCGGTGAGTTGTATTTGCTTTCAAGAAAATAGAAAAGAAAAACCGGCACAACATTGTCAGTACAGAGACCAACCAGAGGTGGAAGTGCCACTGCCTTCCTCTGGGACTCTGAAGGGACAGAAGTGTCTTCTTCCTACGTAGAGCCATCAGAGTCAGGGACTCATAAACATAGCAAATGCCTGAGGCAGGGCAGTTTCCAAAGCTCTAGGATGTACTGGACTGCTGAAATGTCTAACCTTGAGGGGAAGGGTTGGTTGTCCATGGAATAATTGTGCAAATAGCTAACTCTTTCCTATTCCAGATATCGACGACAGACTGTATGTTTAAAGCATGTCACATATGTCACCTTAATTAATCCTCACAAAATCCAGGCACTATCAGCGTCCCATTTTACAAATGGGAAAATTGAGGCACAAAGAGATGATGTGACTTGATCAAGGTTACTCCACTGATAAGGAGGAGGAGTAGTAACATCAGATGGAGAAGGCGTGTGAAGAGGATACCTCTGGGGAAGGGTTAGGGAGCAGGAGAGCCGTCAGGTGAGCTGCCTTCTGAAGTCTTATCCCTCAGTTTGGAGTGACTTTAGGACACTTATCTGAACCCTTCAGTAAAAGACGAAAACTCCTTTTTGAGGTCCAGAGAGAATTTAGTCTGAGGAGGATAAGCCCTACAAGATGTGGCTATTGAGACAACCAAAAAAGTCAAAGTGGGCAATCATAAACAATGACAAACACCTTAAATATTTGGAGACAACTTAAAAATCATATGTATCCATTAAGCACTCTTGATTGTGGCCAAGGCCTCTTGTTTGAACAGGAGTCTGCTGGCTGATGAGAGTTCTTTTCTATCTTTATTTTTGAAAAACCACATGCATGATGTCTCATCTTTGATTTCCTGTTCTGGTTTCTTTATAGAGTAGGGAAAGCATAAAATCCCTCGCTGGGTGTCATAAGGGCTGAGTCCCCATTCCTTAGCTCTCTTTCTTTCTGTGCATAGTGTAGGATGGCCCTTTGGTGCTCATCTGGAGTTAGTTATGGCCACATGACTTAGCTTGACCAGTGGACTGTAATAGAAATGATGAGTATCACTTCTGGGCAGATGCTTTAAGAGTTGGCTGAGGCCGGGTGCAGTGGCTCACACCTGTAATCCCAGCACTTTGGGAGGTGGAGGCAGGCAAATCATCTGAGGTCAGGAGTTGGAGACCAGCCTGGCCAACATGGTGAAACCCCATCTCTACTAAAAATACAAAAAGTAGATGGGCTCAGTGGCGGGCACTTGTAATCCCAGCTACTCAGGAGGTTGAGGTAGGAGAATTGCTTGAACCTGGGAGGCAGAGGCTGCAGTGAGCTGAGATTGCGCCACTGCACTCCAGCCTGGGTAACAGAGTAAGACCCTGTCTCAAAAGAAAAAAAAAAAAAAAGAAAAGAAAAGAAAAGAAAAAGAAAAAAAGAAAAGAAAAGAAAAAAAAGAGAAAAATAAAAGAGTTAGCTGGGCGTGGTGGCTCAGGCCTGTATTCTCAACACTTTGGGAGGTCAAGATGGGAGGATTGCTGGAGCCCAAGAATTGGTGGCTTCAGTGAGCTATGATTGCACTACTGTGCTACAGCCTGGCTGACAGACTGAGATCCTGTCTCTGTTTTTTTTCAGAAGAGTCATTACATACTTCACCATGTATCTACAACCTCAGGTACTGGAAAAGGTTCAGATACATTGGCTGAACCATCCATTTGCGCCTGAAGCAGAGCCCCATTTAACCCATGATAGGCATGTAGCATGAATAAGAAAAAAACCTGTGTAAGATTTAAACTACTGAGATTTTCAGAATGTTTGTTACTGCAACCTATCCTTTCTTATCCTAACTGACACACTCACGAAGTTCTATGAGTATAGCCTTATTCTTGGCTAGATATATTTAGATATGTTTCTCCAGTATTTTAATATGGGTCTCACTCAGACCTCATTCCACAACAACTATTTTTAGATACTTGCTTTTACTGTATGATATTCAGGAACCCAGCCCTTCTTCCTGATGTTACTTCTATAGTGAAAATGTGGAACTGCAAGGAGGCATCCGCTGTGCATGTACCAGGCAGCTTCTATGGGTATGGTCATCTGGAGCATCCTGAGTGTAGGTACAAGGCCCTTCTCTTCTCCTAGTTGAGAGAGACAATTTCTCTTGTTGTGAGAGACAATTTGCCATGGACCTATCCCTGAACATCCCTGCTGGGAGTGCTGAAAATGCAAGGCTCTGGTTGCTCTTTACCTGGGCTGTTTCACAAGGCTGTACTTGCCATGAGCAGCCATGAGAGATGTGGTAACACCTCCCACCAGGAAAAGACCAGGTTTCTTTCCACTTGCTAGAGAAGTGGCAAATGTTCCAAGCTCAGTGTTACTCTCCTGTAACGTGATCCACTGGGTGACTCACCAACACAGGCCCTTTGCTTTGTCTTTGTGGGACTTGGGTGACGTTGGAGAACTGAAGCAATCCTATGCAGCTCTGGCTAGTGCTTTTGCTGTGAGTGATGAAGTCCTTTGTTTCTGACCCAAGAGTCTTGTATCTTTGGCTGGCATCCATGGAACAATAGCAGACTAGCTTGTTAGCTTGTAAATTGGGTGAAAATCTCAGCCACTGCACTTTTCCTGACATCCCAGCTCTAATTCAGCATAGGACTGGGCACGTAGTGGAATGATGGGAAGTAAGGCTTATGCTTTTCACTTATTGATCTTGGGGCGAGGGAGTCCCAGGACAGCCTTTCTCCACACCTAATTCTCTGGTGGCCATTTCACTTCCTGTGTCTCCGTTTTACCCTCTGCAATGAGGATAACAATCTAGGATCTCCGGTTCACACTCAGGGCTGTTAGATTTGAGAGTCTGGGGGAAGATGGCTGCTGCTCTCTCATAATCACCAGCTGACTTCTGTCTTTTCTTGAGATAATTCTAGGAAACGTAGACCCCTCCCAGAGAGACTTAGGGAAGAGGAAGGAAGAACTCACTGTCAGTGAGAAAGAGGAATGTGACTAGGAGAGATCCAGTTGGCTGTGGAGTCTTCCTTTCTGGAGCTCCGCACAAACAGGACAGGAGCTGGCATGTTTTCGGGAGGCAGGGTCAGACTGGATACCTCCCATGGCTCTGTTTGGAATGGGAAGCATGACACCCACCTCCAGGAAGCTGATGGGAAGGACTTGCCCTAGTTTCTAGACAGGAATTTAAGTTTGCTGTGTCAGGACAGCAGCAGTGGCCTAGCACAGGTAGATGGCAGCCAGAAACAATGTGAGACGCATGTGCAATCTCTCCCTAGGCAGTGCTGGAATTTGTCCCCAAACACATACCTAGCACAGACAGGGTGCATCATGCATTTCACATTTAATATATCTTGAAAAAATAGCTCAGTGCAAAATTGGGGGAAAAAGGGAAGGGATAGTTGTTTGTCTGCACCCTCTCCAACTGTGGCATCTTTGCTGTGCCCTCAATAACTGTCACATGGGAACTTGTGTGCCCCTGAATTCCTCCGCTACACTTAGGAAAGGAGGCTGCCTTAGGGAAGAGTGATTTGTGTATGCTCACAGGTCAGACTGGAAGATGAGAGAGAGATGAGATGGTGGGATGGCTGCAGCAGCCCTGGCGAAAGGTGAGGAGGGTCTGAACGAGGGAGGAGTTCAAGGACATGGGTGAGGTCTACTTCTCAGCTGGGGATGCAGCTCCTGACTTCTGTGGGGCCCCAGGGTGGCATCCATGAAGACCCTTGTGTTCGTTCAGCCCCTGCACCTGGCTGAGGGCTTCCCCTTCTGCAGAGGATTCTGGGAAAGGTTGCCCCTGCCAGCCGTTAGTCCTAAGGGATGGTCCTAAGGCCAGGCTCAGGAACCTAGCCTGGGTCTCGCCATCCCAGACCCTCCCCACAACACACCAAGGAAGGGCCTGTCACCAGGATAAGTATGACCCTCCCGTGTCCGAGTCCTCATTTCACTTACAGCTCGGCGCTAATCCAATTGCTGGCTCTAACCTAATTCTCCATTGTGGCTAGAGTCCTTTGCCTGCCGATATTAAAAATCTTTTCATTTAATTGTGCAGAAGATAGATCCTCCTCAGCCATCAGGTGGTAAATATAGAATAGCTGATGTGTAGTTCTAATTTCTTCCCTGGCAGGCCTCCTGCAGCTCTGAGTAATTGGGGACCAAGAAGCTCTGGGAGGAAGGAGACAGGAAGGAGAGAAGAGGGAGGCAGGGCGGGGAGCAGGGACCTTGCTATTGTCAGGAGGTTACAGATCAAAGGGATCTGGTCAGTATGTCCATTTCTGCAGGGCCAGTTGTTTTTCTCCTGAATCTCTCACGCTACCCAGTGACTGGGGTCCTGAGATGTTGCATGAGAATCACGTGTTCCTCCGCCATGGAGATCAAGATGCAAGATGCACCATCCGAACATATCTTTGGTGAAGGTCATGGAATCCCCAAGTCACCAAGAACCAGAGCTATTTGATACACCAAGACCCTTTGTGATGATTGAGTGTAACCCTCTGGTTTGGGGACCACATGGTTTCCCAGCCAGGGACTGAAAGAGTTGATGACAGAGGACAAGCATCTTGGTTTCTAGCCAAGGAAGGAAGACTATGTGGAACACTGTGGTCACTGTGTGTTCCCATAGGAGAGGGACAGTGGTATTGAAGTGAGGCTCCAGCAGCCATTAGCAGGCCCAGGGTCCTCGTCTCATTCACCCAGCAAACGGCAGGGCTCCAGTTAAAGTTACTGGCCTCACACTTGGCTACCAAGGAAGAAGGAAGCATCCTAGGAAGAGCCACTGGTCACTGAGACTTCCCAGGAGTTCACAGCTTCCAGGATTCGCTGGTGCTCTGGAGAACATGGCAGGCTACTCCATCTCTTGGAGGGAGGGCTGCAGCTTCCTGTCAGCTGCATGCTCAACTGCCGTGAGCTCCCAGCTCCTCATGCCTGTCCCATTGGCGGACCTGAGCTTCTGAGACTGCTCCTGCTTCCCTGTAGGAGGTTTTGCTGCACTTCAGCTCTTGGACCCCGTTGTCTCCACCCCACCCTCTCACAGGCTGGTGTGGGGGCATTCCTCTTCCCAGACTGGGGACCTCAGGTAGCCTTTCCTTCCCTTCCCCCTCCTGCCTCAGAGAGAGACACAGGTATTTCATAGGAGTGCCTGTTTCCTGAGCACTTGGGGGATTCTCGGGGCTCCATCCCCGCCTGGCCCCATCACCCCAGGGCCTCTGGGTAGCCCTGTGCTCTCTGACTCCGCCCCGTGTACTCTCCAAGACCAACTCCTCCTCTCCCCCACTAATAGTGGGTTTTGCACACCCCTCTTCTCTACCCTTCTCTACCTGCTGATCCAAGATCCTTGGGGGAAGAGGAGGGAACCCTCACGGCTTGGGAGCTGCTGAATCCTCTGACCAGGGGATCCTGAAGAAGGTGACTAAGGTAGTTTCCAAGACCCTGGCCTGGAATATTCCCACTGCCCTTCTCTGTGAGTTCTTCTCCTCTATGGCTCCTGCATCTTCAGAACAAACAAAAGCAGAGCATGTGACTGCTGGCAATGCCCAAATGACTCCAGTCACAGGATCCCTGCATGTCCAGGCCAGAATGGCCAGCACAGCTGACCCCTTTCCTGTTCTCAGGTGAGGAAATGAACAGCATGTGGGAAGGCATTTTTACCCAAGCTCACGCAGTGGCTCCATGCTAGGACCCGGGCTTCCTAGCTCCAGTCTAGATGCTAGATATTTCTGTTCCTATTGTCAGAATGATAGAGAACTCACAAGGACGGGGGTCAGGATGACAGAGTGTCAAAACCAACTCTGCCCTCTGCCAGTGGTGTGGCCTCCAGCAATGTATTCAACCTCTCTGGGCCTCCATTTTCTCATCTGTAAAATTAGGGTGACAATGGTATCTGCCTTGTGAGGTGACACGAGAGTCTGCTTAGATAACCTTCCCAAAGCTCCAGCACAGCGTCTCGCACATGGTAAGTGATAATTAGCTCTCACGCAAAATTCAGCTCCATTGGATTGAAAATTTCTCCTCAAACCAATGTGAGGAGCATTATCTTTTCAAGCAATGAGCAGGCATTTAATTTACTCCCTCAGAAAATTGAAGGGTTCTGTGTTGGGGAACTATTTGGATGACTTTTCCAGAAAAAGAAGGTTGTGCAGATGTCTTTTTTCCCTCCATGGAAGTTTCCCAGCATAGAGCAGGGACAACAGAGTCCTTCTGCTCATCTAGACACTGCCCCTGGAAGCAGAGGGAGCCACCCAGGCCAGGCTGCTGCTGGTTCTGCTCCGGAAGGCCTGCAGAAGCTCAGGGCTGCCCCATCTGGAACCTGTCCTGCATCTTCTGCAGGGCTGTGGGAATCCCTGCCCTGCTTCCCTGGAGGCTTTGGAGCAATAACTATGCCTCATGGTTCAGGCCCTGGCAGGGCTTCAAGCAAAACTGCTGATATTTACTAGGGCTGGGGCTAAAGATTACCTACTCATCTGGGCTGCAAAATTTAAGGAGTGCTCCAAACCCCATAACCAAAATACACAATAATGTCCTATATTTACAAAACAAAATTAATTTAAAAATCCGTGATGAATAAAACATCAAACTTAAATAAAGTCAGCATTTGATCTTGTGCCAGCAGGAGCCTGAGAACAAGTACCTTTCTCATTTCACGCTACCTCAGATCTGAGTCCTGGGGCTCCTCCTAGATCAGTGAAGTTGGCCTCTGGGAATGGGATCAAGGTGGGAATATTTGGGAAAAGCTCTGCAGATAATTCTGCTATAAGATGTTTGAGTACTCCCACTCTGAAAGAAATAATAAATGAAAACTGAGGGTTGCAGAAGGGAAGGGATGGGAGATGCCATGTGGTCCCTTCACAAGGGACTGCAACGGTTTAAGAGTTATATGCAAACAGACTAGAGCGGTCCCATCAGCCAAGGGGACTGCCATTCTGCTTTTCCTCCTCCATCCCTTTGGGAATTTCTTTGTGAATTCTCTTAGAATTCAGAAACTCCTAGAATGATTAACTGATACGACAAATTAACTTGCTCTGTCTTTGAAGACCCTCTGCGCTATCATCTCCTACTCCGGAAAACTGGGGTCCCTCCCTGTGCTCATCCACATCCTATACAGACTTCTAGGCCCAGCCCATGTCTTCTCTCTTCCAGGAAGCCCTTCCCAATGCCTCCTGTTGCAGGATCTCTCCCTCCATTCCTTCTGTAGCATACATTTGAGATCCTACTAAATGACAGGCCGGATTAGGGATATACAGGGATTGAATTTTCAAAAAACTGTGCTTGGGGAATTCAGATAATACCATCACATAATTAAATTATACTAGAAGGTTTAGAATGAAAAGCAGCAATCTTTGGTCCCTGTTTCTCCAAGCCTCAGGAGGCTGAGGCAGGAGAATCTCTTGAACCTGGGGGATGATGGTGGCAGTGAGCCAAGATCACGCCACTACACTCCAGCCTGAGTGACAAGAGCGAAACTCTGTCTCAAAAAAAAAAAAAAATGTTTTCTGTTCTTCCCCATCCTGCCCACCAACCCCCGTGTATCCAATATATTTTATTAATTTTCTAAGGCTATGTTTTTAGTTTTTTCTCCTATTTGTCTCTGTTTCCTTGAAGTCTCTGTCTCTGTCTGTCTAGTCCTTTCTTAGCTCCTCCTCTCTGGCTGATGTCTTTCATGTAGAGTAGAAGGCATTTCTTTTTTTTTTCTGTTGAGACGGAGTCTCGCTCTATCACCCAGGCTGGAGTGCAGTGGCCGGATCTCAGCTCACTGCAAGCTCCGCCTCCCGGGTTCCCGCCATTCTCCTGCCTCAGCCTCCTGAGTAGCTGGGACTACAGGCGCCCGCCACCTCGCCAGGCTAGATTTTTGTATTTTTTTAGTAGAGACGGGGTTTCACCGTGTTAGCCAGGATGGTCTCGATCTCCTGACCTCGTGATCCGCCTGTCTCGGCCTCCCAAAGTGCTGGGATTACAGGCTTGAGCCACCGCTCCCGGCCGAGTAGAAGGCATTTCTAAAATGTCTGGGGACCCTTGGCAGCAGTCCAGATTTAAGACAGAGGCACCAACAATCTGACAGGAGAGTATGTGTGCATAGATAGGGCTTGTCCTGGCACGGGCTTTCCTGGAGGTGATCAGGTGGCAAGTCCAAATGCTTCTAGGTCTTTTTCCTCTTGGGCTGGTTAACTTTTCCAGAGAGGAGCTATCTAATTTCTGTCTGGGGATAGTTAGTGTTCTGCAGGTGGAGTAGCAGCTAGGGGCTGGAGACCCACCCTGTTTCCAGTATGGTGTCTCATCCTCCACGCTGCTTCACAGCCCGAGTCACCGAGACCTGAGACCCCTGGGTGCGCTTCTTGTGAGAGTAAACTTTCCGTCCTCAGCCAGGTGAGAAGGGAATTTAGGGGTGCAATGGGGAGTTTTTAAGTCCTTGTTTAAGTCCTTTTTTAAGGAGACATTCACCACTGCTTCTGTGTCCAGCCTCACTCCTGCTTTCAGAAGAACTGGGAGCTCTACGTCCTGAGACTTTCCAGGGGCCCAGGCAGAATCCATCTCCCAATAAGCAGTTAGCTTTCCGCCTGCTCAGCTCTGCCAAGGCAGTTACTGTTCCTCCACTTTCCTTTTCACACATGTTGCTTCCCATTGTCTCCTCTGGTTGTCTTTTCCTGTCAGTGGGGGCTTTGCAGGGGTCTGTGCAGAGAACATAAATGACTGGGGAAGGTCCAGAAGTCTCCTGAAGGCCATCTAGATAGGGCCGCGTAAGCCTCCTGGCTCCCCTCCATGCTGACAACCCCTGGTTCCACTCACCAGCCCAGCTCTCTCCTCAGAGGCCTGGGTGTGTGATGTGGACCGCAGGCCCCCACATTCAACATCCCTGAAGTTGATCTCATCCCCACTCCCTTCAAAGCTGCTCTTTCTCTTGTGTCCCGCCATACGGGATAATCCTGCCATTCACCTTCTGCATCCCACCAAGACAGGCAGCCGTCATGCACTTCAAATTCCACTTCCTCTTGACTCTAGTCACCCCCTTTCACTGCCACCTTGTCCAGTCTGGCCCATGCATCGGTTCTCCACTGCACTGCAGCTGCCTCTTAAGTGGTGTCGTTCTTCCAAATTTGGCTCAGAGAGACCTCTCTCAATCTCATCATGATGCTCATGCCCAAATACACACGGAAGCTCCCCGGCAGCTCCTCACCACCCCAGCCCAGGAGGCTTGTCGTCAGGCCCATCTGCTGCATCCCCGCTTCCCACCCTGAGTACTCTGGAGTCCAGATAGTTTTCATCACACTTGACATCTCACCTTGAGCCCTCAGAGTTGTCCCTGTCTCTTCTCCCTGTCTTCTCCTTCTCCTCGCCTCTTTTCCTCTGCCTGACCTCCCTTCTTCATCAGGTGTCAGCTTAAATGTCACTTCTCCAGGAAGGCTTCCACAACACTGCAGCCCTCCCCACTTCACCAAAATGGCATGGGTATCCCTTCTGTCCATCCTTCTTCATGCTGCAGCATCCTCCCCTGGCCTTGTCCTGTCTTCCCACCAGACTGCAAGCTCTGTGAAAGCAGGCTCGTGACTGCCCTGCCCAGGGTGTGTGAACCTGCCCACCCTGCCTCCAGAGGCCGGCCCAGTGCCTGGCAGAAAGTAGGCATGGAGTTGTTAAATGCGTTAATTAATGTTATAATTAATTTATAATTATATACAGATTGTATATTATGTACTCATATAAATATATTTTATAATTATACAGGTTATAAGTTAATGTTACAAGATATTTAGTGTTAAGTACTTGTTAAATTATGGATGGGTGAAGTCCATTGTGGTCTGGGCAGGGATCAGCATTTTACCTGAGGAGGGAGAATGGCCTTGGTTTTCAGGAGGCTGTGATGAGTGAGTAGTCCCTGTCAATTACTGTGCTCTGGCTTCAGAGGGACCCAGGTCTGGGTCACCACGGACCCCAAGGAGAAAGGTGTGTCCAGAGTAAGTGGGGACGTTTCTTCTGCTGCACTTGCTGTGATGGTGGCTGTGCCCCTCCTGTCGCACCTCTCTGCTTTCACAGTTTTCCCATTGCAGCTCTAATTGGGACCTCCGAGAGGCTGGGCACAGGTCCAGGGGGGGGGGGGGGGGGGGAAACTGTCGCTAGTGTGTGCCGACTCCTCCGCCTCCACCTGGGCCTCAGTGAGAAGCTCGGTGAGGTGCAGCCACCTCAGTGGAGAACAGTCCCTGGCAGTGCCGCAGCCCTTTCCCCATTGCCACTGCCACTGCTGTCACTGCTCCCCCCATAGCCTCTTAATGAAATGTCATCTCCCATTATTTCCCCAAACCACTTTCTTCTCACTATTCCTCCCACCCCTGACAGCCATAGATTAGGCTCCAGCATGTCTGGTCTATGTTTTATTTGCCCCCACCTGGCACATTGCCTGTGCCGGGTGGACAGGAGGCAGGAGCACAGGATGGCCAAGGGCAGAGACTTTGGAGCAGCTGCCTGGATTTGAAAACCAGAGTTCCATCACCGTTGCATGCCTCAGTGTTCTCACCTATAAAATGTGTATGAATATAACACTAGCAAATTAGATTGTTGTACAGATTAAACCAGCTAGTGCATGCAAAGTGCTTAGAACTGTGTCCAGCACACATGAGCCTTACAAAAGTGTTGCCGGTTATCACAAAGTGTGCACTCGGGAAAGATTTTCTGGGTGGAATTGTGTCAGGGTGCTGGAGGTGAGCTGTGCCTTCTGCTCTGGACAGTCACAGCTTCTTGGCTGGTCCCCTTGTGTTCTGCTAATCCCCTCCCAATCTGCCCTCTCCGCTGTAGGACTGCCAAGGCTTTCAGGAGCCTGAGCCTTGCATGCTGTGGCCCCTTCCCACTTCTCTATTTTTCTCAGTCATACACACACAAACACATGCACACACACATGCATGTATATGCGCATATGTGCACACACATGTGGACACAAGGTACATATATATGCACATGCACACACACCCTTTCCATGGGTCCCCCATGCTCCTGGCTGTTCCCATCCTCTAGGTTTTGCTAGGCCCTCTCTGCCTGCCAGCCGCTGCCCTGCTTTTTGCCCCATGAGGTCCTCATGCTGGCCTTGGTTCTGTTGTCACTTTCTGTGGGACGCCTCTTCTGCTCAGATAGCTCACGTTCAGGGAGAGCTGAATCATACTCACCCACCTCATTACTCTCTCCTGAAGCTCCCTAAGGAGACCTTCCACCTCCCATGCAGTGATGGAGCCATAACTGTTTACCTGGGGGTCTCCTTATCTGTCAGTGAGCGTCTAAAGCCCCTCTTGGGCTTTAGGGGCAGATGTAAATCCCACAGGGCGCAACAACTTCCTTCTGTCTCTTAGCTTCCCTCCCCAGCCCTGACTCAGGGACCATGAAGCCCCAGGTAGAGGCAGCTCCTTGACCTGCCCCCATTGGCTGGGCCTTGGCCACCTGCTGGGGCTCAGCAACCCCCACCTGCCTCTGCTCCTGACCTCCACGCCCACCACCTCTCCTTCCTCCTCACCCTTCCTTCTTTCATTCCACAACCTGAATTGGGAGCCTGGGGTCTGAGGTGAAGGCGAGGTCCCACAGAGGTGCAATCTGGTGGGACGTCATCATGCCGTGCTCTCCATCACTGTTCATCCAATTCTCTCCTTGTTCAGGAGGTTGAGGCCCAGGGAGGGGACACCGTGCCAAGGGAGCTGAGGGCAGAGCTAGGACCAGACGCCACTTCTCTCTGCTCACAGGTCCAAATATGGGCTCTAAGGCTCACTGTCTGCCCTTTCCCATCACCTCAGTCCCGCTGTTCCTGCCCCAACACTCCTCCCCGCTCCTGCTGCCCAACCGCTGCTTTTCAGAAGCTGCCCCGCCCTAGGGGAATGGGATGGAGGACAAGATGTGGGTGATGACTGTCCTTCAGCTCACATGGTGAGCATTCAGGCAGTGGCCCACGCTGGTGGTTTGTCCCCTGAGGGGACCGGTGTGGGCAGTGGCTGGGGTTGGGCAGAGAGTCAGACTCACTCCCTTCTTCATCTGTGCGATCTCAGAGAAGTTGAAAATGCTCCCCGATGTTCAGCCTGGTTCCTCGAGACTGAAATGCCACTGTCACAGGCCCACTCCTCATGCCACTTGAAGCCTTATCAGTCACTTATACTTTGGTGTGAATGAAGGAAGTAGGGGGGGATAGGGAGTGAAGTGGGAGGATTTAGGGAACCAGAGAGGGAGATGCCTTGTCTGAGGTCACACAGCCTGGGCCAGGCAGAGTGGGGCAGCTTGGGCTCTTTCTGAACCTACATACCTGGGCTACAGCTTCTCCTCTGAGCCTTGCACTGCCCCTTCCCCCGCAGTCCTCTGCCCACCATCCTGAATAGGGCCGGATCAGATGGATACTATAGAGAACCCCTGAGTCAGCTGTAAGCCACCAGTGAGTATGCAGAAAACGGAGTGCAGCCCAGGAGGGAAAATGGAAAAGTCCCTTTGGAATTGCCTCACCCACTCTGCCTCTGGTCCCTTGCAGATTCCCAAATTCCCAGCGCTATGCTTCTTTTGGGGCGGGGGGGGGGGGGGGGGGGGATAGGGAAGAAGGGCCTTGCCCCACTTCCCACCTAGTGGAGGGTGGAGTTTTGTTGTTTTTGCAGTGTTTTTGGCATCAAAGGTGAACTCTGGTTGTCATGGGAACTCCAGCAGAGGGAGGGAGGGAGAGGGCCTGAGGGGGCTGAATTAATTCCAGTGTCAGCTAGTTCTCCACGTGGGAATCTGCGGGCGGTAAAGAGTGAGGGTCCCAGGAAAGACCCTCACCCAGGAAGGCCCCTTAGTGCCCCACGTCTCACCTGCCCAACCTGGCTCCAGGTGGGCTCCCGCGTCTGCCGTGCAAGCATTCTTACTTTTGGGAGGACGCATGGGCTTCCGCTGCTGCCACAGGAGGTTCTGGGTCTAGAGAAGTTTGTCTTAGCTTGGGTGAAGAAAGAGGAGGAGGGAGCCCCCCAGAGAATGTCAGCAGGCTTGGAGCCTGTGCAGACCCCTCAGTCCTGTTGGGGCAGCAGGGAGCAGCAAGTAGGGCAGGGCCAGGCGGTCCTCTGAGTGGCTTGAAAAACCCGATTCAATTGCTAGAAGCCTCAGGCTGGGACATCCAATAAGAGCACAGGACCAGGCAAAATGGTGGGTCGACATGTTGTACTTTCCAAGGAAATAGTCTCCTTTTGCTATCTTTTCTGAAACACACAAGTCCTCTCATCCTCCAGTTCAGTTTTCTACCTTTGATAGTGACACAGTGACAGAGTAATCATTCTCTACTAAAGCAACAGCTCAGGTCCAGTGGTAAAAGGCAGCTGGCATTAGGGATGGGAAGCAATGGGGATTGGGGGAGAGTGTGGTTAAGGGGAGAGCTTTGGTTCTGGATGAAGGGACTGTTTTACACGCTGCATCTGACTGCTATCACATGCTGAGTCAATGCTGCCAGATAGTCCAACTGCTTAGACAAAGCCAGAAATCCAGATTATGTAGAGTTCCCTGATTCTGCCTTTTTCCTTACTATAGTCCTCATTCCAACTTCCTCTGCCCACCTAGACCCAAGACTTCTCAAGATCACTGATGAGGGAACCCCTGCTGTTACCCTGAACAGTTAAGATAAACCAAGCCCTTAGAAATGGTCTCATTTGTCTCATCCTGCTACAGATAGGGAAACTGGAGCCCAGTGGGGCAGGGACCTCCTTAGCCAAAGGCACTGAATGGGTTAGTGGCAAGCTGCAGCTGGAGGTATCCAGGGCAGATAAACAGAAGGATGATCCAAGAATGTATGTGCTCCTGCGAGTACATGACAAACGATGTGTCCCATCAAGGTGAGACGAGACCACAAAGGTGTGGGAATGATGTTAATTTTAGCCCACATTTATTGGGACAGGCACCAGAACAAGCAGCATTTGGGTCTATTGAAAAGACATTTTATTTTTGTATCACACAGCCCATTTTAAGCTGTATTATGGGAGAAATCTTTGCTTGCTTTATGAGCTGAAAACTCAGGCAGATCCCATGTCTTTTCTGCTCACTCCTATGTCACAGACAAGATGTTCATTAAAATTCTAAAATTGATTTAATGGCGCATCTTTTCCCCATGCCCCACTTAGGGCTGGAACCTGCAGTGGAAGGGGCAGGGGGTGGGGACATGACCAGTTTCTTTGTTCTCCTTGACCTTCTCTCTTCCAGCCACCCTCCAGTTTACAAGCCAGTTACTGACCCCTCCTGGGTGTGAGTAGGGCAGGAGGGAGGTGGGAGAGAGGGCTGGTAATGGGAGGCAAAGTCTTGCTGGAATCGGCTTTGCACTCTCTGGGCCTGGCAGGTGGGTAGCAACGGCTACTCTTCTGCAATACTCAGTGGGGGCCACCTCTATTCTGCCTCTCCTGGGGAAGGAGGTGGCATTCATCATAAGCAGCAATGCCCACCCCACAGCCCACCACAGCCACAAGGCCCACATCATCTGGTGCATCCCAAGGAACTTGATCTGTGCCTCACATAGCCTCTTTTGGTCTTAGTTTCCTCATCTGTTAAATAAAGAGCCTTGTATAAGGTTGTCTTCCTGCGGTAAGGAGCAGTCAGGTCCTCTGAGGAGCAGGGTGCAAGAGAGTTAACCTTTTCTCTTGTCTGTCACCTGGGCCCAAGCAGAAGACCAAAGCCACTTCTGAGCTGCTGGGGGACTCCTGAGTTCATTCCCCCAGCATCCCCCCAGAACCTTTAGAGCTCCTGCTATGTGCCAGGGGCCCCTCCCAGCTCCTGTGGTCTCCCACTTCCTACCACTTCATGAACCAGAAGGGAGGTCAGAAGGCCCCATGCTCACCCACACTTCCTCCTTAGCGCCACCAATGCCAGCAGGAGGAGGAGCTGACATTTCAGGGTGGGGTGGGGGTGGGGGGTGGGAGGGACCTGGGAGGATGTGAGGCAGGAGTACTTGACACCAGGTGAGGCTCTGGACTTTCTCCTCCTTGTCCCCCATCTCCTGACCCTAGCCTGTCACCCAGGACAAGGCCATGCTGATAGGAAGCTGGCTATGGATCAGGGTGAGGACCCCAGAAGGCCAAGTCAGTGTCTAGATGTGAGGTGCAGGGCTACAGGGTGAGGGCCCAGCTGGAAGCTGGTGCTGGTCTTGGTGAAGGAGAATTTGCTATGAAAGAGAGGAGAATGGGTGGAGGCTTCCCAACTGGGAAGGGAGAACTCTGTACCTTCTTTCCAGCTCAGTCAGAGAGCTGGGGGGCAGTGCCTGCCCTTCCTTGTCCGTACCCCTGGCCTCCCTGGGCATCAGCCATGCTGGCTGGGGACGGGAGTGTGGGGCGGGGTAGAAATTGGGTGAGGATGGGCCCATCCCCAGGAGTTCCTGATCCTCCTTCAAGCCTCAGAACAGATGTCATCAATGCCCTGGTAGGTAGGTCATCAACACGTCCATGTTCAAATGAGATGAATCAGCTCAGGGTCACCAGGAGGCTTTCCAAATACCAGAGAACAGGCCCACTTCTCAGGCTCCGCGAGCCTCTCTGTGGAAGCCTCTGTATGCCCTTCACACAATGTGAGGAATTGCCACTCCCCTGCCACCCGGGGCCTGGGCTGTGTCCTTTTCACCTCTGACCCCCAGGCCCAGGCCTCGTACCTGGCACAGAATCGGCATTGGATCAGTGTTTGCAGAATGAATGAATGAATGCAGGAGGAAGATAGATGGAAAGAAGAGAGGAGAGAGAGAAGGGGCAGGTGTGCTGGAGGAGAGGCTAGGTGTGGGTGTCACTTCTGGCCAGCTGGGACTCTCTGGCCAGAAGTGACCAGAGAAGGTGGGGCAGGGGGTCCAGGATGGTTGAGCCCAAGATCTGCACATGCTGGCTTTTGTGCTGGAAGCTCTGCAGCCAGGGTGAGCAGCAACACACTCTCCTCATTCTCATACTCTGTCCTTGTCGGGGAGGGGAAGCCACTTTCATGGGGGAGGTGCAGGAAGACATATGGAGATTTGGGGAAACACAAAAGGGAGAGAGCAGGATGAGTGAGCCAGAGGTAGCTCCAGGTGGAAAAGGATGGAGGGAGGGGAAGGGTAGGGTGGAGACCTGGAGAAAAGAAAGAGGCCAAGAGGGAGGCGGAAGGGAGAAGAGAAGGAGGGCCCAGGAGGGTTTTGTTCTCCCCATTCCTTACCGTTGGTCCCGCTGGTCAGACAAAACAGAATCTGCCTCTTTATAGGAAATGCTAAAAATGTACCTTCTTCAGGAACGACTGACGACTGGTTCACGTGAGCTGGTGACCTCTGAGCCATCAAGGTTCATTCCCTCTCTCTCCAGGTGTCTGGTCCTTGGAGTCACGGGGCATCGAGTGGTCTGTGAGGGGGCATGGCCTAGTGTGCATCGGAGATCAGATTGTCTGAGCTCAAATATCTGCCTGCTGCTGACTAAATGATTCTTGGGGCAGTGAGCTTGAATGCTGTCTGCCTCAGTTTGTCCATCTATAAGCTGGAGATAATAAAATAACCATCTCAAGGTGGTGATGTGATGTTTGCATGAGATAATCTAAGTAGAGTGCTGAGCCTGGGGCATCATAGGGTCTGCATAAATATGTATTATTATTATTATCATTATTATTTTTGAGATGGGTCTCACTCTGTCACCCAGGCTGGAGTACAATGGCACAATCTCAGCTCACTGAAACCTTTGCCTCCTGGGTTCAAGCGATTCTCCTGCCTCAGTCTCCTGAGTAGCTGGGATTACAGGCATGCGCCACCACACCAGGCTAATTTTTGTATTTTTTGTAGAGACAAGGTTTCGCCATGTTTGCCAGGCTGGTCTCGAACTCCTGACATCAGGTGATCCACCCCTCTCTGCCTCCCAAAGTGCTGGAATTACAAGTGTGAGACACTACACCCGGCCAAATATGTACTATTATTGCTTGGAGTGCTTCAAACAGATGCAGAGATAGCAGGCAACATTAAACTCCTGCACACCTGTCTCCTTATTCACAGAAAAGAGGAGAATGAGCCTGGCTCAGACAGCCTGCCATGGATGCTGAGAGAAACCATGCTGATGATGGACCGTAACAGCGACTGTTTCCAATGACTGGCTTCCTCCTTGGCTTTAAAAAACATTTCTCATTCCTTTGAGGGAGGTATTAATGTCCATTGTACAGATGAGGAAACTAAGGCTGAGATAAAACAGGTAGTTTGCCCAGAGCCACGTGGAGGATCTCACCAGCTGGGGAAGCTGGGACTCCCTGTGCCTGAGGAGACTCCTTTCAATTTGATCTCTGGAGAGAAATCTTAGGGAGTGTCGAGGGCTGGGGACATGGTGGGGAGGAGAGAGGACAGGTTCAGTTCCTGCCCGATAACTCTCATTATCTGTCCCACTTATTGCTCCTTGCTGATTCTGAACAGCATGTACCAGGTCTTAATGCTACAATCACCTGCTTATTTGAGGAGAAAATTGGACTAAAATGGCCTGGAGCTTTCAGTCTACAGTTCAGGAGAAAGGCGGGTGATGAGCAGCACGTGGAGCAGGGAGGAAGAGAACAGCTTCCGAATCAAACGGTGTCAGCAAGGCCCGAGAGCAGCCATCAGTCCCAGGTAGTTGCCGGAGGGGAGAAGAAAATGCCAGAGTCAAGGGACCTGGCCCAGACTTCTCCCCTGCAAGATACAGGCTCCTAAACCCCTCCCCCAACAAGACATGGTACAAAACTCACCCAGAACCACCGGGGTCCCAGAGTTTTTCCCCTGAGACATAAAGCTGTTGTTCAGGCCAGGTAAGGGCCAATGGCATGAAGTGGTCTTTCCAGATGTTGGAGGGCGGCTTGCCCTGTACTCCCTCTGCCGAGTTCTGGACCCCCCTGGGAGACATCTCTAACTACACAGTCCCCCGTCCCACAGAGGTTGTGCTGTGTCCCAGTTCAAGTGTTGGCTGAGAGTTACTGGCAAGAAGGACAAGAAGGTCAGGACCCACACCCCGGGGACCACCCTCCTTGAAGGGGAGGGGCGAGGCTTACCCAGGGAGGCAGTGGCAGTGGGTGGGATCAAGGAGGCTGAGGGGCGTGGTCATAGGTGTCCAGTGCTACAGAGACAGAGTAAGGTGAGGCATGAGGCTAGCAGGCCCAGTGACCAGGAGGTCATGGGGACTCTGAGTCCTCCTGGGGGGCTGCTGATGGAAAAGCCCAAGTCTCAAAAGCCAAGTCAGGTCTGCTATTGTCAGCACCCCTTGGGTAGGCTGGGGTCTCCAAGCTGTCCTGGAAAGTATGTGGGATTGCATTACTCCAGGACCCCAAAGTCCCATCTTGTGCTCATGGATGGGGAAGCTGACTCACAGCAGCTCTACCTTCTCCCAGCGCATTTGCCCTGGGTCTTGGCCATCTGCCCTCCTACCTACTTTTCTCTCTTCCTCCCATCTATAGCGCCAGAGGACTAGACCACCACAGGCCTGTGTGTGTCCTCATTCCTGCCCACTCCCAGGACCTAGAACTTTCTCTTTCCAGGAGTGCAGGAGTACTCAGACTGAACCTGAATTTTATGCTGCAGCTCAGACCTTTGATTTCATGGATCACTTATGACTGGGCTTGGGGGGTTAGACTTTTAATAGGAGGCTGAGGCTGAGACTAGACTTTGAAGCGACAAAGTCCACCAGCAAGTTGGCTATAGGAGCACTGGCTGGGGGAGCATGAATGGCTCTGTGTTGCCCTCCCCATCACAGTGGTCAAAAATCAGTGTTCACAGCTATGGCAAAGGTTAAGGGAGGGAGTCTGCACCCTTGGTAGTGGGGAGCTGATGGCACAGCCTCCTTGAGGCACATGTAGGGGCCACCTGGTGATCTGGGCAGTGACTGGGTCATCCTTGCAGCCACTGGGCCTGGAACATCCAGTCCCACAGGTGGACAGGCACTTATCTGTACCATCTGCCTGTCCACCTATGTCTGATGTGATCTCCTTCAAAAGCCTATGCTTGCCTACAGCATGGAGGCCCTGCAGACTTGGGCTGAGGAGGGGTGAGGGAGGACCCTTGAAATCTATGGCTCCTGTATTCGTCCCTTCTCACACTGCTGTAAAGAAATATGGGGACTAACAATAGTGATGCCATTTTTCTACACTGGTGACTGTGTTTTCTACCTTGGTGATGGTGTTCCCAGAAACAAAGCAAGTGTCAACCTTGACCATACTTTTAATAGAGCGTAACAACCCTAACCACAACAGAGCCTGACAGCCCTTACCACATCCTTCTCCAGTCCCCTGGAGAAGGTTCCTACCTGCCAGCACTTCCCCAACCCCTCTCCTATAGAAATTTATTATAAAAACCTAGTTTGTAAGCGATCAGGGTCTCAGCCAGATTCCTGACTGGGACCCCTCACAGGCTTATTCCTGTAAATAAACCTGTTTGGCCATTGAGTTGCCTTCTCTTTCTCTTCCTTCATATTTTCCTAACAAGAACTACCTGAGACTGGGTAATTTATAAAGAAAAGAGGTTTAGTTGACTCACAGTTCTGCAGGTTTAACAGGAAGCATGGCTAGGAGGCCTCAGGAAACTTACAATCATGGCAAAAGGCAGAGGGGAAGCAAGCACCTTCTTCACATGGTGGTAGGAGAGAGAGAGCAAAGGGGGAAGTGCCACACACTTTTAAACCATGAGATCTCATGAGAACTCACTCAGTATCACAAGAACAGCCGGGGGAAATCCAACCCCATGATTCAATCACCTCCCACCAAGCCTCTCCTCCAATTTGACATGAGACTTGGGCAGGGACACAAATTCAAACCATATCAGCTCCCTAGACCAATGCCCAAGTCTTGGGTCTTGGGGACAGAGAGTGAGCTCCTACCTGGAAAGGAAAAGGATTCTCGCTTCCACTTTAGCAACCTCCACCACATGTGAACCCCTGAACTATAGCCCCCTCCCCAAGGGATGCCCATATCTCACCCTTGCACTCAAACGTCCTTCCAAGATCAGGAAAGCCAGGCTATGACCAGAGCTGAGGCTTGCTGTGGGTAGGCAAGCCAGCAACAAGAAGAAAGGCAGAGGGGCTTAAATGTGGAAAGGTCTTTAAAGAAAGTCTTGTACAGTGTGGTTTCTCAAACATTTTTAGCAGCTCAAAGGACTGGGCATCTTAGAAGCTCAAATGACTAAAACAGATGAAAGTAGTCAGTCTGATCGCAGTGTGAGTGGAAGGCCTGGGCCCACTTATTGACCCTGCTCTTCCTGCCCGCCGGTATCGGCCACTGAGTGTCCTTGATGAACGCCTAGGGCTCCAGGTAGCAGAGTTTGAAAAACTGTCCCTCGACTTCAGTCCCTCTGCATTCTATATTTGGCCTGCCTGTTTTTTGGATAGGCACACTGAGACTTAAGAAAGAAGGAGTTACTTACACAAGGTTGTTTGTGGCACAGCCAGGGACACAAACCCAAGTTCTTACATCCCAGCCTTATTCCTCCCAGCTGCCTGCTAGAACTCCATCTTCCTGCCTGCTGATTGCATCCCAACAGCTCTGTTTTAAAGAATAATTTTATTGTCCTAATTATGCATTTCAATATTCTAAATCACCTTACATTTGCTCTGGAAGCAGGAAGAGTAAACATCATAAATGCACATATAAAATCGTTATGCTCCCTTTTCGTTTGACTCTGGTATCTGCTCCCTTGTGGGAGGAAATGAAGGAGGCTGAATTTGGCCCCCACCCTTGACAAGCTCATGGTCAGGATGGGAGTTTGGAGAGAGAGGGTGGTGGATTCTGGGGCTACCCTCAGGAGCTGCAGGCGGCGTGGAGAGGGGAGCTCACACCCTGCCACAACGGTGTGGGGGCATTCTGTGTAGTTGCAGAGTAAAGGCAGATAACCCACATTTTCTGTGTCACACAGCCTGAATGCTATTAAGAAGATAGACTGCCATGTAATAGCTATGAGCTTCAGCAAGTTTGCTAATCTCTCTGTGCCTCAGTTTCCTCATCTGCAATTTATCATGTGTCAATTTATGCAAAACACTTAGCCCTGTATGCAACACATGGTAAATGCTCAGAACAGTTGGCTGATAATAATGAGTGTCCACCCTGGAGGGGAGCTGTGGTGTGCGGGCTCTCCCAGGAGCAGCCCTCTTTGTCTGAAGCTTGGTCACTGGAACTCTGGTTAAAGGTTGAATGAGGTGGCCTATTGTGGAGGAAAGAGCCCTGGCTCGGAAACAAGAGACTTAGAACACCGATCCTCACTCTACCACTGAGGACCTTGGGCAGATCTGTATCTTCTTGGAGCCTCAGTTTTTGCATCTGTAAGGTGGGTAACATCACAGCAAATACACAGCGTTGTTGCTCTGAGTGTTAGATCAGATCAGTGTGTAAAATGCTTATCATTTTACCTGGCAGGATGGAGGCATGTTGGAGTTAGGGAATGTTAGTTTCCCTCCCTGAGAGGACAGGCAGGAGGGCCCTGGATAAAGTGTCATGACAAGGATCCTGCTTAGAAATTGGGGAGAAGATGGAGGTGACAGCCCCAGCAGCTAACAGAGGTGGAAGCCGTGAGAGAGGCCAGGCTGGGAGAGAGCAAACTTTCACTTTCACTCACTTAGCGTGTTTCCAGGACACTGACCATTTCCGGCCCTAGGCTGGATCCAGGGGCTGACAGGTGAGACCACAGCAGCCCGGGCTGCCATCTCCTGAAATGAACAGCATGCCAGTTGGAGGTGCAAAGGCTCACTGGAGGCAGGAGGACCCCTTCAGCTAGGGAGGGTTGGGGTTTTGTTTTTGGACTGGGGTGTTAGGGGCAACTAAGATAGAAGAAACGTAGGTATCCCAGATGGAGGGAACCCGTGGGGAAGCACGGAGACAGGAAATTGTGAAGGGCGTGAAGGTCCAAGTCATGATTATTTTTTTCCCCAAAGGGAGACAAGCTGGATCTATAGCTGCATGGCATCCCAGCATCCCAACGGCCTGCCCAGGCTTCCCCATTCCACCGGAACACTCTTCCTGGAGGAGTCCACAAGTCTTCTAGCCTAGAGCCATCTCCAAAATCCCTACAAAGCAACGAACGGTGTGACCCACAGTCTCATTCTGAAATAGACTGAAGCTCTAGGGCCACACAGGGGAACATTGACTGAAATTTCACAGTGGGCCCTGGGAGGGTCAGGAGACCCTGCAGAGAGCCTGGGCAGGGTCAGCCCAGGCCCAGAAGGCTTCTCAGAGGAGGTGATGCTGTTGGAGGCCTGCCTGTGTCCGTATCAGGAGAAAGCAATGTCAAGAACAGCAAGGTCGCTCACTCACTTCCTATTGTAGATCAGAGCTGGGAGTTTTCCTCAGATTACTTCTCACTAAGAAGACAGCCCTCTTCTCAGGCGCGGCTGCTGACATGTTTTGTTTTCCCCAGATGGGGATAATCAGCCTGTTTGGGAGTCGGGCTGACAGCTCAGGCAGCAGGCGGGGGCTGGGGGCGGGAGGCTCTGGGCTGCAGGCAGCTCGGAGATCTCAGGGAGCAGGCGCTGCCCTGCCTGCGTGACAAGCTCCAGCAGGTGGGGGAGATTTCCGTTTGCGCCACGGAGGAGCGGGCTGTAGAGTGATTTAGCTTAGTTATGTGAACCTTGAGAGGCTGCCGGACTCCTCTCCCCGTTTAATTTATGTTTGAGTGCCAGAGCTGAAGAGCTTCAAGCCATCCCCTGCTATACCGGAAGGGGCCCATCATGATCCTGGCTAGGAGCTTTGCTGGGTATTTCCAGACATTCCACAAAAGGTGGGGACAGGGCTGGCTGTGCTCTCTCCCTCCCTTTCTCTGGGAAGACTCCCATAGCTTCCGCATCCCTTCCTGATGGCCCCACCCCACTGGCTCCCAGCTCCAGGAGTCTCAGCCTCACCTTCCAACCCTTGCGCAGGCCCAGGTCTGGGCTCTTCACTGACTCATGTTTTGGAGGAAGGGGTTGAGTCACCCACCAGCCTCGGGGCTGTCTGAAGGCAGGTCATAGGTGCTCTGAGGGCCGGACCCCAGGGCCTTCCGCTGCTCAGCATTTCTAGGCACTGGGCTGGAAGGTTCAGATCCCAGACATAGCAGGGCTGAGGAATGGCTATGGCTATGTTAGGATCACCTTGAGCAGAACAGCCATGCCCACCTGAGGATCGTGGGTCCTCTCCTGTGGGTGAGTCTCTGGAGGTCTGAAGAGGCCTGATACCTGCAGACAGGTTGCAGTGGGCCCTTCTCTGTTCTCTTTCTCCCCCAGTCCCGCTTCGAGGAAGGAAGACCAGGCCAGAGACAGCCTTCCTGAGAGACTTGCACCTTCCCCTCACCCAGCACACCCTGATTTCCTCCTGTGTGGAATGAAGCCGGTGGACTTCCCATCTCCATGGCCCAGCCAGCTCTCAGTTCTCTGGTTATGGGTCCTGCCTCCCAATCTCAGCACTTCTTTTCTGACTCCCCACTGGGTCTAACACAGAGCCCAGCCTCTGCCTCTCAGTACTTGCCCACTTATATCCTATGCTTCCAGAGCTGGAAGCCTTCCTCAGACTCTGGGCCTACACAAGGCAGCTGCTCCCAAGGACAAGGGTTAATGGAGGTCTTTGATAGAGTCTGAGGCCTTTCCAGAGGGAAATTTAGCTCCCAGAGGGGCCCGGGTGGGGGCCTGAGAGACCTGGCCACAGAGACCTATGTGCCCCCTGACCACGTTCTTGGCTACAGCCTCATGAGGCCATCAGCACCCAGTGCGGGAGGAAGGGCCTGGGCTCTGTCCTCAGCTCCTGGCCACACACCTTCAGTGACAATGAATCTGCCCCTCACCCCCTGCACCTCAGTTTCCTCGTCCGACCGGCAGCATCCATGGGCCGCAGCAGTGTGTACATGCGGCTGTGGCCCCTGGGAGAGGCACCTCTGGGACCACCGGCCATCTGGCCCTCGGTAGCCGTGTGGCGCAGATTTCCTCCTCCGTGGTCTCCCGGGCAACGCAGAGCTGCCTGCCAAGCCTGCTGCCGGGCCTGGCTCCCGCGCAGATCTTTAGTGCCACACAGAGATGGCTGATGGCAGGAGCCAGGGTGAGGCCCAGCCTCCCCAGCTGTCACAGGGAGCAAATCAGACAAAGGCTGAGTTGGGAGGGGTGGGGCACCGGAGCCCGGGGGCCTGGGAAAGTAGCTCAGAGGCCCCAGCTGCCCCCTCCCATCTCATCCTCCCAACACTGCCCTCTCAGTGACCCCTGCTTCCTAGAACACTCTCTTTGGAGTTTCTCAGCCGTGGGCCTCAGTTTCCCCATCTATCAAATGGGAGGGGCCAGGTCTCTGACCCTCCAGACTAATGGCCTAAGACAAGAACCCAGACTGGATGACAGAGGCCTGAGGAATGGACAGGCTTTGATGGCTGATGGCCTTCAGACAGACACCCACACTGCCACTGAAGGACTTTGGAGGGTGGATGTCTCAAGGGCATTTATTAGCTGATGTCTCCAGGGCCATTCGTTCCAAACCACCCGCTGCTGCTCACTCCATGCCACTGGTGAGGACTTTTCTCCCAGGATGGCTTTGCCCTTGTAGTTTTTTCCTGATGCTCCCAGGACTTGCAGGCTCTGGAGGCTGGGCAGTTCTGTTTTAGATCACAGCCACTCCTGCATTGACGACACCATTCCACCCCTGTCCTGAGTGAGGCAGAAGCTGGAGCTGACCCTGGGACATGGGGTTGAAGGCAGGATGTGCAGAGAGTAGAGTCCTGCAGACTGCTGCTTCTGTATGTAAGTAGCTGGGCAGGGAGGGCAGCACCCACAGACCAAGGGTAACGGAAGGAGGTGCTGTCCTACCTACAGCATACCCTCAGGTAAAGAGCAGAGATCCAGGCATTCCCCCATCCAGGTTGGGTCCTACAAATAACCAAGAGGCTTTCAGCACCAGCAGGCACAACTGCTGCAGTGGGAGGCTCCCTTGGGAGGGGGCAACTGGCACCATCAGGCAGCCAGATAGACAAGGATGCTGTCCGCCCTCAGGGCCCCTTTCGTGAATTAGAATAAAAGATGCCCTCTCTAGGCAGTCCTGGCCCCGCAGTGCATGAATTTCAGTCCCTCACACCTCCCTAGGGTGCCATTGAATGGAGCAGAACCTGAATTGCTGTATGTAGCGGTCTGCCAAGCAGGATTGGAGAGGCAGCAACTCTTTGACCAAATACTGGAAAATCAAGGGAGATTCCTGACATGGTTGCATGGGGGAGGGTTTGTTGACCGTCAGCCTGAGACCCAGAGGCCAGTACAGAAAGGGCACAGGCTCCTTTAACAAATATTGATTGAGAACACCTATCCAGTGCCTGGCACTCTTTCAGATGCTGGGAAGGGAGCGATATCAAGATAGACAAGGTCCCTGTGGTCCTGGAGCTTGTGTCTTAGAGGAAAGAGTCAGACAATAGTAACCTAGAAAAATTATCAGACAGCATGCAAAGACTTCAACCACAGGGTGGATGGTGGGTGAAAGGTAATGTTAGATTTGGGGTTGGGAGGTAGGTATCTGGTAAGACTCACTGAGCTTTAAGCTGAGACTAGAGTAATATGAAGGAATCAGCAACGTATGATGTAATATGAAGGATCCCAGCCAACCCACTAAGGGGAGAAGTAGGGCAAGTCAAGGGACCAGGTGGGAGAAGATTGTACTGAAGGAATGAACTTGGCCTTGTCTGGGAACTGAACAAGGAGGCTTGGGAGGACTAGGGGATGCAGAGGAGAGAAGAAGGGATGCACTCTGGAGGCAGGGGCTGGATATTGGGACTCAGTCACCCACTGTGAGGGGTCTGGACTTTTTCCTCAGTGCAATGAGAAGCCATTCGAGGAACTGACCCAGAAGAGACTCTAGAACAATGACTCTCAACCGAGTGTTAGCCCCACAACCCCCAGGGATTTTTAGCAATGTCAACAGAGTGTGAGGATAGGAGTGCTACTGGCAGCTGGTGGGTAGAGGCCAGGGATGCTGCTAAACATCCTGCGATGCACAGGGCAGAAAGCTCTCCACTCCCAACAAAGAATTATCTGGCCCCAAATGTCATTATAATACTGAGGTTGAGAAACTCTGCTCAAGATGTTGGAGTCCCCTGGGTCCTTGCTCTTTCAGAATAACTCAGGGTCAGGGCTGGGCGCGGTGGCTCATGCCTGTAATCCCAGCACTTTGGGAGGCCAAGGCAGGTGGATCACGAGGTCAGGAGATCGAGACCATCCTGGCTAACACGGTGAAACCTCATCTCTACTAAAAAAAAATACAAAAAATTAGCCAGGCGTGGTGGTGGGTGCCTGTAGTCCCAGGTACTCGGGAGGCTGAGGCAGAACGGCGTGAACCTGGAAGGCGGAGCTTGCAGTGAGCAAGTTCACGTTACTGCACTCCAGCCTGGGCAACAGAGCGATACACTGTCTCAAAAAAAAAAAAAAAAAAAAAAAAGAAAAGAATAACACAGGGTCACTGTACTCTAGCCTGTTGCTCTTTCTATATATATTCTGGGTTCAGATTTTGTCTCCACTGCTTGTCCAAAATGTCAGTGGTGCAGAGGTTGAGAAACTACTGTACAGGAAGAAAGGAATCATCGCAACTATTTAGAGCTGTGCTGAATGCAGTAGCCACTGGCCACATTGGCTTTTGAATACCTGAAATGACCGGGCATGGTGGCTCACACCTGTAATCCCAGCACTTTGGGAGGCTGAGGTGGGTGGATCATTTGAGATCAGGAGTTTGAGACCAGCCTGGCCAACATGGTGAAACTCCATCTCTATTAAAAATAAAAGTTAGCCGGGAATGGTAGTGTGTGCCTGTAATCCCAGCTACTCGGGAGGTTGAGGCAGGAGAATTGCTTGAACCCAGGAGGTGGAGGTTGCAGTGAGCCGAGATCTTGCCGCTGTACTCCAGGCTGGGCAACAGAGCAAGACTTCATCTCAAAAAACAAAGCAAAACAAAAACCTGAAATGTGGCTAGCCCAACTGAAGTTCTGTGAGTATAAAATATCAGATTTCAGACTCAGCACAATACAAAGAATACGATATCTCACTTTTATTTTTATGTGGATTACATTTTTAAATGATAAAATTTTGTATATGTTGGGTTAAATAAAATATATCATTAAAATTAATTCCACTTTTTTTTTTTTAAATAATGTGGCTACTGGAACTTTTAAAACTCCATATATAACTCCCATTTATGGACCACAAACTCTGTTTCTGTTGCCCAGCATTGAGTTGACTAGCAATAATACTTATTGTACCGGTTCCTGTGTCCTAGCACTCTTCTGTTTTATGTACCTCGCTTAGTTTTCACAAAAATCTCATAAGGGAGATATTGTTACTATTTTTCAGCTTATATATGAGGGGACTATGGCCCTGAGAGATTAAGTAACCTGCCCAAGGCCACACAGGGAGTAAGCATAGAGCTGGTTCCAGGGTCTGGATGTCCGGAGGATGGTGGCTTGGCTATGATGAAAATGGTGGTGACAGAGTGATAGAGTTTGGATGTTCATTTCCTCCAAATCTCATGTTGAAATATGATCCTCAATGTTGGAGGTGGCGCCTGGTGGGAGGTGTTTGGGTCATGGGGGCAGATCCCACATGAACGACTCCATGGTCTCCCCATGGTAATGAGTGGATTCTGGCTGTTAGTTCACTTGGGAGCTGGCTGTTTCAAGGCACCTGGCACTTCCTCTTCTCTTTCTTGCTCCCTCCCTCGCCATGTGACACACCTGCTCCCCCTTCCCCTTCCACCATGATAGGACGCTTCCTGAGGCCTCACCAGAAGCAGGTGCTGATGCCATGTTTCTTGTACAGCCTGCAGAACTATGAGCCAAATAAACCTCTTTTCTTTATAAATTAACCAGCCTCAGGTATTCCTTTATAGCAATACAAAATGGACTAACACATGGAGAGAGGGGAGATGGTTCAGGGTTCGCAGGGGCTCCTCAGGACTCACTCATGGAGTGGGCGTGGTGATGTGTAAGGGAAGGGACGAAAGCAAGAACACTCAGTAGGGCTTTGCTGTGAACAGCGAGGTGGGGGGTGATGCCTTTTGCTGAGATGGGGAAGCTGGGGGTGGTACGGCCTTGGAAGAAGAGCTCCAGAGTTCTGTGTTGGTCCTGCTAAGTGTGAGACGACTATAGACATATAAGAAAGCAGCTGGATTTGCAGAGAGACACCAGGGGTGGAGAGAGACATTTGGGGGTCAGACTTAGTATATTGATAGAATTTAAAGCCATGAGGGGCAATGCGATCACCTAGAGAAATTGTAGATATTGGAGAGAAGGTTGCTAGGATAGAGCCTGAAGCATACCAGCAGTTAGCGGGTGAGCCATGGAGAAGGATCAATGCAGGAGGCTGGGAGAGAGACTCCAGTGAGGCAAAAGGAAGACTAGGCACGAGAAGAAGTATCTCATGTGGGAGGGTGTGGTCAGTTTCCAGGCTCACTCACATTTTGCCTGTCAGCCTCTGGCTGGTTGGAGCAAGCAAGATAGCAGCAGGGCTCATTGACCCAAGGTAGGGCATCTGGGGAGCTGGGCTCATTTCCAGGCCCAAGCCCTCCAGGCTGGCCAGCTTCATGCTGAGTTCCTGCAGCTAGGCATTTCTGGTTCCTGAAAAGACATGGAGGAGCAGGAGAGTGTCAAGTGGCCCCAACTGAGGCAAGAGGAAAGCCCTGAGGTGTGGGCAGGGTGGCCCAGGTCACTCATTTGAAGCAGGTAACCCTACCTGCTTCAAAGTGATTTCTGTACTTAAGATAAAGTTAGCTCCTACATATCCTTCTTTTGGGTGAAGACAAAAGACACAGGGAAGGTCTAGGGAGAATCATGCCCACAATGGGTGGATGTGGGACTCCCTCCCCTGATCTCTCTTAAACATGTCAACCCTATCTTCTCTAGACTACTCTTTCTTTTTTAGGCCATAAGAGAAGTTTCTCCTCCTTGAAAAGCACATTCAGCTCTGGGCTCTGACAGAGTTTGGCGTTCAAGACATGAGGGGAAAGGTGGGTAGAAACTCTGATCTGAGCTTTCTGTGTCATGACCCTGGCACTAGAAGTTTCCATTTGGCCCCCATCCCTCGCTCCAGCTGTCTCTCAGCTGATTCACAAGGTCTCTGTCTCCAGGAATCTTTTCTCTGCAGCACGTGTTTCTGGTTTGGCATCTGCTCACTGCCACCTGGATCCTGGCACCACTCGACCTGGCTTTTGTCCTCAGTCTGCCCACTCTTGGCTGCCTTGGGCACCCCCCACCTCCAGCCCAGGCCTGGTTTTGTCTCTCCCACCGCCTCCTTGGATCTGCCATTCCAGCTTACCAGCCTCTGCTCATTCCCTGTCACTAATTTCCCCATCAGCAGCTTCCCTTCAACCGCACTGCCCGCAGAACCAAGTGCTTTGTCAATGAAACAGCCCTCTGGGGGCAAACACAGGAAATTAAAGACTCTGTACACAGTAAGAAAATCCATTCTCTTTCATGGATTTCTGCAGTCCAATTGCTTCTACTTCGGCTGAGTGGCTGGGATCTTCTGGTCACTCACACCCATGGGGGCTGGCCAGGGAGGGTGATGTTAACAAGGAGGGCCTCTGTCTGAGATTCCGTCATCCACAGTTCATGTCTTTGGGGCATGGAGGCTGCCTCCTGCATCACTAGGGTATGTGTGGCAGGAGAGTGTCTTCAGATCACTGTCAGAGGCAAACACCTAGAGTGGATGTGTTGTTGACTGAGAAAGAGCGTGTCCTGCTGGAAGGGAGGCACACAAGTCCAACCTAGCTTTGTGGTTCTGAGAGGAACGTGCTAAGGGAACGACCTTCTACAGGGTGAAGGTTCTCTACTCCCAGCAAGTTAGTACTTTTCACTCCCTTGTCTAAAAAATAAACGGGCTTGGATCAGATGGTGTTTAAGGTCCCTTCCAGGTATAATTTATTCAGCAAATATGGATGAAGCTCTATACATGTGCCAGAACTTTCAGGAGCCTCAACTAATTGTGCCCAGGGCCCCAAATCAAACAGGCAGAAGCTGCCTCTCTCATACCTCCCAGGGCCAACCCCTGTGGAGAGGCCAGGCTCAGGCTGCAGCCCGGAGAACAAGCTCATTGACCTCGATGTTTGAAAGCCCTTGAACCACAAAGGAGCCTCAGGGACACTCCGATCAGGCTGGCATCTTCTCTGAGAACTCCAAGACCCCATCAAGGGCACTTCACCACCATGACCAGGCTCTGAACACAGAGGAGGAAGCTTGGTCACCAAGAAGGCAGGTCAGGTGCTGGGAGAGGAAGTCAGGCAACTCCCTTAAGGGAGGTTGCAGAGCACAGGGAAACACAACCTCAGATTGAGATGCTTCCCCCTCCCCCTGACCCCGAAGAAGGAAAGAGCAGGGCCTGGGCAGGGGGGACATGGAAGACTTCTTCAAGTTACTTAGGACCTGCCAGCATGTCCCAGTGGAGGGACTGGGAGCTGAGGTTGCAGCCAGCCCTGGGAGAATCTTCCAACTCAGGGATCTGGGTAGTGGCCACAGTCCAGACATTGGGAGAGCAATTCCTACAGGGCAGGATAGGCAATCCTGGTCCCAGAGGCACAGCAACAGGGGAAGATGCAGGGACTGGTGAGCCAGTAGGCATCAGGGTAGGGGCTCAGCAGCCAATTATCCAAGTCTGCCTGGACACGGGATCCAGGAGCCCACCCATTCATCCATACATGTACCCACCTGCCTTAGTCATTTGTGCTGCTGTAACAAAATACTTGAGGCTGGGTCATTTCCAAATAATGAAAATTTATTCCTCACAGTTCTGGAGGCTGAAAGTCCAAGAGTAAGGCACCGGAAGTTTCCGGGTCTGGTGAAGGCTGGCTCTCTGCTTCTAAGATGATGCCTTGCTGCTGCGTCCCCCTGAGGTGGAAGGCAGAGGGCAAAAAGCACTAGGGCACCCCCTTCAGCCTCTTTTATAAGGTAACTAATCCCATTCATGAGGGCTCCACCCTTATGACTTAATCACCTCCTAAAGATCCCACCTCTTAGTACTATCACATTGGTGATTAAGTTTCAACAAATGAATTCTGGGGGATGCATTCAGACCACAGTACCACCCATCCAGGAAACATTTTCTTCTAGGTTTTCCTTTCCTCCCCATTCCCACAGTGCTCCTGCCCAGTGGGTGCCTCCCACACCCACCCACTGTGGGCATGATTCTTTCTACACCTTCCCTGTGTCAGACAGGTCCTCCTAGCCTTGTGTCTGCCCTTTCACATCCTGTCCTAGCAGCCTAGGTGGATAACCATCTTCTCACACTTGTGGATGGTCACCCCAGCTCTGTCTCCCACAGTCCTCTCCCCTACAAGCCACAAAGCTGCTGGACACCTCACTGTTACAGAGCGTTGACAGTCTTCTGGGGCTACCCTTGGGCCACACTGAAGGTTTACTTGATTAAATTTAAATGAAGAAAAGGAACCAATATATAGTGAGCATCTAATCGAGGACAGATTTTTTGCAAGTTCACTCACAGCCCTCTGAATTTGGTATAACCCTGTTAACAGCAAAAGTAGCTAGTATTTACTATTGACTAACTATATTCTAGGCATTAAGCTGAGTAATTTGTAGATGAAGAAACAGGCTCAGAAAGGATAAGCAATTAGTAACTTTCCCAGTGGCACGTAACCAGAGAGTGGCAACGCTGACATTCAAAACCGGGTCTGGCTGACCCTTTGGAAAATCCTTATGGTGGGCCTCTCTGCATCCTCCCTTTCCCGCTGACCCTAGCCCTGTAAACCACGTTCTCCTCCTGACCTAAATGCTATGGGCTTTTTCCCTTCTGGGCTCTCACTTGCGTCTGGCACATTCTTCTGTAAGCTCCCTAAGAGCACTAGGGACTTTATAGGTCCCCTTCATCTCTCTGTCTCTCTCTTGCTCTTCTGTCCACTCTCATCCAAAAGACAGTAGAGGTAGGCCCAATGAAAGGTACTTCATAAATTCTTATTGTTTCATTAATGACTTTGATGCTCACAACAAAACGTACCTTCTTGGCAGTGTTGAGCATAGCTATTCCCTGTTACAGATGAGCAAGTTGAGGTCTTGAAAAACAAACAAACAAAAAACTGGCTGGTCATATAATAAGGAAGTGGTAGATGCCCCTGAGTGCTCATCTGTGTGTTTGCTGTGCAGTCTGGCCTGGGACCTGAAGACAGGGTCATCAGTTGCAGTGACAGACATTTGTGGTCTTGCCCTGGACAGGGGGCTCCTTCCCAGGAGGGAGAGTGGAGCCTGCTCCCTGTCAGCCTGTGGCCAGGTCAGCTGTGAAGACCAGAGCAGCTTCCTAGTGGCCAAGAGGCAGTCCTGGGAGGGAGGGAGGAGACAGACCAGTGATGTCACTCCAAGGCCCTGTCTGAGAGGACTACTGTGCTTCCTATCTGGCTTTCCTTGCCACAGTCCATATGAGTACTGTGCTGGGGATGGCTGGACAGTTGCTACGTGTCGCCCGCTCTTTCTCACTTCCCAGCAGGGCCCAGAAGATGTGAGAGGCACTGCAATCAATAGGACCTGAAGATTGATTCATTTCTCACTCTATCCTTCCTCCCTGGGCCATCTCATCCACTCCCATGGTTTCAATTGCCATCCATACCAGTGGTTCTCAGCCCTGGCTGCACACTACAATCACCTGGGGAGCTTTTAACAACATGCCTATGCCAGGCCTCCTTCCCAGACCTGATAAACTCAGAATCTCTGGGTTGGGACCCAGGTATTAGTATTCACCAAGTTCTCCTCTGCAGTCAGGGTTGAGAACTGCAGATTAATTCACCCTCTGATTACACTTTCTTCCAACTCCCATCTCTCTTCTGAGCGCCCTGCCTGCTCCTTTGATGTTTCTCCCTGTGTTCCCCTCAAGGTACCTCAAACTTACTTGCCCAAGTCAAGTTCATAATCTTTACCACCACTGCCTCACTCCATCTCAAAGTCTATTTCTCCAACCAGGGCTCCCTGTGTCAATGAACATGACCACCATTCATCCAGTGGTGTAAGACAGAGACCTTAGGGCCAGCCAGCCTTCCCTCTCTTTTCCAACATCTTCATGTGTAATCCACCACTCTGTGAATATTTGATTCAGCAGCTGTAGCAGAGAGACCCAAAATAGCAGTGCCCAAACAAAATAGAAATTGCTTTCTTCCTCACATAAAAATGTGAGTAGGCAATTCAGGGCTGGTATGCCAGTTCCGTAATCACGGGTTTGGGCAATGGTGGGGTTGGGTGGCGGGGGGTGGGGGGTGGGGGGTGGGCAGGACTCCTGCTAAATCATGTGGCTTTGCTCTCCTTACAAAGCAGCTTCCTCCTCTTTGCCCAAGATTGTTGCCCTAGTTCCCACCATTGCATCACCATTCCAGCCAGTGGGGAGGGAAAAGGGAAAGGGGAGGCCATACCCCTCCCTTCAGGAGCACAAACTGGATGTTGTTCCTATCACTCCTGCTCACACCCCACTGCCCTGAGTTTAGTCACACCTCACACCTGGCTGCAAGAGAATGTGGGAACTGTAGTCCTGCTGGCTTTATCTCCTAAGGTGGTCTCCAGATCCTCCATCTCTCTCTACCTCTCCCACCATTCTATTAGTCCGAATCACATCTTTTGCCTCATCTACTGCAACAAGTTTCCTTATTGATTTCCCTGCATCCTTCAACCCGATTTTTCCCCTGCATCCTGGGTGATATTTTTAAAATGCAAACGAGGCTTTGTCATGTGTTCAGCAACTTCCCACTGGTCTGAGGTAAAACCCCAGGCCTTGATGGGCCCCCAAGATCTGACCTGGCCCTCCGGCCTCAAATCCAACCTTTCTCCCTTGCTGTCTGTCCTCCAGTCACGCTGGTCTGAGTTCAGTGGGTTGAGTGCTTGGTGCCTCCCTCTCTACTCACAGTTTTGCTCTTGTTTCTTACTCTGCTGCAGTATCCTCACCCCCTCTGTCCCCACCCAGCTCTCAGCTCCCTTCATTTGTTCTTCAGATCTAAGATAAACTGACTATTTCTTTGGGAAGCCTCCCTGACCCCTGGGTGAGATCAGGCTGTCTTGTTACATAAGTTTATGGCACTCTATTCTTTACTTCAATATCACAGGTTGTTTTACATTATTTGTGTGATTTTTGTTTCAGTTCTGTGTACTGCATCTGACTATAAGCTTCAGGAGGGCAGGGACCACTGCCACCTCAGTGGTTGGCACTGTGCCTGGCCCACAGGAAGTCTGTACTAAATACTCGTTGCTCAGGTGAATCATGAGAGCTGGAGAAGTGTGAAGAATGACTCCCAGATTTCCAATTTACCCAGGAGATGAATGTGGTATCATCTGTGGAGGTGGGACATGGCGGGGAGGGCACAGATCCTGTGTCCAGTGTTGGAAAGACTGGGCTGGACGTGTCTGTGAAGCCACTGGGGTCAATAGGCTGCTGGATGTATGGCTCTGGACCTCTGGAGAGATGTCCTATTTCAACCAACTGACATTGGATTCTTGATCTGGACCCAGGTTATCAAGGGTCAAGTCTGCTAAGAGGGCAGCCATTCAGAAGGTCTTGGCATGGTCCAACATTAGATGGGAGGAATCTGGAAACTGGGAGCTACTCTAATTCTCCTTACCGAATTCTAATCTTGAAAGGTCCATTCTGAGCCCTTCAGATGGTCACGGAAGCCAAGGTTCTGAGTAGCAACACAGAGAACACAGGAAGGCTGGATTTGTGCTCCCCCTCCTGTGTAACATTGCACACTTCCTGCCACAAGTTCAAATCCATGAGCAGTCTAGCTCAGCAAACACTCGTGGAATGTCCACTGAATGCCAGGCCAGTGGGATGGGTGATGATGGCTGTGGTAGTGGCAGAGTAGTGGCAGTAGTAATAGCTATTGTTTAGAAGGTAGATTCACACCAAACACCATCCTAGGCATTATAACATTTAAACACACTTAATCTTCACAGCAACCCTATGTGCCATTGTTCTTCACATTTTACAGCTGGGAAAACTGAAGCAATAAAAAATTAAAAACAAGATCACAATTAGTGAGTGGCAAGAAATGAAAAGAAAGACTACAGTCCCTTTGCTTAAAAAAGTTTAGAGGTGGCCAAGCACTGTGGCTTACGCCTATAATCCCAGCACTTTGGGAGACTGAGGCGGGTGGATTACGAGGTCAGGAGATCAAGACCATCCTGGCTAACACGGTGAAATCCCATCTCTACTAAAAATACAAAAACTCAGCCTGGTATGGTGGCGGGTGCCTGTAGTCCCAGCTACTTGGGAGGCTGAGGCAGGAGAATCACATGAACCCAGGAGGCAGAGCTTGCAGTGAGCTGAGATTGCGCCACTGCACTCCAGCCTGGGTGACAGAGCAAGACTCTGTCTCAAAAAAAAAAAAAAAAAAAAAAAAAGTTTAGAGGAATGGGGCTATTTCCTTGGATTCTCTGTAAATAATGAGGATAAATATTGTCACTCCCATTGGACAGACAGGGAAACTGAGGTCCATAAAGGGGTTTCTGGTAAATGTAACATTCAGTTGCATGAATTCTCACTTCTTTCCTTTTGTCCTTCCCATCTTGTACACGTTAAGATTAATCAAGCTTTCCCTGGAAAAGACTAAACTAATTTTAAGGAGACAGGTAGCTGATGGCCTGGCTTCAAGTCAGTGAATGGTAATGGAGAACCACTTCCAAGGATGACTTTCAGCATTCTGATGGAATTCACAGAGCTCGGCAGTTTAAAAGGTCCTTTCCAGAACTTGACCCCGTGAGATAGACAGCATCATCCCTGAGTCACGAATGGAAAAATGGAGACTCTAAGAAGTTAAGTGACTTACCAGGATCCTAAGGCTGGCTGGTAGGTTGTGGAAGGGACATATATGTGAACACCAGCCTAGAGCTGTCTGTCTGACACTCCTTCTTATTGCTTCTGTCTGTATCAACAACTCCAAATCTAGGCATCCAGATTTATTCCCACCTAGATCTTGCATTTTCCTGCTGGCACATTTTCCTTTTTCCTCAACCCCACCTAGGTGTCACCTCAATCAAGTAAACAAAAAGGAAGAACAAAAATTCTTCTTATGGGTCCTGCCCTTGGATTTTCAAAAATGGTTCCCATTCATTTATCTTATTTCCTTCTCAGATCCAGCCCTGTCCTTTTCTAGCTGTGGCCACTGCTCAGCCTTTTGCCATCTGTCCGCTGTTTCATTAGGTTCCCAACCGATCTCCCTATCTCCAGTACATCCTCCACCCTGTAGCCCAAGCGATCCTGCTTAACATTCCTTAGCTCTTCCCTGGCTTTGCATCCTCCAAGAATAAATTCAGTCTCTTGGCCTGGCATTCACGGCCATAACCTGGTCCTGCTCACCTTCTAACTGCTCTTCCCACCACGCTCCTTCTGGCACCTTATCCCCCAAACTGTCCATTGTTCTTCCTACACCTCACTCTGGGATGCGTCTCTGTGTAGTCATCCCTGAGTCACCCAATTTCAGGGGAAACTTTCCAAGATCTCCAAACAGTCTTTCAAGCTCCTTTTACTTGATTGAGGCGACAGGAAGTTTCCCTTCCTACCTGCCTTGCTTGGATGTCCCCAACAAATGTATCCTCAGAGGTTTTCACTTTCTAAAATCCTCACTTTCTATTACCTGCAGGTAGGGGTGGGGGTGGGGGATAACGTTGTTTAAACAGGTTTGAGGCCACTCTCTTCACAAGTCTTTCATGGATAATCTCTCAAGATAGTTCTCTAAGGGGTAAAGGGTGGGCAATGCTGAAAATGTGTGGGGGTGTTTTCAATGTCACAGTCACTGGGCAATGACACTAGCATTTAGAACCAAGGTCAAGATGAAAGGTCTAGAATGCTAATCATGTAGGATGCTAAATGGTTTATGTGGCAAAGAGCAGTCTACTAATAAAGAAGAAGTGTCCCGATGAACACACCTACAGTGCTGCCCACCTTGAGAAGTGAACATGGGATCAGGTGGCAGAAGTATCAGAAAGGAGCAGGTGATTGGAGCTCTGAGAGAGACCATCCATCCTTCCCAGACAGAACTCCCTTGAACTTCTGGGAGTGAGCAGGTGTGTCAGACCGAGTGTCTAAGGGGGAAGCCTCCAGCTCTGCTGTGCAGCCATATTGATGGGAAGAAGATAACTTCTTCCACCTTAGAGATGCTAAAAGGAGAAACAGGGAACACACAGACTCAGATTTGTTATTTGGATGTTACAAAATTCCTCCTAAAAATTTCCTGACTCATGAAGGAAAAACAATGAGAGTAAAGAAAAGTTGAAAGACCCACGTGAGTATGTGGCTACTCTGGATTTAGGAACATTTATCTATAGCTCCATCTTCATTTGTTAACATCATCAAAGTTTGCATCTCCACCTCCAACACCACCAGGGCCACCTCCCTCCAGGATCACTCACCCACCACCACAATCAGCATCTCCTCCAACATTGCTGATTCCATCCCCAAGACACTGTTCCCTGTGTCTTGACTCTGGGTCAAATAAACTGCCTGGTCCACCAATCTCCTTCTAGATACTCTTTCCCATATTGGGAAGAGCTCACGGTTTGGAGTGGAACTGTTCCTGGAGCAGAAGACTCTCCTCCATCAGGAAGGGGATGAGTCAGCTTGCTGTGGGCTTTAACAGGGACTGCAGCTCAAGTCTTTGCAGCTGTAGGTTTCCAGAAGCCAGCATGTTTAGTGGGCTCAATTTGACCATTTTAAGGAAGTCCACTGGTCTTTTGAACTTTTTAAGATGAATCCTGTTTTCTGTGATCTGTGGGCTCATCTAAGCATCATTTTTCAAGGAATCGGTAGTTGGGATCAGGGTTCTGCCTTGATTTAGCATTAGAGGTCAGTCTGTGGCCAGAGCAGGAACTTGTTCTGAGGCTGGGATTAGAGGCCAAAGGATTACAGGCTTGAGCCACCGCGCCCGGCCTTTTTTTTTTTTTTGAGACGGAGTCTAGCTCTGTCGCCCAGGCTGGAGTGCAGTGGTGCAATCTCGGCTCACTGCAAGCTCCGCCTGCCGAGTTTACACCATTCTCCTGCCTCAGCCTCCCGAGTGGCTGGGACTACAGGCGCCCGCCATCTCGCCCGGCTAGTTTTTTGTATTTTTTTAGTAGAGACGGGGTTTCACCATGTAGACCAGGATGGTCTCGATCTCCTGACCTCGTGATCCACCCGTCTCAGCCTCCCAAAGTGCTGGGATTATAGGCTTGAGCCACCGCGCCTGGCCTGGAGTCAGGATTGAGTGTCTGACCTGGGCAGAAGCTCTGGCTGGGGTTGAGTTAGTTCTTTGGGTAGAACTAGTGTCAAGGTCGTTAGTTGAACTTCTATTGTATATCCAAAATTTCTTACAAAGTACCTCCATTTTATCCTGGGTCAATCTATTTCCTTGAGGGATTCCTCTATCCTCCAGCCCCCCTTGTCACCACCCTACTTTTAGCCCTAAGTTTGCCGGGGCTGAAGGCACAGTCACACTCCTGCTCTGGGGTAGGGACTTCAGAACAAGGTGGAGAAACTTCTGAGTCCAAAGCCCTCTGCTGCCTAAGCCCACAATTGGAGGAGGGGAGGGCACAGCCAAGGCCTGATGCCTGCCAGCCCTGGCAGCTGGATGAGCAGCTGTAATGGGATTAGGCCTGGCTATGCCCGCCTCCCTGCGTGCTGCCCCGAAGCCCTCCCTCTCTTCCTCCCCCAGCATTCTGATCAGGATTCAGCCCTCAGCTCTACCTACCCCGGCCAGGCCAGCCCCATTGTCCTCTCCTTCCCTGGTGCCGGTGCCTAGCAACACTCACAGGGGAGCTCTTTTCCCACCGCTATCCTGGCCCCTCACCCTGCCCCTCGGCTCTGAGCACACACAAGCACCATTTGCCTTTTTATCACTGCAAAAAAAGCCAGTGAAAGGAAGCCAGCTGGTTTCACCAGATTCTCCCAATGATCCAATTCCAAGCCTCTCTTCTGAAATTCTGGGCTTCCTTTCCAAGATTCCTGGGTCCTACTACCAGCAATTCTCAGATTACATTTGAAGATTGTAGAGTTTCATTCTGGAATTCTCAAGTCCTATCGTCCATTCTAGGACTCCATGAATTCTAGAATGCCAGGACTTTGCGATGTGGGTTTGCGACCTGGGTCTCAGACCATTTAATTGTATTCTAGAATTGAGTTTTTGTATTTCAGGGGAGTCTGTCATTCTAGAAATGGAGTCTGTGGCCATGAATCATGGTGAGAGGGGTTAAGAGATGATGGGGACATGGGAGATGCATTTTTATTCTCTTTAAATTGCAGTTTCTGAGAGTGAAGAGAAGAATGAACCTGCTATCTGGAGAAAGGGAAGGTGGGATTCATTCACCAACTCAACAAACACTATTAGCTGCTCTAAGCACCTCTAAACACAGGGAACAGAGCATTGAGCAAAGAAGGACCCTGCCCTCAAGCAGCTCACATTCACTTAGGGGAGACAGATCTGAAACAAATAGACAGACACTATGCAACATGTCAGATCTACGAAGAAAAAGAGCAAACAATGAATAATTGATACTGTATTATACTTATTCTGTGCTAGGCACTGTTCTAAATGCTTTACATGTATTCACTTATTTAAATCTTAACATTAACATTAAAAGGTAGATGAGATGGTTCAATCCCACTGAATAGATGAAGGAACTGAAGCACAGCAGGTTAAGTAACTTGTCCAAATGGCAAAGCCAGGATTTGAACCCAATAATCTAGCTTCAAAATCTGTGTCCTAATGCAGGGTTGAGGGGTGGAGAGTGATGGAAGGTGTAGCTTACACAGGGCAGGTAAGGACCTTCAAACAGGGTGTAGCTTACACGTGGCAGGTAAGGACCTTCAAACAGAGACTTAAAGAAGGTGAGGGGGTGATGTATACGGATATCCGGGGAAGGGAGGTGGGACACACATGTTCCTCAGGGATTGAGCCAGGTTTCTTCTCCCAATAAGGCAGACCAGTGTTCTCTGTGCTAGGGGGCTAGAGAAAGATTTTCCAGGGGGACCTGGTGGGAGGGGCAGGCTCAGAGACATACTTATTGCTGTGGGTGTACCAAGACCCCTTTGCCGGCTCCAGTCAGATTCCTGTGTGTCCTCTCCTCCCTGGCCACTGTGGATGGATCCCCTCCTTAACAGATAACTGTCCTCAGAACACAAAAGAAAGAGCTGGAAGAGACAATGCCTCATGACAGGACTAATCAGGCTGGCTAATTATGAGTAATTAGAAACACCTCTCCCGCTGTGGGTGGCCCTGTCCCAGTGTGAAACAGACTGAGGACTTAATTCCCCTCTGAAGGAAGTGGGGCTGGGCAGAGGCACGGGAGGGAGGATGCATCCAGGCGCCCCTGGCCCTCCCTGTATGCCTGGCCTCCTGACCCTGCACTCAGTCTGTCCTGCTGGTAGACACAGACTATGGCACATAGAAAAGGGATCATCTGAGACATCGGGGTGGAGCCGAGAGAGAGAGCGAGCTAGCAGCATCTTTGGATGAGTTGTTTCACCTCTCCAACACTTAGTTTCTGTATCTGTAAACCTGGGATAATAATAATTCCTAATCACAGCTTTACAACAATCCAGGGAGACAAGCTAGCAAGAGAGCATGGGGCCTTAGTAAATTGTAGTGCTTATCACTGTTTCGTTTTGTCATCTGTTGCTTTGGATGACTTAAAACAGTTCTTTCCCTTCTCTGGGCCTCAGTTTCCCCATCAAGGTACTATGGAGGTAGGGGTTGGTTACTCACTCGTTCAATCAATACATATTTCCTGAGCACTGACTTTATGCCCAGCACTGGAGGTGGAATAAGACTGACACGGGCTCTCGCATTCCAGGGATCTCCTCAGGGAGCTTGGTCAATGGGTTGCCCCCAGCTGTCATGTTCCAGGCTAGAAGGTGGGGGGACTGTAGTAGACTGGCTTCTAAGGTCCCCAAGGTTCCTGCCCTCTAAAATACAAGCCCGTACAAGTCCTTCCTCTTGACTGTGGGCAGGACCTATAGATAAGATGGGGTTTTGATCTCCTGATCAGGCCAGTTATGTGGCAGAGGGGAACGGATTCTGCAGATGTTACTAAAAGCTCTAATGAGTTGTCTTCAAGTTTATCCAAAGAGAGATGATCCTGAGAGGATCTGAGCTAATTACATTAGCCCGTTAGAAGAGGGCCTAGAGAATGCTTTTACACTGTTGGTGGGAGTATAACTTAGTTCAACCATTGTGAAAGAGAGTATGGCGATTCCTCAAGGATCTAGAACTAGAAATACCATTTGACCCAGCAATCCCATTGGTGGGTATATACTCAAATGATTATAAATCATGCTACTATAAAGACACATGCACATGTATGTTTATTGCGGCACTATTCACAATAGCAATGACTTGGAACCAACTCAAATGTTCATCAATGATAGACTGGATTAAGAAAATGTGGCACATATACACCGTGGAATACTATGCAGCCATACAAAAGGATGAGTTCATGTCCTTTGCAGGGACATGGATGAAGGTGGAAACCATCATTCTAAGCAAACTATCACAAGGACAGAAAACCAAACACCGCATGTTCTCACTCATAGGTAAGAGTTGAACAATGAGAACACATGGACCAGGGCAGGGAGATTCACACACTGGGGCTTGTCGGGAGGTGGGGGGCTAGGGGAGGGATAGTGTTAGGAGAAATACGTAATGTAAATGATGAGTTGATGGGTGCAGCAAACCAACACAGCACATGTAAACCTATGTAACAAACCTGCACATTGTGCACATGTACCCTAGAACTTAAAATATAATAATAATTAAAAAAAAAAAAAAAAAAAAAGAAGAGGGCCTAGAAATCCAGGATGGAGAAACAGTGGAGTCTCTCTCCCTTGGCCTTGACAAACCACACTGCTATGAGTGGAGAGAAGCACGAGGCGGCAAATGGTGGGAACCCTCTAGAAGCTCAGGGCCTCAGTCCTACAACCACAAGGAAGAGAATTCTGCTAACAACCTTGGGAGGGGACCCCAAATCCTCAGATGAGACCCCAGGCCTGGCTCACTTTGACTGTAGCATTATAAGACTTTGAGCAGTGGACCCTGACCCATGGGAATGGTGGGATAAACAACGTGTGCTTGCTTAAGCCACTGCTTCCTGCAACTTGTTATAGGACCCTTGATTGTATGCAAGGCCTTGGGCCAGCCCCATCCTGCCGGCTCACACTAACCTTCCCAGCCCCTGATTGAGGGCTAGAGCCCTGGGTGCCTCAATGAATTTCTGGCAGGCAGTCCTCCCATCACCCATGGCAAAAGATTGTTTCATCAACTGCCAACATGTTCCCAAAGTTGCTCATCAAAGATTGTTCTATTTGCCCTACTTTTAATATAATTATCAGCATTATTTGCATGACACTGAGTCAGGGCTCAGTCTGTCACAAGCCCCATACTATCCTGAGCTGCTTTTCTGGGAAAGGCTGTATCCCTGCCTCATGCAGGCTGCTTCCTCCCACACAAATTATCTGTAATTTCCACACCTCCGTGCTTGCCGTGGCCCTGCGTTAAAGCCAGGACTTGTGTGGGGCTGGAGCACACTGCTATTTTCAAAGCAGTCAAGCCAGGCTCCAGGAAGCTATTGGAACATCAGGTGGGACCTAGCTTTGACTGCAGCACCTGCAAGGGGGGACAGGCAGAGCAGGTACAGGTGTTTACTCCAAGAGTAGCCAGACCCAGACCACTGAGGACAGCAAATGTGCAGAGGGCAGGGCATGTGCAATGTAGCTCCTGAACACACGTGATATGGCCTATTTGTAAGATACTCATGAAGTTCCCTTCTGCAGTCAAAGAATACTATGCACAAGTGCCAGGGTGGGCAGAAGATGGAGGGGAGGATAGGGGTAGAGATAAGAAAAGGAAGTCCTATGGATAGAGATTTGGAAGTGAGAATGGAAATATTTCATTCTCCTTCAACCAGGGGCCCTGGAGGGTACTCAGCTCCCATGTGTAAACAGCTGTGTCTCCGGGAGGAGACTACAGTAGGTGAATGGAAAGTGTCACTCACTGTCTGACAAGAATTGCCTGACAGTGATGAAGCTATGCCTCTGTAGACAGGCCTGCTCCCTGCCTGAGAGTCTGCAGGAGAGGGAATATCTCTATCTTGGTAGAAAAGATGTGCTTTCCTATTCCAGATCTGTGGATGGCGTGTGTGTGTATGCATGCGCACACGCCTGTGCATCTGAGTGCATGCACATACTTGGACCGTATGTGAATGCAACTCTGGGCATACATATTAACTGGAAATGCACGTGTGTATGTGTGCACAGTGTACTCAGGTGTAGCAATAAGTATGTATATTTGAGCATATGCTCATCTGGGTGTAAGGGTGCATTTGGATATTTATATACACAAAGGACAGAAACTCAGGGCACTTGACTCTTCACATATGTCTCTTGCTATTGCCCCAGGCTTCAAGAAATTACTTCTTCCATCCGCGCCACCCCCAACACACCCACACTTTCCAACTCCCTAGAGGCATGTCTTCCCTTCTAAGGTCACGATTCTGGGGATAGAGCACAGGACCAAAAGCCCAGAGACCTGGTGTGTTGGCCCAGCTCTGCCACTAGTTAGCCCCATAACAGAACAAACCATTTCTGTTTCCTGAACCTCATTTTCTTCATCTGTGAAAGGGGGTGCTAAATGGTCAAGTCTGCACTTAGCATTTAGGGCCCAAGTCCTTTGTCCCCTGGCCCCACCTGCCCCCACTCCCAACAGCGCTTTTCCCCTTGCTCATCCTCACCCATTGCTGTGCCCTGTGGTGAGTGGGGGACAGAGAGGACTCAGGCCTAATCTCTGAGGAGCTCCCAGGCATCTCTGAACATGGGTATCCCCTTGACTCCTCCTTGACTCCAGGCTTTTTGTGAGGCGGCTTCAAGGATTTCTAGAGCTCTTGGAACACAGTTTGAAAATCATGGATCTAAGCAACCTAACCTTCATTGCCTTGGTTTCTCAGAGGATTCCAAGAGTCCTGGGGACCAGGGTCCGTGGGGTGACTGAAAAGGCTCTAGATGGCATGGGTTCATCTGATGAGGATGCTACCTCCTGGCTCCTCTATGAGACTTCAGGGGAAAGGAGTGCACCTGGCCTTCTGGGCTGCTTCTGGGGTGGGTGGCCTCCGAGGAGAACTCAACCCTGCCACTGGAATGTCTCCGGAGCCTGTGTGTTCAGGGACAAAGGGTCTTAGTGGGGCAATGGGCATGGCTTACCCAGCTTCGGGGGGCTAAGCTTTCCAAGGCCTCTCTGTTGCTTGCTCTGTTCTGTTGCTGATGCTTCCAGGCTTTCCAGGGAGCACTCCCTGAGGCACCTGGGAGTCCTCAGTGTCTCTCTGGCCATCTGACCCCATTGCAGATGTAGCAGACCAGACAGCATTCTGAATGAAGCTTTCCCAGAGACAGAAATACTATTTCACAGTCTGGCATTCAAGGTTCACACCATTCCCCAAACAGGGATTAAATGGGCCAATGCACAAAAAGCAGTTGCTTCCCAGCCTTTCCATACCCTGGTGCCTGTGGAAAATGAAAACATTTATATGTCTCCTGAGGAAAGTGGAAAAGGCTGCTTATGGCTGCCCAGCAGGCTGAGGGACCAGCATCTCAGCACACTTCTAACCTGTTCTGGACATATGAGCATGCTATCTTGGGATGCTTGCCCGCAAAGCCTTAGCAGAGGGCTGACGACAGGGGTTCCTAACCGTGGCTGCACATTAGCATTCCCTGGGGAGTTATAAAAAATTCTTTTGCCCAGGCCTCACCATGGACCAATTGTCTAATTATCTTGGGTGGTGAGGCCTGGGTGTAGGTACTTTTTAAAAGCTCCCCGGGGGGAGTCTGTAGCGCCCGGAAGGTTGACAAGCATTGGCGCAAGACATGGTGAGCATTCGGTCGATGCCAGCTGTCTACAATAAAGCACCTGTGTCCTTGTGTGTGCTGTTCTTGTCTGAGCAGCGTAAAAGCTGGAGAGGGGTGGGCTGGGGTGGCGGCCCTGTAGTTAGGGAGGAAACTGCTGCTCAGGAGAGATGAATGCTGGGTAGGGTGGCCTGGCATCCATCTCCCTCAGCCATGTCTCAGAAAATTGAATTAAAACTCATATTTTTCAGCTGCTGCCCGCCTGGCTGGCTGGCTTGTGGAAGGGAGTGAGGCAGTGAGCACCTCAAGGCAGGGAAAAGCTGGTGAGGGGGCCCCCAGCCTCCCTCCCTAGGAGAGAGAAGGCAGCCCAAAGGGTCCTCTGAGAGAAGACCCTTCCCAGGGGTGGTCCCTTGGCCTCAGGTCTTCCCAAAGCCAGGCAGGTAGGGGTAGGGTGGTTACAAGGTCAGGGCTGGTTGGCTTACAAGGTCAGGGCTAGATCTTGAGGTGAAGTTGATTTTTTTGGGTGATTGGGTGGGGAGGCAGAGAAAAGGGGCCTGTCCCTGGGGAGGCCTAATCTCGGGGAACAGAATTGGCATAGCTCCTCTTCCAAGATTATTTGGAAAGACTACAGTGGATGCCGGAGACAGGTGGAGAACAGTGCAGGACGTGCAAGCCTGAGTGGCTCCCAGAATTAAGGGGGTGGAAAGAGCTCACAAGGTAGAACAACACTAAGTTGGGCAGCAGGATAAGATTTCTGATAAGAAAGTTGCCTGTGTGTCCTCGGGCTAGTCTTGTTGCCCCTCTGGGCTAAGGCAGCCCACGCATAGAGAAGGAGACTAGACAACCCTCCTGGATCCCATCTCCAGTGTGTGTTCTATGCCTCACCCAGGCTGATGCTACTCAGGGGGCTGGAATTAGAATTGAAGTCTACGAGGGCTGCTAGCCTACACGGCATCTTTAAGAGCTTTTGTGCTGCCTCCAGGTGGATCCACTAGAAAAAAGTGCCCCTTTTGGGTAGATGGGGGCATGCCTGGTTTGGTGGGCAGTAGGTAGAGTAGGATCTGGATTTCCAGCCCCACTGGCACCTTCCAGGGGATCTGGAACCCACAGTGGAAACTGAAGAACCAAGAGTATGGAAAGGGAATAAATCTGGAACTGAATGCTGAACTTCAGAGTTGGGGGGCCTCTATCTGGAAGTCTGGGCATCCACATTCCCAGGATGGGCTGGTCTGCCATAGACGACGTTGATCTCCACCCTTCCTCTCACTCCCAGGCCCTCTACGTCCTGCATTCTGAGTCCCTCTTGACTCTGAGGCTCCTGGCAGCCTCCTTTCCCTCACACTTAGTTTCACAGTTTACAGAAAGCTTTTACACACAGCATCTCATTTGATCTTCACAACACCAGAGTTGGAGGCAGATGAAGAAATCAGCTCTCAGGGGTTAGGGCAACAAGCTAAGAAGGGGTTAGCCAGGATTAGAGGGAGGTCCTGTCTGTGTCTGATTTTAGCACAGCACCTGGCCCTTTTCTTTCCATTATTTCTTCTCTCCATTCTCTTCATTCTTTCTTGATACATATAAGACTGATATTCTCCTCCACCAGGAAGCTTTCCTGGACTGAAAGGAATATGAGACAATCAGACTACCAGCGTGTTGTGTCAATGGGGGTCAGTGGCCATTGGTCAGTAAAGAGAAACATGGACCTAGGAACCTCCACGTGTCTTTCTGGGACCTCAGATTGCTTCTTTCAAGTTTCCATATGGATTCCTCTCCATCCACAGGTCCTTTCCTCTTTGGTAGACTGGGGACCCCAAAGGAAGGCTCAGGGTTCTCCCTCCTCCTTCCCCCTCCTTGAGGCCTCCTCGACAAGGTGGCCATACCTAGAACTTGGGCCCAAAGGGAAGCTGAGTGAGAATTTACTTGAATGGGCAAGAATAGAGCCTGGCTGCAGAACTGAGATGCTCTAAGAGACTGATGCCTGAGGCAGGGACCAAAAACTGAGGGCAGAGGCAGGCAGGAGCAGCTGTGGGATGGGGGCTGGGGTGGGGTGGGCAGAGGGTGAGAACTTGCCTGGGAATGGGTAGCTAACTACTCTCAGCTAAGTTTTGGCTTCACTGCCAACCCGCTAGGCCACCTTTATTTGTGTAGTTCTCCTTATTAAGCCATTTCTACTAGGAGGAGTTTGGACAGGACTGTAATAACAGTAGCAATAGTAATTTATTCAGCATCAGCGAATCAATGATACCAGGGAGAAACTACTATGGAGTGAGTGCACCATTTTTATTTGCTGCTGCTGTGAAGAGTCCTGGGAGCCAGTACTACTGTTCCCTTGTGCAGATGAAGAAGCTGAAGCTCAGAGAGGCTGAGCCACTTACCCAAGCTCACAGAGCTGTGGCACAGCAGGGACTGGAGCCAGGCAGTCTGATATTTTAAGTTGCCTCTGTCCTGTAAGCACCACCATCCCCTTTCTGGTCGTTCTCTGGCGGGGGGAGGGGGCAGGGTCACATTTGAGTACATCCCGACAGGCACCCCAAAACTAGCCGACCTTCCCAGACCTGGGCAGTAGGGGCAAAGAAGAGCCCAAGGAGGGTCTGAGACTTGCCTGGTAAGGAAGTCTTCTTGGAGGAGGGGGAAGACAGGCTCTGATACACAGGAAATCTTGAGGACCTAGGGAGAAGAAAGAAGGCTTTCTAGTCCTGGCTGTGATGGAGGGAGTGGAAAGAGGGTGGTGAGCCCAGGAGGCCCAAAGATAGAGGAGACGGGGATGACAGGCGGCTGAGGCCTCCACCTCAGCGCCCCCGACTCCCGCCACTGGGATTTCCCGCCGCAGCTCCTGCTCAGGTCTGTGCTGCGGGTGGCGTGAGGTTGAGTAGCCCGGCGCCCCCACCGCGCCCCTCACCGCGCCCCCCACCGGGCCCCTCACCGCGCGCCCCACCGCGCCCCCCACCGCACAACCCTCGGCCTAACCCCGCCCCCGGGCGCTCATTGGCGTGTAGCACCCCCTCCCCAGACTGCGAAGTGAGCAGGGGGAGGCGGTGGTCTGTCGCCTCCCTCCAGCACCCGGCCTGGCTTCCCGGCGGAGGCGGCGCCTTTCCTGCAGGACTGAGCTGAGCTGGGCTGCCGTGCCGCGCCGCGCGGGGCGGGCGAAGTGGGGCGCTGCGGTCGGCCCCGGGCGGGGACTGACGGCGGCGGCGGCGGCGGCGGCGGCTCCGGGCGAGCGTGGTCCCCGCGTGCGCACACGCACACGCCGCCGCTCAGGGACATACGGACCCCGGCCGCCCGCGGCCACACAGGTGCAGAGACTCGGCTTGGCGCGCTCTCCTCGGCGCACACGCTCCCCATCCCCGCGCCGCGCGGGCCGCGGACTCGCAGGCTGCGCGTCCTTTGCAGAGTCTGCCCCTGCCCCACGGACAGGCCCCGCAGTGAGCAGGTAAGGGTCGCCCCGCCGCGGCTGCCCCTCCACGCCTAAACTGTCTTCTCCCGGCTCCAGAACCTTCGTCCAGCCGGGACCTCGGATCCCCTCCTCTGGCTTGGCGGTCTCCGCCAACCGCGACCTCCACCGACGGAGAGTGGGCGAGGGCAGGCGCCAGGCAAGCCTCCCAGAACCGAAATGAAGCCCCCTCCCGCCTGTGCGCCCTTCCTGCGCATCAGGATGACACCCCCCAACCCAAGTGTCTGGCGCTGCGCTCCGGGCGGCCGATGGCCGCAGCCTGCCGGGGTAGGGGTCGGCCTAGCTATCTCGCGCCCCTCCTGATGAGGAGAAGGGAGACCAGGGGCAGGGAAGCCATGAGGCCGGAGGGACCCGGAGTGACATGCCGCCCTACCCCTAGGCGGACAGACGCACCTACGCGGATCGGGAAGGCAGGGCTGGAAAGTCCCCCGGGGCTAGGTACCGCAGTCCGCACGGGGCTTGAGGGGTGGGCAAGCAATGTGCTAGGTAGGGGTTGCGGTAGGGGCCAGTGTAGAATGCCCCTCTGTGGTGACACATTCGGGATTGTTCAAAAGAGCGTCGTCTCGGTTTCCCGTGTCGCGGAGGGGCTGGGGTTGGGGATGCTAAAGCTTCGGTGGTCCCAGAAGAAACGCCCTGCGGGGTCTGTGGGGAAACGACACCGGCTTTCCCAGGCTGAAGTGGGCCCGCCCAGACCCCTGCGGGCCGCTCTAAAGGCAGAGGCTCCTGCGGCAGCTGCGGGGGGGCAGAGGCCACATCCTAGGCGGGACCTTGGCAGGTTAGGGGGCTCAGAAGGAACAGGGGAGCCAATGGATGCAGCTAGACCCTCAGGAGGGAACCCAGCCAGAAGCCGACTGCATTTCACGTGGAGCTGAGGAGCGGAGCCTCACCCCTGGATGGAGCTCAGCCCCCTTTTGGAAGATGCTGGGGGTGGGGGGTGGACACCTGCTAATTCTTCCGACCATTTCTGTTTTTGAGTGCAGGTGCGTCAGACTCCCTTTATCTTCCCTAGCCTTACGATGTCCCACAAAGCCCCCCGGCCCTCTCCAAAGACACAGTGTTTGGCTTTTCCCATGAGCGGCCCTGGGGAGGTGCTGGGGGATGGGAAGGGGCTGGACGCAGCATGTGGGGGGCAACTTGCCCTGGGACTGCAGCTGGCCTGAGACAGACAAGCATCCTGAAGGTCAGGGTAGAAGCTTTGAGTGGCAGTAGGATTCCCAAGATGAAAAGCTATGTTTGAACCTTTGGGGGTAGGGGCAGCAGGCAGCACCCAGGTTTTATCAGGAGACCCCAATTAAATGAGTTTGGTGCTGGGTACAAGTAGGACTGGTGGAGTCCCCAGTCCTAAGCTAAGTTCTGCTCCTCATCGACCTTGGGGAGGGCAGGCAGAGGCACCAGCTTGGACACAAGCCGAAATCTGAACATACAAATTGGAGATGGAATACGCTGAGCAGGCCCTGGGCCAGATTTTCCAACCAATCCATCAACAAGTGTGTGTGGGGTGACAATGGAGGCGGGCCCGGTCCTTTTCCTCTTTGGCCATGGGTGATTCATGGGTGGTTGGGTGTCTGGAGCAAGACCCCCAAAAGTCTGTTTGCCCCCATGTGTGGTGAGGGGGGGGTGTCTGTGGGGAGCCTCTGAAAGGATCCCTCTCCTGCACTGGGACTGATCTAGGCTAAGCGGTGCATTAAGTCCTGTTTTGTATAAGGTTCAGGCTGGCAAGGGATTGATTGGAGAAACACTTTGGGACCCATGCTTTTCACATGGCCACCTCTCTCTGTTGTGCATCAACTTTGGGACACTGCCTCAATTTGTGTCAAATAAATAAATACACACATGGGAGTTTACAGTATATGTGGCTGAGAGGCTAAGAAAGCCAAGGCCACAGGGTGGCTTTTCTCCTGGGGACAGGGCTTAGGCTGGAGCATCCCAGGTTGCCGCTCTCCCAGGGACAAGCATTTCATGGACCTGGGGCTGGCACTGATTAAGTGGAGGACATCTTGTGCTGTCTGCCACAGGGCAGAACCAAGATGTGCCAAGTGCAGAGCCGGAGCTTAGCTTGGTGCCAGGCAGGCCTTGCCTGCCTGAGACCCACCCACCATGGGGCTGACACTGGAGGTGACAATGAGTTTCCTGTCCTGGTCAGGTTTGTGAGCAGAGGCCTGATGCCCCAGACAGGGGCTGCCAAGTGGTTTTCCACCCTGGAAGGCCTAGAGGCCTCAGAGACCCTCAGCCTTCCCTGAGGAGAGGAATCTAAGATTCCAGGGTCTGAATGAGTTGGGCTTAGTGGTCCAGCCGCCTGGCAAGATGGAGACTGGAAACGCCTCAGCTGCAACGTGTTTGTACTGAGCTCTGGATGCCGTCAGAGGCAAACGGTGACAGCCACCCCCACAGTGACACACAGAGAGGGAGTGACACACAGCTAGGAAGGCATATAGGCTTTCTATGACACCTGCCAGAGAGCTGGGGTACAATAGTGACAAGCAACACCAGAAAGACAAATGGATGTTGAGACACACCCTCTCACACAGATCTGGGCACACCCAGGGACTCAGAGATATTTGCCTAAAGAAGATCACAAAGGTCTTCATTAGTAAAAGTCCAGCTGCATATTGAATTGAATGGAGGAATGTGTGTGTGTGTGTGTGTGTGTGTGTGTGTTGCATGAACCTAGAACAAGGGTAGGCAACCCTTTTCTGTAAAGTGCCAGATAGCAATTATTTTACCGTTGTGTCCATATACAACTGCTTAATTCTACTGTGTAGCCTACTGCAGCCTTAGATGATATGTAAACAAGTGAGCATGGCTCTGTTCTGATAAACTTTATTTATGGACACTGAAATTTGAATTTCATACATTTTGCCTGTGTCGTGAAATATGATTCTTTTAATTCTTTCCAACCATTTAGAAATGTAAAAAGCATTCCTGGCTCACTGGCCGTACAAAAATAGGCTACAGGCTGGATCTGACTGGCTGGAAGGGGTTGCCAGCTCCTGGGTTGTAAGGTTAGGAAAGAGAAATGGTCAGAGAGGTTGACAAAGGGAGGGACTTAGCGCTGATAGCTGGAGATGCCTGATGGTACCTTGGATACTTCACTCCATTCTACGTGGAGCTCAGAGTGCCCATCTGTTTAATGGGTCAGGCCCAGGAGAGGCTCCCTGCCTAGCCTCAGCACCCTCCACCAGATTGGCCTCTGCTTTGTCCCTGTGATGGATTCCCCCACTCTACAGACACCTGGAGACAGCATTCAGGACTGAAAAACTGACTGCTGTCCTTTGAGCTTGCTAAACGGTTCCTGAGCCCCCTTTACCATTCACCCCTTGTGTCCAAGTCTGTGCCCATGCCCACAGGTGGGGAAGCCACACGGAAACCTAGGCGTGCCCCTTGTTTCTAGACACGACTCGAAACTCACAATGAACACGAGACCTGAAACAGCTCAGAGGAGAGGGGCTCCTTATCTCAGGGCTGGGGCTTCTCAGTGGAGGAGGGCAAGGTCATAAAGGGCAGGTGGGCAGGTGCTGCCTGAGTGGGCTTCCTGGAGGTGGTGTTGGGGGTTTGGGTTGACCTTGGAGGATAGCTGGACACTGTTATCTCAGCTCTCCACAGACTCCATGCATTGCCTTAGCTGCCCTCATCTTTCCCTCCTGATCAATGGGCACTGCAGAGGGTTGACTGAGACAAACATATATGTGTGTGCGTGTGTGTGTATGTGTGTGTATGTGTGTGTGTGTGTGTCTGTATCCTTCCTAGGCACCTCTGAACTTCCCAGCCACTGATCTGAGGCTTGTGGGCTTGTGTAGTGAACCAGGTCCTGCCTTGGGTTTCTTCCTTTCTCTACTGCCTCCTCCTGAAATTTCCTTCCTGCCACCTGTGGTGGGGATGGGCCAAGGAGACACTCCTGTCTGATTTTTCCGTGTCTCTGGATTCTGTCCCCCACTTTCCATCCCAACGGCCTTCCTGCTCAGCTTAGTACCCCATCACCTCTACCCTAGATCCAGAAAAGGGCCTCAGGGTACATTTCTGCCTGCACTTTCCGCCCTTGTCTTTGCTCCCCAGCCTTTGAAGGGATATTTTCTAAATGAGAAGCTGATCTCTCCACTCCCTTGCTTAGAACTCTTCATTGCCCCACCCCTGTCCGGTGGAACAACCCTCCAGCTTCCACAGACTGGCACCAGCCCTCCACCCTCTCATCCACCTCACCAACTCCTGGTATCTTGTTGTACTGCTTGACACCCTGGAATCACCTTCCCAAATCCATCCAGGGGGCACTCATCCAAGTTTTCTGGGCACTCATGTGTCTTGCCTGTGCCAGGTGCTATGGGCACACGCACATCAGAGCTGGGCTCATGCTCACTTAGGAGAGGCTGAAGCTTAACCAGAGTCTGCACAAAGGGAAAGGCTCTCAGTGCAGATCTACTCCTCCCCAAGCCATACCCCCTGCCAGCTAGGTGCTCAATGAACACCGTCCACAAGCTTGTGCCTCTCTCTGGCCAGGCTTCCTGTTCCCCTTCCTCCCCTCCCTCCTCCTCTCATTCCCTCAATCCTTTCCCTTCCTACCTCCCTCTTCTCCCCGCATTTATCTTCTGCCTTCTTCCTCCCCCTCCTCTTACCTGGCCCAGGGGGTGCACTCCCTGACCCCTCCAGGTCAGGAAAGGTCCCTGCACTGTCCAGTATGGAAGAGGACTCCTCACAGGACCCTGGGAAGGACTCTGCAGCATGACCTTGGGGAAGTTTCCTGGTCGCCTAGGGCCTCAGAGCCTCACCAGTGAGATGGGATGATACTGCCAACGTTCATGGGTGCCCCAGCCTGGCCCTTCCCTGCCTTGGACCTGGTTCCCCACCCAAGCTTGTACGAAATGCAGGGCACGAGTGGGATCATCACTGGGGCCCATCTGGTGGCCTGACTCCTGTCACCTTGTCACACCTGCCGTTGTCAGGAGGCCCCTGGCCCAGGAGTGTGTCTGTGCCCTTTATCGGCTCTGGTCTTCTTGAGGAGGAAGGAGGTTCTACAGGGTTTCCCCTCCTTCCCTGCAGCAGCTTCTGTCCCTCCCTTTGAGGGGTGAGTGGGAGGCGGGCAGTGTTTCATCCTTCAGCCTTCTCTCCCTAGTTCCTGGCCCTAGGAGGGAGAGGAGGAAGTAGGGGCGGTCCAGCTCCCCTGTCATGAGTGAAGGGAGCATGGGGAGAGCAGGGGAGGCGAGTGATGTACTCAGCCTGGCCATCTCCTTTCTGGTATCCAGGCCTGTCCTGCCCTGTAAGGGGGAGGGATGCTGAGTGGCCAGAAGATTCCAGCAGGAAGTGGCACAGACAGCCCCAGCCCCATGAGGGGCAGATGAGAGTCCCAGGGCTGTGTGGCCCAAAGAAGAGGTGGGGTAGGTTGTCCACACACACCTGTGTGGGCTTATGTGAGGCAGAGGAACCTGTGCTGCTCAGGGCTGGTTGGGAAGGGCACAGGGACATCAGAGCTTCCCACTGTGGGCCTGGGCCAGACGCTGGAGTGGGGCAAATGCCCATCTCAAGAGCAGAGTTGCCTTCAGCCAGGGGAAGCAGAAGGGCTCTGCCGGGCTTTGGACAGTACAGGGACGGCTGGAGGGTCTCTGAGTCCCCTCTGCACAGAGATGTGGAAAGTCTGCTAGCCCAGTGAGTCACCGCTCGCTCCCGTGTGCTGACTGGTGACGCCATCCTCTGTGTGCAGGGGCCACCGCTGCTTGGTGCAGCAACTCAGAGGAGGACATGGCTGCTGTAGTCAGTTTAACTCCAGGTTTGGTGGCTGGACTTATGAGGCCTGAGGAGGAAGGGGGAATAGTATGCTATTGGGATCCCCCTGAATTCCCTTACAGTCCAGGTATCTGTCACACATCCCATTCCTGCCAGGCAAGCCTCCAGGCTCTATATTGTGTGACCTTGGAAAGTGTGTCGCCTTCTCTGGCCTCAGTTTCCCCATCTGCACCTTGGGAGGTGGGCTTTAAAGTCTGTTTCAGGTCTGAAATGATGTATCTGTAACGAACTCTTCCTAAGGAGGAAGCTAGATATAGATATGTAAATGGGTGTAGTGGCGGGCCTGATCAGCCCCTGGAGGTGTGTGTGGGGGTCCCTACTAGGGTACCAGTGGACTCTGAACTGATCTTCCTTTGACCACTGAGAGAGTGCAGTGGAAGCATAGGGATGGAGTGCACCAACTTTGGAGCCAGACTGCTTGGGTTTACTTCCCAGCTCTACCAGGGACTTGCTGTGTGATTTGGGGGAAGTTGCTTACCCTCTCTGTGCATCAGTCACCTCTGCTATAGAATGAGCTAATGCTAGTAACTATTTCAGGCAGGTTAAATGAGTTAACACATGTTTATTGCTTGGAAGAGTGTCTGGCACATACTGAGTATTTAATAAATGTTAGCCATTAGTAAATAAAATCACAGGAGGCCTGCTGTTCCCATTTTGAATGTTACACGGTGCTGTGGGGGTAGAGGTGACAGCAAGAGGGTGCAAAAAGTCTGAACACAAAGTGGTGAGATAATAATAATAATTAACACATGTATAGCCCTTACTGAGTGCCAGGCTATAGTATACACTCCATAGTTTATTTGTATAAATTTGCTGATGCCTCACTGTAACATCTGTGAGATAGACATTAATATTATTCCCATTTTACATATGATAAAAAAAAAAGGCACAGAGAAGTTAAGCTGTTTTCCCAAGCTCCTAGGGCAAAAACTTCTGGCGAAATGGTCCGAAGTCTGTTATACTAAATGCCAGGAGGTAACTTTAATCATCCTTAAAAACTATCTGCCCCAACAGATCCTGGACCCAAGAGAGAGAGAGCCAGGGAATATGAGGTGACCCGTTTTCCTATCCTGAGCCACTTTTGCGGCTCAGTTGAAATCCATCCTCAGGGAGGGGAGAGTTCAACCCTGGGCTGCAGTCGCAGGGCCTGGCCTGTCCCTTGAGGGTGTCACTAGCAGCTTGGGAGAGTCCGGAGGAGGAGGAGCCACTGGCAGGCCTGGGGTGGCCAACAAGTGAGGGGACGCATCTCAGAGGGACACTGCAGAGAAGCACTTGGTTTGGGGCAGGCGGCCTAAGTCTATAAACTCTGAGCGTTATTCAGCGGGGGGCAGTGCAGCGTTGCAGTGGGGGCAGAAGTGCCTGAAAGGATTACCACCCAGAGAGGGGAGAGGCTGTGGGAGGTGATCCCTGAGGTCCCCAGCCGAGTCAAGTCCTGGGAGCTCCCAGGTTCTCTCTCTCTCTCCTCTTTGCTGGCAGGGGCGTCTGTGTCCAGTTGGGCAGTGGGTGGACTGTAATGGGTGTGGGGACCAAGAGAAGGTAACAGTGGGAATCAAGGACCCTGGGTCTAGTTCCAGAGGAGGTGCCCTAGTGAGAGTGCCCCAGCTCCCTTACCCTGGGTCACTGGGCTGGGGGCACACCTGTCTCCTGGTAAACAGCCTGGTGATGAAGCAGAGGGCTGGGGGTGGGTCGGCGCTAGGGCCTCTGCTGGAGCTTGTCTTCAGTCCACTGCAGCTATAGCTGAGAAGCTGCCTTTCCCACAGCACAGGTGAGGCCCCTGCAAGTCTGGGCATCCCTGCATGTGTGCGTGCATGTACACACTTGTGTATGTGTGTGTCGTGCCTATACCTGCACCCATATCTGAATCCGAATATATCTTATTGCCTCTCTATAGCTGAAGGCCTTTGCTGAGTAAGTTTGTGTCAGCGTGAATTGTTCTGTGTATCTACAGTCTGATATGTAACATATCAACATCTGAATTGCCATGTGCTTGCATCTGCACATATCTTTTTTCTGTGTGTGGTCCTCTATGTGTCTGCGAAGGAGTGTGTGTGTGTGTGTGCGCGCGTGTGGTTGCCTGTCGGTCCCTAAAAGAATCTCTACCTTGTGTATCCCATCATGGGAGTTTACATTGATATCTTCAAGTGGTGGCCCTGGGGATAAATGTCTCTTTGTCTCTGTAGGGTTGACATGTCTTTATGATCATCTCTGTGGACCTGTTTCTGTGTGTGTGTGTGTGTGTGTGTGAGAAAGAGAGAGAAACAGAATCAGAAATCCACCAGTCCTCAAAACACAAACTCACTGTCTGCTTGCTGCCACCCGCTCCCCCACCCCACCAGAGCTGTTCAAAATCCTGGTTTCCTCTGTGCCAGCTCCCTGGGTTCTAATAAAGGTTAAAATAGAGGCTTTATAATCCTAACTATACACGAGCATCACCTGGAGAACTTTAAACACCACTGCTGCCCGAACCACAGCTGAGTGCTTCTGAGTCATTTGGGCAGGGGTAGTTTTGGAAAGCTCAGATGACTCTAGTGGGCAGCCCAGGTTTCATACTGGGGTCAGAGGTTAGGGCTTTGCTGGGGAAGCAGTGAGTATCCGCTAGGGGGCAGCCCAGTCTTAACAGGGGTAGTGCTGCTGCCATCTCAAGGTGTTGCTGAGAACAAGGAGCTCTGTTTTCACCTTTGTGGCCTGAGGTTGTGGAAGGTGCAGGGAATCAACCCCTGATCTTGGAGGCTCTCTGCCTTGCAAGATCTCCCCACAACACTCTGCTGGCCTACAGAGATGGCCTCCAGCCTCTGCTGAGGGTCACTGGTGCCAGACTCTCCTCCCTCGCAGCCAGGCAAGTCAGGAGGGTTGTCTCTTTGCAGGCAGAGCCTTGGGTTCCCCAGGGCTGTAGAAGTGACCAAGCCCTTTGGGGGCCACTAGTGCTAGGTCACGCCAGAGGTAGCCTGTGGCCACCAGGGGCCTGGCAAGCCCTGGGAGCTGGTACAGAGACCGAAGCCTGAGTGCCTGGTAGATATGGTGCCTCAGGGTGCCCAGGAGTGCTGAGACCAGTGCTTCCCCAGCCTGCCCTGTCCTCCCTGACCCACAGGAGGAGGCTGGGCCAGTGTTGCCATGGTCCCCAGGCTTCTTGGAGCATCTCTTGGGGATATCTGAGGCCTCCCTCCGCATCTCTGAGTGAGCCCTGGTGCATAATATGGGGAGATGGGGGCTCCCTCTTTTTGAGCCTTCCTGCAGCTCGTTTTATTTCCGCTTTTTGGATGCCTGCTTATCTCCAGCTTGAGCTTGGAGAGGCCCTGTGGGAGGCAAGGAGAGAGGGAGGGGATGTGGTTAGGCAGAGAGTGAGGGACACAAAGGCCCCTGGGGTGCAGCAGCTCTGCCTGCTGGTGGGGGGTGTGCAAGGACTCATGGTTGGGATACACATGAAGGATTTGCTCGGGCCCCCATGGCCTCCTGGGCCAGGCACCTGTGGGTTAGCCGTGCCCTGATATGGGCCTACTCAATCTCTTTTAAAATAATTTAATAGTAATGATAATTTTTAAATAACCATAACCATTGCACAGCTCTACTGGAGCCTATTTAGCAGTGCCTGTTGATGGATGCTTTGCTGTCCCATTTTTTATTGTTGATGCTATTTTAAAGGATGCGGTGGCGAATGTGCTTGCATGTGCTTCTTTTCGTCCAAGTGCAAATATTTATCAGATGCAGAGTTGCTGTGTTGTAGGGTGTATGTCGTAATGATCAGTTTTAGAAGCAGAGTATACTATTCCCCTGGGAGCATGCTGGGCTCTTGCAGCCTCCTTTTTTGACTCTCTGTAACCTATCTGTTTGGTCCCCACCAGTGGCCCCAGTCCTTGCAGACCTGCCCCCTTGGAGCTCCTGCAGCTCTGAGGCTTGAGCACATGCTTCAGCTGTCACTGTATTTTCCGTGTCATGGTTTAAGGCTTTATCCCAAAGATGAAGTAGAGTGAGGTAGGGCAAAAAGAGGGTGTAATTGTTAGGGAACCAGGGCAGACAGCTGGAACAAAGAGGCCCTTTAAGGGGGTAATTAGCTAGAAGGTGGTTTCCTGCTGGTGTAACAGTCTGGAGCTAGGTGGGCCTCCAGGCAGGCTGGGTGGCTGGGTTCCACAAGGTCACTTGGTGGTCCTGCCTCCTCTCGCAGCGTTGCTCCCTACCCCCCTCAGATCCTGTTCACATCCACACTGTCAAAGTCGGGTTGGTCATTTGGGAAGGGTTAAAGAGCAAGAGCAGAGATCATGCCAGAACCTCATGCACAAAGGGTGCAGATGTGGCCACAGGCTGCCACCCACATTCCATAAGTGCTAACAACTTCATCATGTGCCCACACCTCCAGTCTAGAGATACCAGGAAATATCATCTCTAGGTGAGCATGCATGTGCCAGCGAAAGCTTTATCACTGTGGAGGAGGGGGAAAATGCAAAGATTTGGGGAGGCAATCCCTCTGTTGCCAAGGAGAAAGTCATTCCAGACCATGCCAGGAGACTGGTGGAGCTGAGCCAGTGTGTACCCATAGTATCCCAGCACCTAGCACAGACTGAGTGCCTAGCACATGTTTGCAGGGCAGAAGAAGAAAGAGCAAGACGGATGCAGGCAGGGAGGTGGGGTTATCCTTGGAGGCTGAAAGCCGTGCTGCAGGGAGCTGGGGGAATAAGGAAGGGAAGTGGTCTCGCCCCCTGCCACTGCACTGGGCTCACAGGATTCACATCTTTCCTTCCTCTCTAGCCCAGAGACACGTTGGGGCTGACCCACAGCTGCTGTCAGTGGGAGGCCAGTGGTGCTGGCCAAGAAGTGTCATGGCTTGTGTCGTGCAGGTTTCCCTGGCTGCTCTCCTCCTGCTGCCTATGGTAAGGGCCCAGGAACGTCTCTCTGAGAGCCCCAGGCTCACCTGAACCCCCACTCCAGAGAACCCATGTTTTATGTGTGCCCTCAGCTCAGCTATTCATCTGGCTGGTATTTCTGCCAACACCACCACTGGGCCACCCAGTGCCTTTGTGTGAATCAGAAAAGACATGCCTTCCTCAAGACCCTGTACTGATCTGACTAGAAATGATTACAAAATTTACAAATCTTTATGATGGTAATGTGTGGCAACCTTTAGAGTTGCACAGTACACAACCTGCTCAGCTGAATGCAGGAACCCTGGTCAGGGCTACAGAAGGCTCTTTCGATTTTCTCGTCACCAGCCCACAATGCCCTGCCAGGACAGAACTCAGAAGGCTGCCCCCTGCTCAGATCTCTCCCTGAGCAAAGGTGGGGATGGGGAGTGGGCAGAGGAGGACTCCCAGGTATTGGTCCCACAACTCTACCTGAGAGTTCAGAATAGCAGTGGGTGAGGCTGTCCTCAGAACCCTGGGTACCAGTCCTGCCTCTGCCCTGACTCACTGTGTGGCCACAGACAAGCCTGTCCCTTTCCCTGAGAACTGCCTGCACATCGGTGAATAGTAGGGATTGGACTGTGTCCCCAAACATGGCCCTTGGCAACTCAAATGCCATGTGACTGCCTCCATACTTGCTGACACCCCCCTGGGAACCATCCCTGCCCTGGGGTCTTGTGTTAAAGCGACAGCATTTGGAAGCAGCTGTCATAATAGCAGTGCATAGACTGTGAAGTTACTTGGTCCTGAACTTGAAGCCCATATCTGCTATTAACCAGCGGTGTAACTTTGGGCTGGAGTTTCTTAACCTTTCTGAGCCCCAGTTTCTCCTTCTGTAAATAAGGATGGTGAGTAGTCCCCACTAAATGGCACCACTGCTCCTTAGCCTGCAGCTGCTGGGGGCACCTTCTTCCTGAGCCCCTGGAGGAAAGAGACAATGAGCTTTCTCAGCCTGACTTCTCCCCTACCACTTGTTTTCTCCTTTAAACTGCAGTAGTAGCCTTGTGGCTGCTGGAGTCAGACCTCCTGGGTTGGAATCCTGGCTTTTCAGTCTACTGAGCCACATGACTTTGAGCAAGTGACTTAACATCTCTGTACTTAAGTTTCCACATCTGTAAAATGGAAAATGATAAAAATAGTACTGCATAGTACTCTCCAGATCCATACACACGCACACATATGACACTCAGAATAATGCATGCACAGAGTGAAGTGCTGGATGCGCTTGCTAATATTGTTATGAGATGTGGAAACTGAGAGCCCAGGAGGGAGTGGGACCTGTCCAAAGCCACACATTGAGTTGGTGACTGAGAAGAGCCCTCATGGTATCTCTCAAGGTGAATGTCAGGGCCCCTGCTGGCCCTGACATCTCTTGTCACTCTCCTCTCTGCTTCTACTCCCCACTCCCTCCAGGACACTGCCCCTGGGGCTTTGGTAGGAGAGCCTACAGGCGGCCTTCCTACCCGCTCCCACCGTACATCCTGTGTTCTCCTACAGGCCCCCGCCATGCATTCTGACTGCATCTTCAAGAAGGAGCAAGCCATGTGCCTGGAGAAGATCCAGAGGGCCAATGAGCTGATGGGCTTCAATGATTCCTCTCCAGGTAAGTGGGGCAGTAGGGAGCCTGCCACGTCCCCAGTGCCAGCTTTCAGAACTGTTTTCCTGTTCTCAGGCCCACTTAGCAGAGAGTGGTCAAGGGTATGGGTTTCTGGGGCCTTCAGAAAGCCCTTCGGAATACTGATGTTCTGGATCTGCTCTGGGCAATGATGCTGGGGCTGCCGTCCTCAAGGTTCATGTGGCCTGGATGCTTCACAGCTGTTCTGGGTAACTGGACATGGCCGCCTTCTCTCCCACAGGGGCTAGGATAGTGTTGGTGCCTGGGCTGGGCAGTGGCTGTCAAGAGCTTGTTAGCAGCAGAATGGGCCTGGTGGCAGCAGGGACACAGCTGTTGCCTATGGCTGAGCTGTAGAGCACTTGGTCAACCCAGGGCAGGAAATGTGGGGTCCTTTCCGATCTCCTCTGTTCATTGCATCAGAAGTCAGAGAAGAAAGCAGCAGCAGGAACTGCAGTCTTGAAGACTTGGGTACAATGCTTCTCCTGGCACTGCATTTGAGGAGGGTCCTGCTTCCCTGCGCTGGAGGAAACACACATTGCAGGACATTGAGCGTTCTTAGCCTCTCCCTCTAAATGCCCATAATACCCCGATCCCAATGACAGCCACAAAATGCCTCCCAAGATTTCAAATGTCCCAAGGGAGTGACACGATCCCTGGTGAGAACCAGTGGCCCCATTGAACCCCTCTCCTCCTAACTCCCCATTGTGCAGATGGGAAGCTAAGGCTCACAGAGCAAAGGTGCCTTCGAATCTTGGCCTCAGGGGAAGTTGGGGATTTGGGGGAGGGGGCATCACAGAGGCCTCTCCAGCCTCACTTGTGCCTCAATCGTTGGAGGACTGGCTCCATGCTGCCTAAGGGTAGGACTCTGTACTCAGGCCGGAGGGATTCATTTTTCCTTCTGGATCCTCCTGGCTCCTCTGAGCACCATCTGTTTAAGCACTTGATTAATCCGCAGCCCAGTTAAATGGAATGGTCCCACTGGATGGAGCTCCCCGGCCAGTTGCTTCTCAGTGAACATTCACTGGTGAGGGAGCTACTCTGGGCTGTGCTGGCCTTTGCCTCCAGCTGAGCTCTTGCTCAGCCCTAACCAAGGCTGAATGGGGATTTGGAGCCCCACTAGTGAGGGAAAGTGAGGCAGGGGGCCCAGAAGGGCACACTGTTGGAGGAGGCTCAAAGAATACCCCAAGAATATCTGGTCCAAGTCTCTGTTTGGAGGGTGGGACTGCCGAGCCCTGAGGGCAGGGATGGTGTGGATCACATGGAGGATCAGGCTGAGGTGGGTCTGGAACCCAGGAGTCCTGCTCTCAACCCAGGGCCATTGCTCCTGCATCACATGTCTTGGATACATTTGGGGTTGAGCAATAAAAGCATCCAGGAGGGAAGAATAGAGGCAGGGGCTGGGATGGGACAGGGACCTCAGTGTAAGCTGTGTGCAGTTTAATTGCACACCTGCTTGTTGAACTCTGGGCTGAGAGGGCAAGACAGGCCTGTCCACAGGAATGTCGCGGCCGAGACAAGAGAGATGGATGCCAGGCTGGACGTACAGCATCCCTGGTGGGGCCAGGCCAGTGCTGGGGAGCAGGTCTCACCTGCAGGTGTGCTCAGGAGAGGAAGAGATAAGTTCTCTGTGGGAAGGATTCACATATTGAAACTGGATCCTTGCTTCTTAAACCTGGCTGCACATCAGAATCACTGGGGAACTTTCAGAAAAATGTACTCCAGCCACAATCCAAACCAATGAAATCAGAAGCCTGAGTCCGTCATAGTCACCATCGTTTTTAAAAGCTCCCCAGGCGATTCTAATGAGAAGCTGGTGTTGAGAACCCTTGAGCTAGGCCCAAGGGACAGGTAGGCATTTGAAGGCAGTGGAGAATTGAGGGATAGACGAATGGGTGAACACGGTAGGCTGAGGAATCCACAAGAGGCAGGAGCCTGGTGTTTTTGGCAGTAGTGAGTAACCTCCTGTATTTGGAACTCAGAATTGGAGCAGATGGGTTGGGCTGTCGAGGGGGCATGGCTGAGGGCCCAGGGAGCAGATATTGTGTATTTCATGTCCATCTGCACTGGAGTTGAAGGTGGGGGAAAGCAGTGACCTGCTCCCACTGAGCTGGTATCTCTGCAACTGCCCCGGGGGCTCCACTTGTCCGCCTTCAGGGACTTTGTGAGTCAGGGCTGGTCATAGGAGGTCAGTGTGTGAAGGATTCTCCAAGAGGTGAGTGAATAGCTCTCCTTTAACCCTGTCCAGATGGGAGAGGAGGCTGCACCCTCTCATGGTGTGCCTAAAGGAGAGGGTCCCTCATCTCTCCCTACTCGTCCTCTTCCTTGAATCATGGGATGGGGCTGAGCTAATTAAGCAGAAGCAAAGGGCAGCCATTAGGTGGGGAAGAGGAAAAGACTAAAGGCCCAGCTGGACCACCAACTCCATGGCCCTTTCCTGCTCTGGGCCTCAGGATCTTCTCTTTTAAAATGAGTGGGGTGGAGTGGATCATGTTAATAGCCAGGCCCTCTACAGACTTCCTCTGTGCCAGGCTCTGTGCCAGCACTTCATTCCACCACCGCAGCGGCTGGGGGATGGGGGTGGTTCTATTATGACCCCTATGTTATAGATAAGGGAACTGAGGCACAAGGAGGTACTTTGCTTAAGGACATAGTCCATTAAGAGGCAGAGGTGGAACTTGCCCTCAGGCAGCCTGTACCCTCAACTTCTGGGATGCACCACCTCTGAAGAGTGACACACTCTGGGTCCCAGCACCCTCCCAGCCCCAGCACCAGCCGTGGGATCTTTGAAGGGCCCTTAATACCTTAATTTTCATGTCTGAAAAATGGAGGAAAAATAATACCTACCACATGGGATTATTGCATTAAGTGATAAAAGCTTGTGAGAAGTGCTAAGGACAGCATATGGCATTTGCTAAGCGCTTAACTAAGACGCTGTAGTTATTAGAAGCTGTCATCTTGGAGTGTTGGGGGTCTCCAGGGCTCCCACCTTCTGCTAGATCCCAGTTCTTCTGGGGAATAGAGAGACATCTCTAGGAAGCAGGTCAGTGCCACTTGGAACAATCCTGGAAGGCTCTCTGGAAGAGCAGGGGAGAGGTTAGGGACCAGGTCTGGGCTTCAGAGGGCAGATGGAGAGTACGGGAAGGTGGAGAGAAGCGTTCAGCTGGAGAAGGGTGGAAGGGGAGCAGTGAGTAAGGCGGGTGAGCACTGTAACAGCCACCACTTCAAGGCAGGCACTGGGTTCTCTGTCTCTCTCTCTCTCAGACATGCACGCATGTGCGCAAGCGCGCACACACACACACACATGTGCACGTGCTCACGCTCAATAACTCATTTAACCCTCACCAGCCTATGGGCTGGGTAGAGTTTTACCCCCATTTAACACATGAGGCTGCTTAGACACAGAGAGGTCAGGTTGCTTGTCTCTTACCTAGTAAACCCTTCAGCTGGGAAGGTGGAGCCAAGGTGTGCATGCGGATGGTTCTGGAGTGCATGCCTTCGCCCCTGGGCTGCATTGCTGCTCAGAATAGGAGTGAGGAGACGCCCTGGCCCTCAGCTTTCCCGTTGCCAGGGTGAAAGGTCATATAGCAGAGGCAGTTGCAGTGAGGCTGGAAAGAGGCCTTGGGAGAGAGGGGCCCTGAAATGTGCTCGAGGTCTGCCCTTTTCTTAGCTATGAAAAGGCCAAAGGGTGTTTGTGTTTCTGAGGCCCAGGATAGAATGAGGTCTCGGCCTCTAATGACTTGCTTGGGAAGGAGAGGGGCAGGCCAGGATGAGGAGAGGCCCCTGGGGAAGCTGTCCTGAGAAGCAGCATCCATCCCGCTCACTTTGGGGTTGTGGTCTGAAGAGCTTGCCCTGCAGGCTGAGGTTGGAGGACTCCCCTCAAGGGGACCTCAAGTTCAGGGAGAGCGTTGACCTTGCTGTCACTCACCAGGGAAAGCCTTACTTTTCCCCCATTGCACCTTAAGAACCTCTGGCCTGCTCTTAGGGGCGCCCTGACTGGAGCTGGGCTTCTTGGCTCCAAATTAAACACACTTGTGAAAGATGGGCCTCCACTCCTGTCATCACACCTGCAGGACTGTGGAGTCCCCAGGAGCATTTAAAGATGCTGATGTCCAGGCCCCTCTCCAGACCAAAGTCCTCAGCGTTTGGGTCAGGAGGACTCCATGCAGATCTGTGTTAAAAGCCTCCAGGTGATTCTAAAGTGTATCCAGGTCTGAGAACCACTGGCCAGAGCACAGCATCCACCAGGGTACTCAAGTGCTCTCAGGCAGAGAGTAGCCCCTCAGGGCCCAGATAAGCCAGGCTGGGGAGCTCACTACTAGCCGAGTCAAATCTGAGTGTACCAAAGAATCGACATCTATGTGTTGTGTTATTAATCCATGCCAGCCCTCCTGCTGCATCTCTTTCCTGTGCCTTCCCTGCCTGGGTGGTCCCCAAGCACACACACCATGCACAGAACGCTGGCCAAAGGTCAGCCGATGTCCTTGAAACACACTTGAAAAAGGAAACCTGACAGCTTGTTCCAATGCCTGTGAGCGTAAACTCACAACAGTGTCTTTTATAGAGTTTTAACATACTTTTATATATTTTGTGTGTCTCCCACAATCTTTTAAATCTAGTAATATGAGTCAATTGGAGCAAGAGCCCTGATCTTAGTTGAATTATGTCCGTGGCACTGTGTGTGTGTGGCTGGGGGGCTCCAGGGGGCTCCAGGAAGGCATTTGTTTCCTTCAAGCCCCTGCTCCTCACTGGTCCTGGGACCTCCACCCTAAAGAGAATCTAGGATGGTGCTGTGAAGAGTGGCCTTCAGAATGGTGGCCAGGAGACAGAGATGCGCTGAGGGGAGGCACCCATGGTAGCAGGCAGCTTAATGGGAGTGAGAAATAGAGCCCAGGGAGATGGCCATAGGGAGTGAAAGCAAGCTTGCAGCCTGCATTGCATTGTTTGCAAAATCCTTGTCATGTTTTAAAGGTGTTTATTGAGGAGAGGAGGGGCTTTGGAGACATAGTTAGTCATTTTGTCCCTGGTTCCAAACCCCCAAATGCTAATGGGATTTGAGCCAATACCAAATTGGCTCTATCAGGTGATGCCCACGGAGGCTGAGGCCAGAGGTGATGGTCATTGGCCAACCACACTGGAGGCAGAGCCGGCTCTGAGATGGGACCCAGGTCTGTTATCTCAGACAGGAAGTGCCCTTTCTCCCGCAGTGCTCTCGTGACCAGAAGGGAGGGACAAAGAACACCTGTACCTGGGAATTGGCATCCCCAGGCCACACAGCCCCCAGCTCTGTTTACTCTGCAGTCTGCCTGCCCAGGATGAGACCAGCCAGCATCTCTTCTTTGCAGGGATGCAGATTTTCATCAGCCCAGAAACCTTCCTTGCATCTAAGCAGGATTGGTCAGTGTGGTCCTCGATGAGGGTCCCCACACTCTGGTGGAGAAGGAAGAGGAGGCCTGTGGTGGCCATAGCAGGGGCAGCAGAGAGCAGGCTTGGAGGGAGGATGGAAAGGCCTGCTTATTGCTATTCTGACCTGGTCTCAGAGGCCTCTCCAGGGCACCAAGTGCCTTGAACCAGTCCTCTCTGCCTTCACTAGAGGGGAGAGGCCAAGAGGAGGGAAGCACATCAGGGCTGGGCCGAGGCTTCCCCATCCTTAGAGCGGGAGGAGCTTCTTGTCTGGGCCTCTCAGCTGCTCTGAGACTCAACAGGCCTCAAGCTTGAGGAAAGGGTGGTGTCTGCAGGGACCCTCATGCTGAGGAACTTACTCCCTGTCTGACAGAGGATTTCACTTCTATCCAAACTTGTGTTTTCCTGAAGTCTGGTCATTCTCAAACTTGAATATCAGACCTTCTGTTAAAACAGATTGCTGGGGCCACCCCAAGAGCTTCTGATTCAGTAGATCTGGATGGGGCCTGAACATCTGCATTTCCAGCAAGTTCCCAGGTGGTGTTGCTGGTCTGCAGTCCATACTTTGAAAACCACTGACTTCCAAAGGGGATGGCAGCGTCTTTAGTCCTATGCCACCCCCAGCACTCAGCTCACAGTGGGGTCCTCATTTTATGGAACAGAAACATTGGCAGTCAAGTAAATTCTGGTAAATTGAATTGTTTTTACCCTGGATTGCATGCTAAAATGGGGACCTTGTTCTAACAATACCTGGGCATCCTCAGGTGGCTTCTCAAAGGAAGGACCACGGCTTTGTCTGAGTCTCTTTGGTGCCCTGCTCTATGGAGTTTTGAACACTGTAGAACTGGACAAAATCATCACCATGACAACCCAGGATTAGCTCCTTATTTTGTTCCAGACAAAAGCTAATAGCTCGTGCGTTCTCTCTCAGTCGCCCTGCCTGAGTGGATCCCTTCCCTCCTGCTCTCACACTTCACTGCCACTCCTGGGCACTTTATAATGTCTTAGGTGGGAGCAGCTCCAGAAAGTGTATGCAGCACTCCCCCACCCACCCTCGGGCCTGCATTCCTCTCCCCATGTCCCCCAGTGGGGGCCTATACACAGATGGAGCCACGAGGCTTGGAATGTTGTCAGGAGTGGAGAGGTCTCACAGAGAACAGGATCTGTTCTGATTTTCAACCTCTGGAGGAAGAAGGGGAGGACGGAAACTTGGCCTTGGTTGCACTCGGCCATCTCCTCCCTGAAACATGTTTTCCTGGCTGCTGTGTCCCTCGCCTGTCCTGGTTTTCTTCCTCAGTCTTCTTTGCCAAGGCCTCTTCTAAATGCTGGCATTTCTGTTGGGGCCAGGCCTGTTCTCTCCTCTTTTCTTCCCTGATCTCTGTTCTCTCACTAGACAAACCATCCATGTCCGTGGCCTAAATAGCATCCCTGTGCTGCCCACTCCCTGCCCTCTTCTCCAGTTGCTACTTCTCTAGACTCCAGACTTTTCTCCAGCTGCCTACTTCGACAGCTGTCTCCTCTTGGCTCTTAGCACCATCTCAAACTGAACATACCCCAGACTAAGCTCTTGCTTTCCAACTTGCCTAATTCCCCCAACATCTGCTTCTCGCCTGGCCCTTTCCACTGTGGTAAATGATCCATCCATCCATCCATCCATCCATCCATCCATCCATCCATCCATCCTCCCACCCACCCACCCACCCACCCATCAATCCACTTGCTCATCCAGACACTGAAGCCAGAAACGCAGGTGACATCCTTGGTACCTCTCTCCCTTGTACTGTGTTAGTCAGGATGGCCTCGACTCTGCAGCAGTAACAAATCAATCTTAAAATCTGAGAGACTTAGCACAGTAACATTTCTTGCTTGCATGTATCATAGGCCAGTGTGGTCAGCAGAGGTAGGAGGTGGAGCTCGACTTCACACAGTCATTCAGGGATCCAGGTTTCTTCCATCTTGGAACACTGTTACCCTTAACATGTGGTCTTCAAGGGTGGTCCAGAGAAGGAAGAGAGGCAGGCTGTGGAAGCTTGTGAGGGATATTTTAGAGGCAGGTTCCACACTTCCACCCTCTCACCATTGGCATGCCCTCAGTCATGTGATGTGGGTGAGCACTAATAGTCTTTTGCACACTTGCCAGCTAGGTCCAGTGTGTTGCCAAGCCCTGTCAGCTCTGCTCTTGACTCTGTCCCACACAGGACTCCTCTCTAACTCTGCTGCCATCGCTCCAAATCAAGCTCTTTCATCTCACCCCTAGACTACAGCCATGTCCTAACACGCCTCCCCGTGTCTGCATCTCTGCTATTGGACTATATGATCTTCCCCACACAACCAAATCCAAGTGTGACTCCTTGTCTTAAAGCCTCTCTGTGGTAGGTTGAATAATGCTCCCCACCCCGCCCTGAGAGGCCCACATCATCCTAATCCCTGAAACCTGTGAATGTGTTACTTTACATAGCAAAAAGAACTTTACAGAGGGAATTAAGGATCTCGAACTGAGAATTTTATCTTGGGTTATTTGGGTGGACCCAGAATAATCACATTGGTCCTTAAAAGTAAAAGATGGAGGTAGGAGAATCAGAGAAGAAGAGAGACTTGAGGACGCAAAGCTGCTGGTTTCAAAGACGGAGGAAGGGGCCATGAGCCCAGGAATGTGGGTGGCCTCTTAAATCTGGAAAAGGCAAGGAAATGGATTCTCCCCTAGAACCTCCAGATGAAAGGCAACCCTGCTGACACCTTAATTTTAGCCCAATGAGACCCATTTCAGACCTCTGACCTGCAGGAATATAAGATGATAGTTGTGCCATTTTAAGACAGTAAGTTTGCTTACACACTTACAGCAGCAGTAGGGAATGAATACACCATCCAGTGGCATCTCTAAAAATTTAGCATAAAAATCTAAAATTATTAATACAACTGGACTAAGAGCTCTGTGAAGGCAGACACTGGGCCCTTTCTATTCACTCTGGTATTGCTCTGCATCGTCTGACTCAGTATGTCTTGAATAAATGAGTAATTAAGAGAGAGAGGGAGAAGAAAGTCGGAAGAAAAAAAAAGATAAAAGGAGAAGGGGGAGGAGGGGGAGAAGAAGGAGAAAAGGCATCTTGAAATCTTCCAGTCTCAACAAAATTTAGCTTTGTTGAGACTGGAGTGTGGAACATATGGGTCTGTAGAAGCTGGACGTACTGTGTGTGAGTGGAAGGAAAATCAGTTGCTGTTTTTAGTTAGAAAAACCCAAGGCTGTCTCAGGAGCCCAACTCCCATCCTCCCGTGCTCCAGGGAAAGGGGCCTGGGAGGATTCAGCTCCAATCCGCTGAGGCCAGAGCAACTTCCATTCAAAAGACGAGAGGAGGTGGGAGCCTGCTGGGTCTTCCCATCTGTGCTGGGCTGGGAGGTGGTAACTGCAAGAGAAATGGGTACCAGAGCATTCTAGGGAGCCCCAGGGAGGCAGCTGTGAGTCTCCTGAGACCCCAGCAATGCAGGCTAGAGGGCTGAGTGGAGGCCTTCGAGCTCTCAGTAGGGTCAGGGACATTGTCTTCGGGTTCTGGGGTCCTGAGCTCTCATTCTAGGTTTCCCACCTGCCCTGATACTATACAAATTGTCTTCAGGACTCTAGAGGGGGCCCAGACTGGGGACATACGGGGTGCCAGGAGGGCTTTGAGAGCTGTGGCAGATATATTCTGAGAGCTCCCAGGCCCCGGGCTAGGGTAGGGCACTTTAGCAGATGCCCTTTAGGCACCTTTAGCTGCCCCAACTATCCTCTGGGCACCAATAGGTCCTGGGTGAATCTCTGTTCCAGATTTGAGCTCTGGTCACTCAAAGCTGGGAGTTCACAGAGACACTCAGTTGTCCGTGTGCACATAGGAAACGTGAATCATGGTGGAGGGGGCGGTGACTGGCCTGAGTCACAAGTGAGCCTGTGGCAGAAGGAGATCAGAACTCAAGTTTTAGGGCTTCCGGTCCTAACGCTGAGTAGAGACCTGCCCTTTCCCCTCACTCTGCCCTCAAACGTCAATTTCACAGCTTTGTCTTTTTCTCCACTACTGGCCCTGGTGCATAGATGGTCCCTGGCACAAGGCAGGTACTCAGTAAATAGTAGTTAAGAGAATGCATCCCCTGTTCTGCTGCCAACATGAGAGCCCCCTTCTCCCCTCGTGCCACCCGCCCGACCTCTGCAGCCTTCCTTGACCTCAACCCTCATGACCCTGCTCAGTCTCTCTGAAGTGGCCCTGTGACCTCGGCAGTGTCAGCTGGTAGCAGCAGCTGGCTGTGCCCGGGCCTAATGTTCTCCATTAAGGGAACATCTGTTGGCTGGGGCTCCCGGGGCATGGGCCAGACACAGCCACGCTCCACGGCTGTTCCACGGTCAACATGGGCTGCTGCAGCCAAAGATGTGCTGTTGGGTCTCTTTCAAGGACATGATGTCACAGCCAAGCACATGCTGGCTAGATGTCCTCTGCTAACGGTTACACAAGAATTATCGATGACTGGCCTATTGCTATGAGACCTAATGCCCGGCTCCCCTCATCTGGCCTTTAATGTCTTTACCTTCTTGGGTTATTCTTCTCAGAGCTTTCTATGGTACCTCTGGCTCCCAAACTCTGTCTTTCCATGAGCAGGATGCTATGGGCCAATGTGACTGGGTGCGAACTCCAAAATAGCCGGGTGTGAATTCTGAGAGACAGGATTTTCTCCATCTAGAAGCTGTGGATACCTTCTGGTCCAAACAGCACTCAAGCGTCACGGACCCTAACAGAGACTGTGAGCTCATGGTGCCTGCTCCAAGCCCCTCCTCTTTCCAGCACCTTCCCAGGAGTCCTCTGGGCCTGTCAGCGGCCCTGCCCCAGGCCATCTCACCTTGCAGGTCCCTGCTTCACCTCCCTGCCTATGAAGGCCTCTCAGGGGAGTAGTTCCCAGGGACACCTAACTGGGATAATGAAATTAATGATTCTGACAGCAGTGAGGAGGCATTGAATGAGCCTGGCTCTGTTCTGACAGCTTTGCACATGTGAACTCATTAATCGTCACAGCAGCCCTGTGAGGCAGGTGCTGTCGGTCACTCGCTGTCCCTGACGTGGCACAGAAGCCTTCTCCATAGCCTTCCTTTATAATCCCTAACAGCTGCAGGCTGCTTTCCTGCAGCTTCCCTCTGCTGCCTGGTGCTCCACACTCCTGCCTCCCCACCATACCTCTGCCACTCTCTCCTGCTTGCATCACTACCTGTGCTTCCTCTGCCCACTCCATAAATATGGGGTCTCCAGGGTTCCCTCCTCCATGCTCTTCTTACTTTACGTTCCTTCCCAAAGTGAGCTGTCTCATCCCATGGCCTCAACCACTACCCACAGGCTGGAAGGAAAAGTGAGTGGTAGGCTCGTAAGTACCATGTTAAGGATTGAGGGTGCTAAGAGCCCAGAAAGCGTGGGATTGTTGGTGGGGGGCTTGTGACATGGCCAGATATTCATTTTGAAAAGCTTGTGGTCATAGCTGTATGGGGTTTGTATACCTGTCGTCTCAGTGAGGGGTCCTGAGCTCCTTCACTGAGTAGGGTGAAGGAATAGAGAGTGGGGTGTGGATTGCACAAGGTTTCAAGGTAAAACCAGCAAGGGCTTGATCAGGAGCACTAAAGGGAAGGAGATGAAGTGGGGTGACTCCCAAGTTTCCAGCTGGGGCTGGAACAGGCAATCAGCTTTGGGTAGGAGATGCTGCACTGAGTCTTGGACTGCAGTGTTTGAATCATCTTTGGTCCTTCAAGATGGGGGTGTCCAGCAGGCAACCAGCTGTGGGCTCTACCCTCACAGAGTGGACAGCACAGAGGACTGGGAGTTGTCCACATACAATTCTGTAACATCCATGAGTAGGGTGAGCTCATCCAAGGTGGGCAGGGTGGGCAACCAAAGGCAGGGCAGCTACCAGCACCTGTATTCAGTCAGGGCTGTGGGGGGGACCCAGTAAAGGCTGAAATTGTTCCTTGGATTTGGCAGCGAAGAGGTCTCTGGTGACCTTGGTGAGAGGTGTTTCAGCATTGTGGGAGGACAGAGCCAGAGAAGCAGGGATGGAGCAGGAAAAGGTGGCGTCAGGCTGTGCAGGGAACTCTACAGAGGCTGGCAGAGCTGGAAGGAGAGGCGGGCATGGGGGGAAAGGGGCCAGAGGAGCCACTGAGTCCCCTAGACCTGAAAATCTGGTCATCAAGCTTGACAGTTTCCTCTTCCTCGCAGTTCATGTCCAATGAGGCACCAAATCTTGGGGATTCCTAAACACTTCTCAGTTGGCCTGTCCCTTCCTCTCCATCAGCCTGGAGATGCTGTGGGGGCCTCTGCAGCAGTGCCTGCCTCCACCTCTTCTAGTTACGAGTCCTTTCACAATTCTGGCTTGGCGCATGCAGGCTTCTGCCTGGCTGGCCTTCCCCTCTTCTCCAGCTGATGAATTTGTGTTCCCTGCTGGGCCTGCCTTGGGGGTAGGTGGGGGGAGTGGAGCAGCAGCCTCAGACCAGCCTGTTCCTGCCCCTCCCCCTAGGGTGGGTGGGGGGCCCTGCTGAGGGGGTAGGTCTGAAGTGGGACCCCTCAGTGGTGGCTGAGGAGGGGCTAGGGTGGGGCGTGTGGGAGAGGCTGCTGCAGAGACCCCTGCATCTCAGCATCTCATTCCTAGGGATCCAGCCCTGGCCTGGTGTGTCTCCCCTCCCCACAATCCTGTGAGGTTGTGCAGCTGTGAGGCTGTGGGGCTTCGGGGGTGTGGGGCAGTATGAAAACAGGTGAAGGCTCCCTCTTTCCCTACCCAGGAGCTCCAGAAGTGCCTTGTGTCTCCATTCCTGTTTGAGGGATGTTCCCAGTACAGGACTCAGCCTTCCCTCAGACTGTAGGCCTTGCCTTCCCTCTGCTAAACCACTTCCGGTCCCCTGCAAGGGCCTGGCTTGTAAGCCGTGGAGCACACCTCAGTGTGTGTATATATAAGTTGTGGGTGTGTGTGTGTACCTGTGTGATGTGTGTGTGGTGCATGTGTGCACATTCATGTGTGATGTGTGTGTGGTATGTGCATACACGTGTATGGTGTGTGTGATATGTGTGGTGTGTGTGTGATGTGGATGTGTATGGCATGTGTGGTGAGTATGTGATGTGTGTTGTGTGTGATGTGTGTGTGTG
>NC_045441.1:49627464-49831823 GCF_002776525.5 Piliocolobus tephrosceles
TGTGTATAGCATGTAGGTTGCTGTGTGTGGTGTCTGTGGTGTGTGTGCTATGTATGTTGGTGTGTGTGATATGTGTGTATGGGTGTGTGTGGCTAGCCCCTCTCACCATGGCTGTCTTACCCACAGGCTGTCCTGGGATGTGGGACAACATCACGTGTTGGAAGCCCGCCCACGTGGGTGAGATGGTCCTGGTCAGCTGCCCTGAACTCTTCCGAATCTTCAACCCAGACCGAGGTGGGTTGATCTCAGTCTCTTTAGGCCACGCTGGCTTAGCCTGCTCCCCAAACTCGGCCCCAGGCAAGCACCAAGGACAGGGAGGCCACCCTGTAGGCAGACAGTCCCTGCTCCCGAGCTCACATGTGGTGTGGGGGATGAAACCAGAGACACGTGCACACACGGGGACACAGGTACACGTGGGGACCGTGGTTGTGGATGAGAGCAAGGCTGTATCCTCACGTGTGGGATCCATGCCGGCTGTCACTCACCCTCCAGCCCAGGCCCCTGTCTGTCAGTTGGGTAAGTGGCCCGGTGGCCCCCTCCCAGGTGCGTCTGTGAGGGTAACGTGAAGCGATGCTGTGGACGCCACTTAGCACAGGACTTGGCGCGTTTTGAATGTGCAGTAGTAAATGTTAGCTGGGATTATTGTCACCATCCTCCCACAGCCACACATCCTCAGCGCCCAGTGGGAGGCATGGAGAGAGACGCGCATGTAGACACCCCCCTCAGGCAGAATGAGACGCGTGGGGAAGGCAGCTGGACACAAGACACCCACGTCCACATTCAGAGCCACTTAGATGCTGGCACAAGGCCCAGTGGGGCCGGTGCACACTCACATTTGCTCAGCAGAGCATTTTCTGGGCCCTAGCTGCCCTCAGGCAGTTACATGGGCTCAAGTTGGGAGGAGCTGGGTCTTGGGCTGCCTGGAGAAAGGGTGCCACACACAGGGAACAGTGTCACAGTGCTGTCGGTGACTCGTGAACGTGGGCTTGGAGGCGCAGGTGTGCGATGGTGCCTCCCTGAGAGGGAAGGCTGGGCGGGTGCAGTGTCCTGCAGACCTGGGTTTGGGGCGTGTCTGTGTTTGAGGTCTCTGGGGGGCACTGAAGTGCTGTGGAGATATCCAGGGGCCACCAAAACGATAGAGGAGCCCACGAGGTGGGCAGAGTGGCCGAGCTCTGTGCACAGGTGGGATGTAGGGCGAGGGCAGGGGAGAGAAGGCGATGCTCTACCTACAGGCAGAAGCCCCGGTAGCCCCATCTCCATTGCAGGGGGTGTCTGAGGGGAAGGGGTAGCTGCAGATGGTTTCTTCGGATATGGGTCCCTTGGGCTCTTCCAGAACGGTTCCTGCCTTTCGGCCGGGACCTGTGAACTCCCCCACGGGCCTTCTACCTGATCCCTGTGAGTGTCACAGGAGGCAGGGTGGCCAGCTGAAGGTACTGAGTTGGGGCTGGGCAGAGAGAGCTGGTGGGGCTGGCTCCAGCCAGGTGACTTACTGAGCCACCTCCTGGGTATGAAGTCATGGGCGGGGGGCTCCCTAGGGTATCAGAGGGGTCCGAGTTGTGTGTGGCCATGCGACCTGGCCTTAGCGTTCTTCTTTTCCAGCCTAACACTTAGGCTGATGTCCTTCTAGAAGAGGCAAGTTTCCAGACTTCACTCCAGCACTGAGTCCTACCTGTTGCAGTCCCCTGTCCTCTCTGAGAGGCAAAAGGCAAATTTGCTAATTTGCTGTCAAACCTCGAATTCCAATAATCGACTCTGCCCTGGAGGGGGAGGGGCTTGCAGGAGGTGGCAGAGAAAATAGTGGCATGTGTTGGGGATCCCAGGCCCCTGTCTCCCACCCCAAGGTTTGTTTAGATGCGCTGCACCTGGCAGCAATACCTCCACCTCCAGACCACCGGCCGGCCCAGGAGGAGGGTGGCATTGAACTCTCCCATCTGAGGGCTTGGGGATTGGGTGTGACCTGAGCAGGCCAGAGTGAATTTTGAAAGAGGATACAGGCAGCGGAAGCGCTGGAGTGAGAGATACAGTGGGACTGGAGGGCTGTCAGGCGTGGTGGCAGCCAGTGAGTGATTCAGCCTGATTTCCAATTCATTACTGTAGAAGCCAACTTAATCACTTCCTTCATTCATGTATTTCTTTCGTTCTGTCATTTCTTTAAAGTTTGTTTATTGAACATCTACTCTGGGTCAGATTCCATGCCAGACTCCTTCTTCTTAACAACAAAAGGCAAAATGAATCAATAGTAAAAAAGATTTTCTTAAGATACACTTTCCTCCACACTCTCTCCTTCCTCTGGCAGTGGCACAATGAAGGTGTTATTTACACCTGATTCCTAATGGTTCATTAAGGCAGGGCCTTTTAGCACCTCTGTTCACAAAGCTTGATTGGTGAGACTTGCCTTGAATACTTTGCAGGGAGAGAATAGGATTCCTCTGTTTCTTCTCGGTTCCCAGGTAGCCTGTTGTAATGACTATGGCTGTGTAGGATATTGGAGAGATTGGACATGTGGGAGCACTAATCTCCCTCCTCCTCTCAAATTCTTCAGCTCGTTTCTGTTCTGTGGGTCTCCAATGTCCCCAGCTTACAGTCCTCATGCCTTCTGGGTCCCCCAGAGCCCTCTTCAATGTTTGGGGTTGGGAAGGAGGAGGAAGTGATCAGCAAGACCCAAGGAGAGCAGCCTCTGACTTTTCTCACCCCGTTGCTCGCCTCTGACTTTTCTCTCTCTTTCTCTCTGTTTCAGTCTGGGAGACCGAAACCATTGGTAAGAGGAACCTTGGTGAGGACAGACCGCTGTCTTTCTGTCCATCCAGCAGGAGCCCAGCCTCAGGAGATCTCAGGCTCTGGCTGCTGGGATTGGGGTGGGGGTAGAATAAGAGGCTCACTGGGGATCAGGTTCTTTCCTCTTTCCTCCCTTCCCTCTCCCCGACCTTGGCCATTCTGGAAGTGGGTGTGGGGGCACAGGAAGATGCACAACACAGGCACGATCTCAGGTCCCTCACAGGCTTGTTTGGGAGGATGAGACTCACCAATGGAGGGGCTAAGAAACAAGCTCACACATGAGTGCAGGTGCATGTATGTGCATATGATGTGCATCAGTCCATGCAGATACTGACATCCCTGACAGCTAAGAAGCCAGAATGCACAGTGAGCAACAGAACAGAAGAGCGAATGATGCAGCATGCAGGCAGAATAGTGAAGAAGTCAGGGGAGGCTTCCAGGAAGAGGTGGCATGTCAGCTGGACCTTGGGAAAGGAGTTTTGAGAGGGGGGGGTGGGGTGGAATGGGGTCTCGTTGCAAGTAGGGGTTTTGGCATAAGAAAAGGGTGGAAATGGGAATAAAGAGTAGGAAGAGAGGAAAAACTGTCTGAAGATGAAGTCTTCCAGATTCCCTTTGATGAAGAGCAGTTTTGGAGGCTGAGGTGGAGGATTGAGCACAAAAAAGGAAACCCCAAGCCCTGGACCCACTTTGCTGTTTTTTGCCCATTTTTTGAAAAGGCCGAACCATCCCTTTTGATTTTCTCCCATTCCTCTCCATTCTGGAGGCCCTCCCATCCTCCTGGCAGTACCCATTGCCATTACCTGTGGTGGTGGAGAACTGAGTCCTGGACCATCCTGAACATCACAGAAATGCAAAGCAAGGGAGAGTGGTGTTAGAAGGTGCAGTGTGTGAGGAAGGTGCGTGGCTGCTGTGTGTGATGTTGCCTCTTGGCCAGGACCCCATCCCCTACTTCCTGTAGACCAGGGGTAGCCTGAGCCTTCGGGGGCAGAGAGTAAACAGTAGCTAACTGTAAGCCAGGCATTTTGATACATGCCTATGTCTGTATTTTTCAGGAGAGTCTGATTTTGGTGACAGTAACTCCTTAGATCTCTCAGGTAAGGGGTTAGGCTGGGGTTGACCATGGACTGGCTGGAGGGAGGGCATCTGCTGATGTGTGAGCTTTGAGAACCCCATCCCAGGCTGGGCTCTGCTCCTCTGTGGCTTTGTGATCTTTGGCAGGTGACGACCTTTTTCTCTGATAAAGGTACAGATTATCTTCATGGAAAAGCACACAGGCAGAACATCATGTGTAGAATTTCAGGGGAGACACAGATGTCTTAGAGTCCCTTTGTGGACTTCAAATAAAGAACTCTTGGATTGGATCATCCTTGACTGTTTCTGAACTCCGACATGTAGTACAGTGGCTCTCAAACTTTAACCGTGCATCACAGTTACCTCGTGCGCTTGTGAAACACAGGTTCCTGGCAGTCTGTAATTCATTCCGCCTGGGGTGGGGCCTGAGAATGTGCTTGTCTCGCCAGTCTTCCAGGTGATGCTGATGGGCTGATCCCGGGACGGGCACCCCTTTGGGAAAGCTGCCTGAAAGTTTTGTGTTCCTGTGCAGTTACTGGGGCAAATCAGCCTAGTGAAGTAGGCACAATCACTGCGGGGTTTTGACAATCTCAAGAGCACTCCATCTTCCGGAGATTTCTGTCAGAACAATACAGTGGCAAATTCACAGAACAGTTCTGAACAAAAGGGTTTATGTTTCTCTGAGCCCACACTGTGTTATAAAAAGGAAAAAAAGAAAGAATGAAAATAAAAGAAAGGAAACCGCTTTTCCTTCTAGACCACTTTTTTTTTTTAAAAAAATTGTTTTTCAAAGCAGCTTCCCTTTCCTCTTCCCACCATCCTGATGTGAGCAAAGCAGAGAGGAAATGAGGCCCCAGGAGGGGAAGGAACTTGGCCACAGTGGTGATTTCCCTGGGACATTCAGACTTTCTGAAAGAAGTGTTCAGAGGGACTTAAAAGGAGGTTGCCTGAGACAGATTTGCTGGAAGAAGGGACAGTTTGGCATCAGCTGTGGGACAGAAGTGAGCTCCTTTGCTCTCCCTGGGCTTGCCAAACTTCCCCCTTAGCCTGTGCCGTAGAACTCAGAGCTGGAGAAGGGCTGGGCCCAGTCTCCCTGTTGTGGGCAGAACTCTCCTTTCTGGCAGAGTTACCCACATCCCAGGAAGTTCATTTCTGACTTTCTTGGCTAAAGAGAACTGGCCTTAGATCTTCTAATGCAGGAAGCGAGGGACACAGATTGGAAAATTGGAAGAATCTCCTCTCTTGGCCTCTGCCTCCCGCAGGGGCTGACCTGCTGCCCTCCTTGCCTCTTTCCTGAGCTCCCTGGAAGTGGCGTTGGCTGCAGAGGGGAGGTTTCTGTTCAACAATATGGGTACTGGAGCCCCTTTTCTGCAGGTGTCTCTTGTTTTATACAATGTCCTGGTCTTTGAATGCTGTAAGGGGAAGAACCAACCACATGTGTCCCGATAGACCAGATACTTCCAGTGTCAGGGTGGGTCACACTCAGGTGCTGGGCTGGAGAAAAAGGGAGCTGCTTGCTCGGCCCCCTGCCCTGGACAAGAGTGGCCCACCATTATAAACCATCGGGTGAGGGGAGAATGAAAAAGCAATCTTGAAAGACGAACACAGCCCCGGGCAGGGCAAAAACCAGCCTGGACTCTACTGTGCAGCCAGCACATGATTCATTTAATGGCCATGACTGATCCCACCCTCTTGAGTGTCCCACTGAATGGCCTTGAAGTCAACCAAAATAAAATTAAAGTACATTAGTGACAGGAAACAGCCCTCCCAAACTCCGAAAGACAACACTTTAACTTTAAAAGAAACCCAGATATGTATCTTCATAAGATCCGGCCGTGTGTTAGTGGAAATCTGGACCTTGTTAATGAAGCAAGCCCTGTGTCCCCTTGATGCGAGATGTTGCAGCTGCTGTGAGGCTCAGAGCTCCGAGGGGAAGCATCACATCAAACCGTGTTCCCAAGGTGTGCCAAGGACCCCACCCACACCCTGCAGTCACCAGAGGGGATTCCTGAAAGTGCCCCGATCTCCTGACGGAGAATCCCTAAGGGCAGGCCTGGAATCTGCATTTGTAATCAGTCTCCTAGGTGGTTTTGCACACTGACATTTGAGAAGTGCTGATCCAGGGCCCGGGGGAGGACTCAGGCCCATCCCTGATGAGCATTTGGAAATGTTCCAGAGGGGAGGGATGCAGGGATGCTGAATTCAGCTAGTGCAGTCTCCCCATCTTTGGTTGAGATGAGCTTGCTCCTTGTCTCTCCATCCCTCTGATCAGCAATCACTGATTTCTGAAACCTTTCCCCATGCTTCCCAGTTGGTCATAGGGGTTTCCAGGAATTCCCACTGAACACGTAATTTTTGCATTAGAATTTCAGGGCCGTCTTAATCATTTCTGGGCCTCGCTGAGTTTTCTTTTTGCTGCAGACATGGGAGTGGTGAGCCGGAACTGCACGGAGGATGGCTGGTCGGAGCCCTTCCCTCATTACTTTGATGCCTGTGGGTTTGATGAATATGAATCTGAGACTGGGGACCAGGTGAGTGTCTGCACCCTGCTCCCCAGAGGTGATGAGGGTGGGGCTGAGGAAACTTAGGTCGGTAGGCAGCATTCATGAGCCCCTGCTGGGGCTGAGAAGCAGCTGGGATGCTGCCTACTCCTCCCCACCTACACCTGGCTACTCTTCCAGGATACTGGAATTAATGCCACTGGGTTAATGCCAGGCCCAGCAGGGGGCTTCCTGGACCTTTGTGCAGGCCAAGGCTGCTGTCTGTTCTGATTGGACGGCACTCTTGCCTTCAACAGCATGTACTGAGCATCTGCAGAATGCTGACACTGTGCAAAGGGGAGTAAGGGGCTTGGCCAGGGATAGGAGGCGGTGGAGATGACATCAGCAGAAGAGAGGAAGGAGGAGCTAGGCGTGGAGGTGGGCAGGCCCTGACCTGGGAGACTGCGTGCAGGCCTGAGGCAGGCTGGCTGTGGGCAGGTCTCTCATGAAGTCCTGCCTGTCCTGTGATCTCCTTCAGGATTATTACTACCTGTCAGTGAAGGCCCTCTACACGGTTGGCTACAGCACTTCCCTCGTCACCCTCACCACTGCCATGGTCATCCTGTGTCGCTTCCGGTGAGACCCTCAGCAGCATTCAAGCAAGCCCCAGAACTGGCCAGGGCCTCACAGGCCTTGGCCCATGTCTCCCCTCCCCCTTGATGTCAGCCCTAGAAGACCCCTTGGAAGGCATTTCCTTGACCCCAAGGATAACAGATGGGAAACTTCACCCCAGAGAGGCCAACTGACTTGTCCAGGGCTATGCAGCCAGGCAGAGCCTGGGCAGGAAATCTGCATTCCTTGTTTTGTCTTCCTGGTCTAGATAGAGGCCACAGGAGGGAGAAGTCTGGCCATGTGGGGTGGTGGATCTGGGTTATAGGGGCCTGGAAGTCAGTGAGGATTTAGAGACATTGGCAGAAAGGTGGCCTGGGTGGGAGACCTGCTGAGATAAAGCCACAGAGTTGGCCCGCCACCGATGCCCACATGGAGGGTGGGTGTGAAATGCTGTGTGGTCCAAGGCTTCTTTCTCCCCTGGCCCACTCATATAGGAAGCTGCACTGCACACGCAACTTCATCCACATGAACCTGTTTGTGTCGTTCATGCTGAGGGCAATCTCTGTCTTCATCAAAGACTGGATTCTGTATGCGGAGCAGGACAGCAACCACTGCTTCATCTCCACCGTGAGTGAGCCGAGCAGACCCATTAGGGCTCTGCCTGGAAGGCCCTGCACCATCCCCTTGGTTCCCTAGGACGCACATTACCTGCCTGACATCCTGCAGGTCAAGTGTGCTCCTGCAGGTGAAGGCATTGCCCCACCACCCCTGGTTTATGTGAAAACCCATGAATTAAGTTACTAGTAGGCGATGAGCCAATGTACGACATCACTTCCAGCCAAAATGCTTCCTATCTCTTACCCTGGGTGTTTCATTTGGCAAGACAGTAGAGGAAGGTCAGCTGGGAACACCAAATCCCACTTGACTGATGAGGAAACTGATGCTGAGAGAGGGCTTACCCAGCCCCTGGTCATTTAACTAGCCTGGGATGGAGCCCAGGTGCTGATTGGCCAGGGGTCTTTAGAGACACCTCCCCAGGTCTCACACCTCTGGAGGAGGTAGCATGCGGAGAAGATGGTCTTTGAGGAGGTAGGTTAGGAAGAAGAGTGTAAAGTCCAGGGCCTTGACCAAAGGACATGCTTGGGGAGCCTCTATGAGTAGAGAGTTCTGGAAGCCAGGAATATGTATCCCCCCACCAGAAAGGTGTTCAAATCCTCATTATACCAAGGAGCCTCCTGCAGGGTCCTCTGGCTGATTCTCTCCTTTCTCCCCTCCTCTGTGGGAGATAGGGTAGGAGCAGGAAAGTGAAGGAGGATGAGCTGGTTGTGAGGAAGCTCTGTGTCTGCCACCTGTCTTTGTCCTGTGTGTGCAGTTTTGCCTCCATGAGCAGCTTTGACTCAGAATCATGGGATGCTGCAATTTTCAACTCTTTGATCCAGGAATGTTGACTCTCTTAGATCCTTGGGATGTTTGAGCCTGAGCATGCCAGAGCCAAAGGGCCCTAGGATTCTCCTCTGCTCCTGTTCCTGTTGGGCTCACACCTCTCACCCTGGCGCTTCTCCTTGCAGGTGGAGTGTAAGGCCATCATGGTTTTCTTCCACTACTGTGTTGTGTCCAACTACTTCTGGCTGTTCATCGAGGGCCTGTACCTCTTCACTCTGCTGGTGGAGACCTTCTTCCCTGAAAGGAGATACTTCTACTGGTACACCATTATTGGCTGGGGTAGGTTCCTGGCTGTGGCTTGGATAGGCTCGGGTCCTGTGGTCAGGTGTGTCCAGGTGTGTCTTCAGGAAGTGTCAGGTGAGGAGGGGGCACTGCCCTTCCCGAGTCTAATGGCCTAGGCTCTTTCTTGGACTCTTTCTCATTCTTCTTGCCTGTGGACAGCCCACTGTCTCAGGGTGGAGTTATGCCCAGGAGTCCTCTGAGAGACAAGACAGCCCTTGGTCTGAGGGAGATGTAGACCCTTAAGAGGCCTAGGTGTGAGGAACAGTTAGAATTCCCAGGAATTCCAAGTCTCATGGGGGAATGATAGCCTCTGGGAGCCCCAGGTCTGCAGTGGACATTGGCCATGTTGGTTTTCCTGTTCTCATGGACCTCTTTTTCTTGTTCTCCCAGGGACCCCAACTGTGTGTGTGATGGTGTGGGCTACGCTAAGACTCTACTTTGATGACACAGGGTTAGTACACGCTCAAGAGTCAGGGCCACAGCACAGAGTAGATTCTTACAGATGGGTTCTCAGTAGCTGCTCTGACTTCACATGAACTGCCCCCAACACACCATTCAATGCCAGGCCCAGACTAAAGCCCAGCACTGGGCACCACCTGAGCCCTGGCCCCATGCAGGTGACCCACCCAGCTGCATCTCAGCCAGCAACCCAGCAAGAGAATGTGCTAGGTCTCTGAGCCCTTGTCTACTTCTGCACTCAGCTGAGTGTCTGTTTTCCTTTTAGGGAGGGGAGGAAGCATGTTGAAGGGGAGGTCACATCCTAAGAGCTGTAGGTCTTATGGGGAAAAAGGGTCCTTTCCTAGGAGCTCACTGGTGATCCTGACTTTTGGGCTTCATGCCCTGCCTTGATAGGTGAGCGGAGGGAAAGACAGAGGCTCAGAAGGAGGGGATTTTCAGAGCCAGGACCAGGCTGGAGTCTGCAGCCCGCTGGAAAGCTCTTCTTCCAGCCAGCTCCTCCTCAGAGAGCTGCAGTGGTGAACGTGTTGGGCGCCCAGCTAGATGGTGCAGTGTCCTGCAGGCTTCTATGCTGCCGACTCACGGACGCGATCTTGCTTCTCTCTGTCCATCTTTCAGCTGCTGGGATATGAATGACAGCACAGCTCTGTGGTGGGTGATCAAAGGCCCTGTGGTTGGCTCTATCATGGTGAGTGTCCTTGGGATGAAGACGAAGGGAAGAGACAGGGTCTTGGGCAGAAAGGCATGTAAGGAAGAGAAATGAAAGAGTCCCCACACAACCCTGACTTCCTCCTCCATCATGGCTGCATGATAATCTGTAACAGGGATGCACAAACTCTTTAGCTATTCCCCTAGCACTGGAGATTTAGAGTATTCCATTTTTTCCTTATTACAGAAGATAGAAATAGTTTTGTGCATAATTTTGAGCATGTGGAAATATTTCTTTAGAATAAATCCTTAGTAGTGGAATTGCTGGGTTGAAAGGGGTACACATTTAAGATTTCAGATCCCAAATTGCTTTGCAAAAACCCTTTAATAATTTATGCCTCCTGAGGAAGACTAGCTCATGTCCCCACTTCATTGTCTACACTAATCAATCATTTAATTTTTTGCACAGGCTTATGGAGGATAATGCTGGCTCCTAATTTTAATGTACATTTCTCCATCTCGCTAGGGTGACTGAGCATTTGTTTCCAAACATTAATTGGCAATTTGTTGTTATTGTGGATATTCCTGTTTATTTCTCTTGTTCAGTTTTCTGTCAGATTTTATTAGTTACAGTTTAAAGGATAGTTAACCTTCCTATGTTGTATATGTTGTAAGTATATTGCGATTTCTGCGTAGCATTTATACAGTCAAATAGTCAAGATTTCTCTTAGTTAATTCCAAGCCTTATCTCTGGTTGATGGAGGCCTTTCCCAACCCAAGATATAAAAGTGTTATTCTTGTTTCGTAACACTTTTGTGGATGTAAAACAAAGTCTACACTTTTTGTGGGCTATTACATGTGCATCTTCACATGTAATAAATAAAATCCAGCTGAAATTTTATTGTTTTGTCTGGTCTGAAATGATATTCAATTTTATCTAATTTTATTTTTTCAATGGATGGACATCCTACCCTCTCAATCCTTTTTATTGAATCCTTTCTCCATTATGTTGAAATGTCATTTTATTATAAACACTCAATATACTGGTCTTTGGTTCCAGACTTTCTATTCTATGTTACTAATCTATTTGTCCATTCCCATGGCAGATGCACCATTATGCTAGTTACTGTAACCTTGTAGCATGTTCTGGTATGCAGATTATCCCTTCATTATTCTCTTGTTTTCTTCAAATTTTCCTTGCACGTTTACTCTTTCTGGTGTACTTTTGAATATCCTTGTCAAGTTGCACCAAAAAAGTGTAATTAAGATTTGTGTTGGAATTGCATTGCATTTACAGACTAATTTGGGGGAGAATTTATTTTCTTAAAAGACTGAGTCATCCTCTCCAAGAATGTGGCATGATTCTCCAAGTATTCAGTCTTTCTTATAGAGTCATTTTGGTTAAGATTTTTAGTTTTCTTCCCTGTTCTTGCTATGTTTACCTCTAAGGTGTTTTCCAGTTTGGGCTTTAAGTGAGTCTGGGAATCATTCTTTCATTGCATTTTCTAATGGACTATTGCTAGTGTACAGGAAAGCTATTGTTTTTTTTATGTATTGTGTCTTTTCTTAGTTATGCTTCAGAACTCTCTTACTGGTTTTTATACCTTTTCAGTTGGTTCTCCTGGATTTTCTAGTAGAAAATTATGTAATCGTCAAATGAAAATAGATTTTGCTCTTTCTTTCCAGTGTTTACATCTTTTAGCCCTTGTTTTTGTAGGGATGGTGTTTGCTCTAGTTTTGGCAGTTACCCCTCATTGAATTGGGAGTTTTTCTTGTTGGCTTCAGTGTTTCTTTGTTGTTGTTGTTTTGTTTTTGTTTTTTAAAATCAGGAATGGGTGACAAATTGTATCAAATGTGTTTTGGAGGCATTCATTCAAGTAATCATTTCTTTAGTGATGGACATTTATAGTGTTCCAGTTTTCCTTCGTTATGAACAGTGCCACAATGAACATATTTGTGCATATCTTGAGCATATGTGAATATGTCTTTAGAATAAATCTCAAGAGTGGAATTTCTGGGATGAAGAGTATGTACATTTAACATTTTCATGCCGATCAGATTGCTCTCAATGAGCAAGGTACAAGAGCGCTCATTTCTCATGTCTTTGCTGAATTACACTTGCTGGTCTTATGGAGGATAATGGAAGCTTATTGTTTTAGTCTGTTACTGTAACAAATATTAGATTTTTGGGGGTGCATTTTTGGGGTAAAACATTTATTAACATGATCTGTTTATTCTTTTACTGTATTTCTAAATTTTGTTCCTTAATACTTTGTTTAAAGTTTTTGGCATTGTTCATAAAATTCTGCGGTCTTAGGTATACGTGTGTGTATCTGTGTGTTTTCTCTCCTTATTCTGTTTTTGTAGCAAAATTTTGTTAGCCTCATAGGTAATCCTGAAGTGTTTTTTTTTTTTTTTTTTTTTTTTTTAATTTGCCTTGAAACAATTAAGCAGTATGTAAATTACATCTTTCTTAATGTTATTCTGGACCTGGTCTATAAAATTATCTAAACCTGGTACCTTTTAATGCATACACCTTTAACTACTTTTTAATTTCTTCTGAGGTTATTGTTCTACTTAGATTTTCTATTTCTTCTTAAGTTGATTTTGTTAATATTTGTTTTCTCATTTTGTTCAATTTTCTCTCATCATTTAAAATATTGTGTGTGTTTATTGTCTTGCCATCTTTCTCATTCCTAAATTTGTTTAATTATATTTTCTCCTTTTAAATTGACTAACACATACAGTTAGCAGTATTACTAAGTACCAGGTATTGATTTTTTTTCATTTTTTAAAAAATAATTTCAACTTTTATTTTAGATCCAGGGAATACATATGCAGGTTTGTTACATAGGTATATCACACGATGCTGAAGTTTCAGGTACAGTTGATCCCATCACCCAGGTAGTCAGCATAGTACCCAATAGTTAGTTTTTCAACCCTTGCCCCCCATTCTCCCTCGCTGTCTAGTAGTTCCCAGTGTCCATTGTTGCCGTCTTTATGTCCATGAGTACCCAATGTTTAGCTCCCACTTCTAAGTGAGAACATGTGGTATTTGGTTTTCTGTTTCTGTGTTAATTCACTTAGGATAATGGCCTCCAACTGCATCTATGTTGCTGTAAAGGATGTGTCTACATTCTTTTTATGGCTATGTAGTAGTCCATGGTGTATATGTGCCACATTTTCTTTATCCGGTCCACTGTTGATGGGCACCTAGGTGGATCCCATGTCTTTGCTATTGTGAATAGTGCTGTGATGAACAAACCAATGCATGTGTCTTTTTTGTAGAATGATATATTTTCCTTTGGGCATATACTCAGTAATGGGATTGCTGGGTCTAATGATGGTTCTGTTTTAAGTTCTTTGAGAAATCTCCAAACTGCTTTCCATGACGGCTGAATTAATTTACATTCCCACCAACAGTGTTTCCATGTTCCCTTTTCTCTGCCGCCTCCCCAACATCTGTTGTCTTTTGACTTTTTAGTAATAGCCATTCTGACTGGTGTGAGGTAGAGTCTCATTGTGGTTTTGATTCTCATTTCTCTGATGATTAGTGATGTTGAGCATTTTTTCATATGTTTGCTGGCTGCTTGTACATATTCTTTGGAGAAGTATCTGCTTATATCTTTTTCCACTTTTTAATAACAGTATTTGTCTTTTGCTTGTGGAATTGAGTTCCTTATAGATGCTGGATATTAGACCTTTGTTGGATACATAGTTTGCAAATATATTCTCCCATTCTGTGGGTTGTCTGTTTGCTCTGTTGACAGTTTCTTTTGCTGTGAAGTTCTTTAGTTTAATCAGGCCCCACTCGTCAATTTTTGGTTTTGTTGCAATTGCTTTTGAGGAGAAAGCTATAAATTGTTTCCCAAGGCCTATGTCCAGAATAGTGGTTCCTAGGTTTTCTTCTAGGACTTTTATAGTTTGAGGTCTTACCTTTAAGTCTTTAATTCATCTTTAGTTAAATTTTGAATATGGTGTAAGGAAGGGGTCCAGTTTCTCTCTTCTGCATATGGTGAACCAGCAATCCCAGAATCACTTACTGAATAGGGAATCCTTTCCCCATTACTTATTTTTGTAAACTTCAGACACTGATCAAACTGGGCATGTAGCAGAGAACAAGACTGATAGAATCCTGCCCTCATGGAACAGGCTTTGTCATTCAATTTATCTGTAAAAACCAACAAACAAGATAAAAGCAAAAATAAAACTTTATTTTTATTGATCAATTCTCCTATTTTTTCTTATTTCTTTCTGATAATTTTTTATAATTATTAATTTCTTTCTTGTATAAGTTACATTTGTGGTAATCTTTCCCTAGCTTTTGATTTGAATGCTTAAGTGTTTTCCAGTATTTATTATTTTTTTAATCAGTTAGTTTTTGGCTCTTCATTTTCTTCTCCAGGGGCTGCTTTGGCTACGCCCGAAGGATATTGTGTAGGCCTGTGTAGGCCTGTCATTGTGCCTTGTTTCTGTCTCTTTGTTCCCCTTCCTCCTCCTTTGTGACTGTTCACATAGCTTCCTACTTTGTTGAGGAAGCTTTTGTCCCCAGTCTTTATCTGAAGGTAATGCTACTATTGCCACTCCCAGGCAGTCCTTTAATTAGCAGTGCTCATGGCTGTCCATTCTGGTTCCCCATAGTTGATGACTCTGAACTTGGAATTTCTCTAAAGAACAACTCTCACTTCTGCAATAGCCTTACTTTGTCTCTTTTGGGCTGTAGTTTTCCCATCACCTTGATCTTGTTTTCTCTTTCTCTTTTAGAAGTGGTTTACTTTTCTGACTTACTCATGATGTCCTTTCCTATTTCCCGTACTTCTATGGAATTCTTTTTCTTCTATCTCTTCCTTCATTTCAATGATACTGTGGGAGGCTGGAGAGATAAATGCGAGTTATCATGCCGCCATCTTGGATTAAAAGTGTAGTTGGGATCTTGACTAGGTGGGGGAGGGTCCTGCTGGAGGAATAATAGCCTATGCTGAGGCAGAGGTATAGAAAGTCTTTGCCCAGAATCATGTCCATTTGCTTTTTTTTTTTTTTTTTTTTTTGCTCCTCAGGTTAACTTTGTGCTTTTTATTGGCATTATCGTCATCCTTGTGCAGAAACTTCAGTCTCCAGACATGGGAGGCAATGAGTCCAGCATCTACTTGTAAGTACCATTGTGTGGATGCCACAGCCATTTCTGACAGCTGCGCGGGCCCTGCATTCAGGTCACAGGCAGAAGGCCTGTGCTTTGCTGATAGGGTGACCTAGCATCGGCATTTGCAGATCTTCTTCTGATTAAACAGCCTTTAATATAGTTGCCCTTCCAGCATTAAGCAAACCCAGGAGCTTCTCAGCTGCATGACCATGATATGGATGGGCAGGAAGAGAGAGAGAGAGGGAGAGGGAGAGGGAGAGGGGAAGAGAGAGAGAGAGAGCACGCCTGACAGACAGACTGACTAGGAGTCAAGATGGAAAACACCAGATTTCTTAAGGGAGGTAGGTTCTTGGTTGTTTAGAAGTTGAATTTCCTTTGGGGTTCCTGGTTCTGTGGGAAGCTCATGAATACCATTGATACACTGTTGCCTGATATTCCCACCCCCAGCCCAGACTGTGGAAGTTGCCCAGTTCCCACTAGGGAGTCAGGTGGACACATTTTCACTGGTCTGGGTGTTGGAAGGGGGGTACTTTATTTCCTCCACTGGCCCTGAGGGCAGCTCTACCTCTGCATGTGGTCTTATTTCTTCAACTCCTTCCTTTCCGATGAACATCTGAGTGTTTGGGAATTATTGGGTTAGAGGGCAGCTTCTTACCATAGAGGGTAGGGCTTTCTCCACTTCCCTGACCACTTGATTTGCAAGAAGTATTTCTGCAGTCATGTCCCTAACAGCCGATCTTTGCCTGCCCTCTCCCACTTCTCTCCGCCCTGTCTCATTCTGAAATCAGACAGAGCACCTTCCACCTCCCATCTCTGGGCTTGTGAATGGGAACATGACAGCTGGGTGTGTGGGGTATGAGAGCATTTCTGATGCTGGGGAGGAAGGTTGGTAGTCCCCTGTGGTTGGCTGGGGGGGCGGATGGGCACACTGTGGTTCTGAGGGCAGTCCCTGGGGTCCGTCTGCTGGTAAGGCAAAAGCCCTATGTGTGACTTCCTCTGCTCCTTCAGAAGAAAGCAAGTGAGGAGGAGCTGAGGTATCTTCACTGGGTGCGTCACTGGGAGCATGGTACTGCCTTCATCAGAGACCCCAACCTGGGGTCACAACCTTGATGGCTGCCCTGTAGATGACAAGTGGGACAGTGAGAGATCCCAGTACAGGGCTCCCCTAGGGCCCCCTTCCTCAGTCATTCTCCTAGGGGGAAGAGGCAGGAACTGCTCAGAGACCAAATCCCAGATCCTTCCCTAAGGCTCCTTGAGGCTTCCTTAGGGAGGCGGAGCTTGCTCTTGGTCTGTCAATCTGCTCAGCTTGGGGACCTCCCCATGTGAAACCCTTCCTCAGGGGTGGGGGACTAGCACAGGGCCTGAGGTGTTCAGCCAGGTTTTCTCTGCCTATGCGATGATTACCTCACATTGGAAAAAGTGCTTTTTTTTTTTTTTTTTGTTCTCCTTTTTCTTTTTTTTTTTTTTCATGTTTTTGCTAGTTTTTACCAATTCTTGCTTATATGTGTATATTATGTAGTAGAAAATTATTCATCAATATAAATCATAAAGTCTTAGAGGCCCTGCACTGTGGGGTGGGAGGCCAGCCCTCTGCTACTACATAACCTGCCCTAGATATATCATTCCTGCCTTCATCTCAAGGATTCGCAAAATAGGGCCCCACTGCTCGCCTCATCTCCTGTCTAGTGTTGGACACTGCCCTTGTGTCTGGCCTCAGTTTCTCCTGCTTGGGTGTGGATCGGGTCACACACTGACAGTTGTCTCCCATATTTGAAGCTGGCAGGGAGCTAAGTCAATCTCATCTCTCATTTGAGCTCTAGTGGTCTTGATTTCCTCCCCTTCCTGGTAGGATCTGTTCTTCTACTGAGGGCCCCCAACCTCTTCTCTGGGGGGTCCTCTCAGCTTTCCATACTAAATAGGATACCCTACTGAACCCTGAGCACACTTTGCTAGTTCAGACATTCTGCTTTGGGCAGCAAGAATCCCCAGGGCCTGGTGGGAAAGAAGTGTGAGCCAAGGTTTCAGGTTCTCCACACACCAGGAGCCTTGAGTCTTGTTAGGTCTTCCTAATGCATAGATAAGGGCTACTTGTAATTAGCGCATGGTTTATACATTTAAGTACTGTATTAATCTGGGACATTTAAAGATCCAGCTAGTTGGTTTGCTTCTGGCATTAAAAAAAAAATCGCTTTGCAATCTCAGCAAATCCTTTTTTTTTTTTTTTTTTTTTTTTTTTTTTTAGAGAAAGCCAAACCTCTGCTAGTCTTGAGTGCCCATGATTAAAAAAAACTCAGATGGATGAAGTCTGTGAGCCAAGTGGGAGTGCCCACACAGGACAGGGGATCAGCTTGATCCCATTCAGTCCAGCAGCATGTTTGAGTGACAGGGTCAAGGAGACCCTGTCGGCCAATGTGAGTAGTAATCCAATTGACCACACTGCTAAGAGCTGTAGGTCACTTGGAAATACTCATGACCACATCCATGCACATTTAATACCCGCAAACATCCAGCGAATCTGGTGGAATAGGTAAGCCACTGTCAAATAGAATCACCATGTTACAGCTGAGGGAACTAGTTATCAGTGAAGTGACATGAATCCAGGAGGAAGGAGGATGCCATGGCTATGGTGCGGGCAGGCCTTTCACCCCAAGCTTGACAGCACCACCATCCCTGTCCTCCAGGAATGCACAGATGAAAAGATAGCATTAAACAAGTGTACAAAATTAGGCTTCCTGGAAGAAGAGGCCCCTGCTGGGTTCTAGCCTGTGTGAAAGCCCCTTCAGCCCAGAGTGCTTGGCAGAGCTGGCTTTGAGCTGGGAGGTGTCTGCACTGGGAGGAGGGGAGAATGCCAGACTCAGGGGAGGTGAGAGGGCAGGGATTGAGGGGAGAGGGAGATTCCAGGGCTGTGCCGGAGTCCCCTGGGGTACCAGAGTTATGTGTGGGGCCGAAAAGCCCCTTCAGATCTGCCCACAACAGCTCTCCGGTTTTTTCCTCTTGTTTCCAGAACAAATTTAAGCCCACGAGTCCCCAAGAAAGCCCAAGAGGACCCCCTGCCTGTGTCCTCAGACCAGCATTCACTCCCTTTCCTGTAGGTTGGTTCCAGCTGCTCAGGTGATAAGGGTTTGTCCTCCATAGACCAAGACGGTGTTCCTGACCCAGCCTCAGAAGCACCTGTTGGGGTCTGGGACCTCTGCAGGGGGACGATGGCACTGAGCCACTCATCCTCTCTGACTGATGCTCCTGGTAGGATGAGTGGCTGGGGCCAGGACTTGGGAAGTGGGCATCAGGGGCTGGGTCAGGGCTCAGCATGTGCTCAGGGTCAACTTGGTCTGGGGCAGGGGTGAGGGGGGTTAGGGCTTAGCCCTCAGCGGGGGTTGGCACTCAGCCTCAGGTAGGTCAGGGTTAGCTGGAGTTGACCTCTGTGAGCAGGTAACTGGTTCAGAAAGGGGAGGGGTGAGGCTTCCAGGGTAGACATTAACTGTTCGGGGAGAGCCTCCACCCCCTGCCTTGAAGTGAGCGGCTTCATTGCAGGGGCCTCCTCCCTGGAAGACAAGCATTGGAAGCTGCAGCTTAGGTGGAGGAGGGAAAACCCATCTGTACTCCCATGGGGTCTCTTTGGCCCCACTGGGGAGGATGCACACATCTCTGGAGATGGCTGTGCCAGGGCCGGGCATAAGTGCAGCCAGCAGCTGTCAGTCTAGGGGCTTCCTCCATATAGCCAGAGCCTTTCAGCTCACACAGCCTCCATCTTACACTTCCACAGCACCTCCTCCCCTGCCGATCCTCAAAGTTCATGTTAGGGGCCGGCAGCAGGGAATTGTTACCCTCATGTTGCAGACAGAGAAACTGAGGTCCAGAGAAGGAAAATAGCATCACCTAAGATGACCCAGCAGTCAGTGGCTGAGCAAAACCCTGAGCTAGGGTGCCCAGACTTCCCAGCTGGGACCCCTCTGAGCTGGCCGGGAGTGTGGAGGGGGGGCTCGTCCTTGTGGTTGGGGAGGAGGTGGTGGTGGGTAGGAAGTTCCCAGGATCTGTGAGCTGTGCTGCTAGTGGGGTGCCAGTGTGGTAGGGAGTACTTCTGGGACTGGGCAGGGCTCTGGGGGTGGCATAGCATCTTAGTATCAGGAGAGACCCTATGGAGTGTGTTCAGCTCAGTCCACCACATTCTGTGGACCACCAAGTGGCCAGCACCACATTGATCCCTAGGACTGCAGATGTGAAGAAGAAAGGGATGCTGCCTGCAAAGGGCTCCCTGCAGGTGTCTCTGTCTAGCGTTTCTCTGGGTGTTTCCCAGGGCTGTAGCCCAACCAGCCCTGCACACAACAGCTGCGGAAGCATTTCTGGAGTTTGGGCCTCATAGAAACCGTGTGCTGGATCCCTGGCTGACAGATGTGAGTGCTGAGACATGGAAATGGCTGTGACCTTCCTGCGGACACACAGTGAAGCTGTGGCGGAGCCAGTCCTGGAGGCCAAGGCTCTCTGATGGGCAGACGTGGGGGTGGGTCCTGCACCTGTGATAGGGTCTCCCACTTTCTGAGTCAGGCTGCTCTGCTCTCCAGACAGCCCCACCCAACACCCTTGCCTGAGCTTTTAGTCTCTTTTGGATCCAACTCAGAGTTTATCGCATCAGCCAGTCTAGGTTCATCTCCTTTTCCTGACTTAATTTATTTTCCCTTTTCCCTAATTGTGACTTTTCAGAGATTCTGACATCTTTCTGTCTCCCGCCCCATCTCTGGCTTTCCTGCACTATTTGTTCTTTTTCTTTTCCATGAGTCCTTTTGTGCAGAGCCATTGAAGGTTTGGGGAAAGACTTTTCCTTAGACTCGTCTCCTTCAAGAGCCCTCCAGGGTCAGTCCTCCCCCAAGCTGCTCCTTGATCTGCCCTCCCCGACCCCCATCAGTGCCACACAACTTCACCAGGTGCAGAGTTTCCCAGGAACTTGTCACTAAATGGTCTTTGGAATAATTTCAAAAAAAACCTTAAAAAAATCGGAGGAGTCTTGTGTTTACCATAGAAACATCTAGGGTCCAAGAGGGACAGGAACAATCTTGAAGCTAAAGAAAGCAGGACTGCAGAGGAGAACTTCAGAATTTGGGGTGAAGGTTTAAGCTTGGCATGTAGGAAGCAACAGCTGAAGTTAGGGGGGTCTCCTGGACCCTGATTTCTGTGGTTTACCCAAGCCAAGGTTGAGAGGTCACTGGCCATAGGAGAGAACAACCAATGATTATTATTTTGAGACAGAGTCTTGCTCTCTTTCCCAGGCTGAAGTGCAGTGGCGTGATCTCGGCTCACTGCAACCTCTGCCTCCTGGGTTCAAGTGATTCTCCTGCCTCAGCCTCCCAAGTAGCTGGGACTACAGGCACCTGCCACCACCCCTGGCTAATTTTTTGTATTTTAGTAGAGACGGGGTCTCATCATGTTGCCCAGGCTGGTCTCAAACTCCTGAACTCAGGCAATCCACCTGCCTCGGCCTCCCAAAGTGTTGGGATCACAGGCGTGAGCCACTGCGCCCAGCCTGAGACTAATCAACTTTTCAGCTAGGGCAAGGTACATAATAAATTTGAAGAATAGAATAGGTACCATTTCTGTATACCCAGTTAAGCTCTTCTAATTATTGAGAAAAACATACTTATTTGAGTCTGTCTCTTTGTATGTGTGTGAATAGACCTTTGACATTCATTGAGGAATCATGAAGAAACTTCTCAGGTAGATGAATACCTCCTAACAGTGCTTCTCAAGCTTTGGCATGCATGTGGATCTCCCAGGGATCTAGTTAAAATGCAGATTCTGACCACAGGTCTGAGGTGGCACGTAGGATTCCGCATTTCTAAGAAGTTCGCAGGTGGTGTTGGTGTTGATGGTCTGGGGGTGGCAGTCTGAGTAGCAAAGCATCAAACCAAACCTCAGCATTCCTCTTCTGGAAAAGGGGATCTGTAGTTCCCACCTCACAGTGTAGTGTGAATTGAATGGTGCTGTTTATTGAATGGGAACCCCAAATCCATTATGCACAGATGTGGGGGGGACCTGGGTTTGCCCCATCTTGGAGGTGTGTGACACAAATTCTGGCCTCAGCGAAATGACACGTCACCACCTGTCAGGTACCTTCAGGCTTACTCTTAAAGAACTGGAATCACACAAGGCAGATCCTGAATGCTAAAGGTGTGGTCTCTGTAGCTGTCCTCATTTGCATCAGGTCCAATCTGATTTATTAATTCATTGACCAGCACCAGGAGCCTCAGAGCCATGTGGTACCCGAGGAGAGTTAGCGAAGTGGCAACCCTTCTGCAATCTGAGAAGCTGATACAGCTCATCATCTGTCCTGACGCATCTGTGAGAGAAGGGGAACGTGTTCATGGCTTGTGTCAGCCCAAGTCCAAGCAGGACCATGGTAGACTGGAGACAGAGAGTCAGCCTGAGACCTCCCTGAGGAGACGGAAGTCCTGGGTCCACCCAGGAGAGTGTAGAGCGAGATTGCAGCCTGGGCCCCCCTCCTTGAAGTGGTTTGTTTCTGAAAGCCATGGGGCCGTGCCCAAAGGCGCTCCTCTCAGTCTTCAGCCCCTGCCCGTTGAACTTTTATCAAGAAGTCCAGCCCAGCACTGTCCCTGAGAACTCCCTGCAGTGATGGGAATGTCCTATGTCTGTGCTGTCCGATATGATAACCACTAGCTCCATGTGGCTGTTGAGCCCTTAAAATGTGACCAGAACAACTGAGGATGTGGGTTTTTAATTTGATTAATTTAAATTCAAATAGCCACATATGGGTAGTGGCTGTCATATTGGAATAGTTTAGGTCTGGATGAATTAACAATCCATTCAATCTGACTTACCTCTGTCCCCTGTGTATGTGCTGATTCTGAGTTGCTGGGGTCTCAGAGGGAGGAAGCTATGGACCAGAGGAGAGGGAGGGGGTAGAGGGGAAAGACCAGTGGATGGACACCCAAGTTGACCTTCACAGCCAAGCCCAGAACTGGCCTGATGAGAGGCTCAGGTTGCCTGTGGTAAGCAGTGCAGAAGGTCCGCAATGTGAGCTTCCAACTCTCATCTTGTTGAGTGGGACCTCGACGAGGCTGGGCTCTTAAGCTTGGAGCCAACTCTGGAGGCAGCCCTAACTCCCTGTGTGAGACCTAGCCCAGGCCACCTTCCAGATACACACCCTCTAAGCCCACCCACCCATCAGTGGTCCCAGTGTGAGTGTCAGTGCGTGTGTGTGTGTGCGGCCATGCACACTCATGTCCACATATAGGCGTGCATTTCTCTGTCCAGAGTTGCCCATGTCTTGGCCCTTGGCTCCCTCATTCTCCTCCATGTGACTGCCCTGGCCCTGTCTCCATACCCTCTTCTTTTCTGCCTAACCTGTAAACTGAGTTTCTTCACTGCCTGGTGCCCCCCAGCTGACAGAAGTGCTAATCTTGTCACACCCAGCAGCTGCGTGCAGAAATGCTACTGCAAGCCACAGCGGGCTCAGCAGCACTCTTGCAAGATGTCAGAACTGTCCACCATTACTCTGTAAGTGTGCGTGGCCGACGCTGTGGCCGGGAATCCTGGAGGGGTGGGGGACGCATGCTGCCACTGCCGCTGCTGGAGGAGAGTGGAGAGCCAGCCTGTGCCTCCCAGGCCCAACCCATTCCCGGCTGTTGCATGTTGGTGTCTGTGTGTCTTGTGAGTTCTCTGCAGCCTCATGGTCATGGGGTGGGTGTGCAGGGCATGGGGATGGACCTACGGCCATTGTGAGTGCTTCCTGAGGAGGTAGCACCCCTATGTTCTCTGCCGCTGCTGCCTGGTGTGTGGCCTTCCTCAGTCCCCACCTTCTCTGAGCTTCAGTGTTTTCAACTGCAAAATTATTTCCAAGAGTCTTAGAGCCTCAGTTCATATAGACCTTCCCCTGCACAGGGCAGGGAACTCCACTCCAGTGTCCATAGCACTTTGTGTGTGAGTCAGCATTAACTCACTCAATCCCCACAATTCTATGAGCTGGGTCCTTGTGTCATCACCATTTTACAGATGAGACAACTGAAGTGCTGAGAGATTAAGTCACTCACTCAAGGACCGCTAATTGGCAGAGGGAGGATTTGAACCCAGAGAATCCTAAGCACTTTGCTCTGATATTCCAGTCTCTGGCTGGAATATCAGACTCAATTTGGACATGCCTTTTACTCAGGGTGCCATTGTCCCCCTGGGCAGCCCACTGTAATTTGGGCATCTCTGATGCCCTTCTTGGTATTTTAGGATTCTTCTGCCCATTGCTGGCTCCTCAGGGCAGGAGGACAGAGGCTTAGTCCCCATGTCATTATGGGTAGTGGCTCACATCATATGTTTCTGTCCCAAGACCTCGGTTAGCTTAGAAGCACAGTCACAGAACACTGGGCTCTAGAGACCCCTCATCTGTCCCTATTGCCCCATTTGCCAAAGTGGCTACTGGGATGCCCTGGCTCCTCAGCAGAAGTCCCTGACTGTTCTGGGGCTGCTGTAGGGCTGACGGGGAGGGAAGGTGTTGCCCTTGGACTGTGCTGTGGAATGCCCTCACTACTATCACTGCACCCACCTTGTGGCTGGGAAAGGCCTGAAGCGTCACTGTTTCTCACACTCTGAATCCATCCCATGTAATGCTACCACGGAAGCTGGAGAGATTTGACTTCTTGGTTTCCAGGGCCCTTTTCAGACTACAGGGACAGGTACTTGGAAATGGTCCCACCTGTGGGGATGGAGGCCAGGAGGAGGAAGGCAGGGGCCACAGGCATGTTCTGGGGCCAGCTTCCTTTCCTGGACTCCTTCAATAGACGTGTTTTTAAAAGTAGCCCCTATAGATAGGGCCACAGAGGAGTCCTCAAGACATCCATGTCCCTGTGTTTCTGGCCATTTTCCTCTGCATTCTTGACTTTCATTCCTTCTACAAGCACCCCCTGTTGCCTTCTGGTGCCAGGTATGGATAACTAGAGATGAACAAGACCCGAGCGCCCAAGAGATAATTGTTTTGAGGATGCTGAGGCTCTCATTCTAGGCCTGTGTGCCACATGGATTTCTTCATGGAACAGGCATTTTCCCAGTGTCAGCTCCCTGCCCCAGATAAATGAGGTACCACTCCCACCTTCAGGGAGTCACAGTCAAAGACAGACAGATAAGAGGAAGGCTGGAAGGATGGACTGGTCAGGATCCGGGCTCAGCAGGGACCTGCTCGGATCCTATTGGCCCTTGTTTGTGAGCAGGGTGGGAAGGGGTGGGCACCCACACTCACGGTCCTCTTCCTTTCCGGGCTGAGCTTCCTCTGCCTGAAGATCTCCTCAGGCTGCTCCTCCTCCCACTGTGTCTCCTCCTTCCTTCCTTCTCCTCTCTTAGTGTAAGCTACGAAGTCAAGGGCCTCATACAGACTCCAAGAGTTCGGCTTCTCTAGAGACCTGGAGCTCCCATGTTCAACAGAACATTCTCTCCCAGAAAGGCTGGATGAGGGAGAGAGGGACACGTGGTATATTTGCCCCAAATCAAATGACTGCCTCATGCCTGCTGTCCACCCCGGGGGACTTAGCTCTGCCGGGAGCTGGGGAGGCTGATTCTCTGGAGGAGCCGGGCCGGATGCAGATGTGGGGGAGGCCGCATCTGCAGGGCAGAGCTGGACTCTCTGGTTAGACCCACAGGGAGCCAGGGTGCCCACTCTGGGGGAACCCTTGGGAGCACCCCCATAGAGCAGGACCCACAAGTACACATGGTCCTGGTGTCCTAGCTGTGGGCTTCTGTGGCCCTGTGCCTTCAGAACGGAGCCCCACCCTGCTGTCAGCCTAGGGCCAGAGGCAGGCAGGGGAACCCCGGGAGAGCTGCCTCAGGAAGTACTGCAGTCCTCCAGCCCTTCCTTCCCTGCCTGGCCCACTTCAGAGCATTCTCCTCCACCTTTGACTCAGTTTCCCAGCAGCAGGTTCCTCCTGCCCAGTTGGAGATTGCCGATACCCAGGGTCAGTAAGTTCCTCCTAGAATCCCTCCCGAGTTTCTGGTCCCCTCACTGAGCCTTCCCTCCCTCCCTGTCATCAGCACCTCCCCATCACTTGGTGAGTGTCCGGGCTAGCCCCAGACTCTGAAAAGCCAACTGTCTCTGTGGCCTGTCAAGAACTGCTGCTTTCAGGCACAAAGAGCTTTCTTCCGAAACAGGAGAGCGGCTGCTCTGCCTGAGGACCCAGCATTTCCCTCAAGCTTCTCAGTCTGATCCCTGTGTTTTGCCCTGACTTTGCTTTTCCCGAGGGTTTTGCACGTCACCCAAGGGGTCCCTGTAAATCGTATGCACATTTTTAGTGGCTCTACAGGCTACTGACTGGGTGCCCTGCAGACTGGGGATGTCTCCCCACAATTTCCCAGAGAGTCCTGGCAGCCCAGGCCACTTGCACTGGGAGAGAATGCTGAGGGGTCTGTGGACACGGGCCCCAGCTCAGAGGGAGAATAAGGGACTGGGGCTGAGTTCTCTGTCCTCCGTGGGTCTGGCCCCGAGCCCTGGAAGTCCCCAGTGCAGATGTTTTGCTTTCTCCCGACAGGCGGCTGGCCCGGTCCACCCTGCTGCTCATCCCACTATTCGGAATCCACTACACGGTATTCGCCTTCTCCCCAGAGAACGTCAGCAAAAGGGAAAGACTCGTGTTTGAGCTGGGGCTGGGCTCCTTCCAGGTAGGTGTGGCGCGTGGGGAGGGCAGAACTCACTGGGAGCCAGTCGCTCACCGGCAGGTGGTGCTGGAGGCTCTTTAACCTAGACTGTGAAATGAATACTAGAGTAGAGGTGATGAGGGAGCCCTGTCTGCTGTCTAACCTCAGGGCTCCTGTAAGAAGACACACTGGTGTCTGCCTATCACTGCATCTGAGTATCCTGAACCAGCTGCCCCCACTCCTGGCCCCACCCTGGGTGACCTGAGATGGCACCTCCCAGCAGCCTGGGGTGCAGGGTGGAGTGTCCTCAAGAACCCAGTGTGTCCACATCCTGACTTCAGCTTTCTAGGCCATGTACCCCTTGAGTTCTGTCTTACCCACCTATAGGTCCCCAGTACAGGGCCTGGCCACAGAGAGCCCAGTGAGCTGCACAAGTGCATGAGCAAACAGGCATGAGTGAGTGAGGGGATGAGAGGGCAAACAGAATGCTGCCTCTGTGCCTGGAGGAAGGACTGGATGGACTGGAAATGAGTAAGGGGCTAGGTGAATCACGGTGAGGAAATGAGCAGGCGGGAGCAGCAGTGGGCGGATGTAGGCAGGGGCAGCTCTGGAGTATCTGGGGATAGAGTGCCTCTCCCTAAGCCAGCTGTTTGAATTAGGATTTGATCTTGATGGTCAGAAAGTTACTCTCCAGATCTGACTTGATCTCCTCCACCATTTAAATTCAAGGCCATTTAACCTGGCCCAGGTTCTTAGTCTGGTGAGACTGACCATGGGTCTCATCTGAGACTGGCCTCATGGGCTCGTAGACAAAGCCCTGGCCCAGGAGTCAGAGCCCAGGGCTCCTGTCTCTGTGCTCGCTGACCAGTTCTGGGGTCCTTGAGCTATCATTCTTCCAACACCTTCAAGCAACAGCACAGGGCACAGAGATCGCAAGGAACTAATTTGCAGCATTCAAGAAAATGCTCCTGCTTTTTCAGTGTAAGTTTAAAGAATATATAGAGAACAGCTAAGTGCATACGCTGTGCCAAGTACTCACTCTGCGTGGTGTTTCGCATTGCTGTGTATGACAGTATCTGGCCCAGGGAGGGCAGACTGGGGAGATGGCCCAGGGAGGGCAGACAGTGGACAAGGATGGCACAGGTCTGTTCTGTACTGGAGGGGTCCTACCCTCAGAAGCCTGCAGGCTGGTTAGGAGCCAAGAGAAATTCTAGGGCATTCAGGGAAGGCTTCTTATAGGAAGTGGGGTAAAGCTGGCCTTTGGGAATGGGAAGGGTTTGAACAAGGGAATGTGAGATCCAAAGCTAGAATCTGTGGGAGAGGACTTGCCCACTAGCCACGTGGCCTCATCGGTGTGCCCATCTTGGTAGAGTAGAACTGTCCCATCTTATCCCAGATCCCTGGGCAGGTGCCCCCATCCACATCATGGTGTATTTCTGCTTCCTAGAGTCACCCCCTCCATGCCCCACACAGCATTTCAGAAAGTGCTTTGCTAGCATCCTCAGGCTTACTTTCTCTATTCCCAGGGCTTTGTGGTGGCTGTTCTCTACTGTTTTCTGAATGGCGAGGTAAGACCTTGGCCCTCTGGCTTCTTGACAGTGGAAGTGGGGCTTTCTGGGAAGCAGACAGGGGAGCCACCTGTCGGCCACATGGGACTGACTCCCCAGAGAGGACTCTGCCAGGTTCCCAGAGCTGAGAGGAGGGGCTGGTCACACAGCTCCTGACATTGTGTGGTGCCAGGACCTCCTGATACCCACGCCCTGTGCTGGAATCTGTCCCACTTTGCTAGCCGTGCAGCTAAGGCCCCACCTGAAGAGCAAAGCTCCTGGTAAAAGTGTCAGCTCTGCTGTGCGCAGATCTCCCTGGGAGGGTCCTCTCCATAAGACACTCTATGGTGAGGAGGAATTGACAATAAGGAAGGCTGGGGCACAGGACATAGGACCTACAGGCCATGAGGCTGTGCTTGGCACAGCTGCTGAGCCAGGAGCTGCCCAGCACTCAGGGCTGCCCCTAATTGGCCAGACAGCCTGGCCCAAACTGTCCCCTGAGAAATTGGAAGAGACCCCAGGGAGAGACCTGGAACCTTCTAGTAATACTCCATTGCCAGAGATGTGGTTCGGGCGCTCCCTCTGTACCCTGTTGGGGTGAAACTCTTGAGCACAACCCGAAACAGAGGTGCTGGGGCAGCAGTGGGGACTGAATGGCTAGGATGGATTTGAGAGTAGGCGGGAGTCTTTGCACCAGTGCTTGGGTCTTAGCTGCATCACCTTGGCAGGCTTCTCCCTCTTTTGCATCTGAGCAACAAAGAGATTGGGCTCTGTGATCACCCAGACAACCTACAGAAGGATCAGATTAGGACAGACAAGGAGAGCCAGAAAGGGCCCTGCAGGTAGTGGCCAGGAGAGCTTAGAAGTGGGCATGTATGTAGCTTGTTCTGAGCTTGCAGTGGAAGTAGGAGCTGGAACTGGAGAGGGTGGCTGTAGGCGCTGCTTCCAGTTGTGCAGTCTGTGCACTGCACAAAGGTGATTGACTGAAAAGGCACATGGAGGTTGAGACCCAGCATGGCCCCCACTCACCATGCTAAGAGCTACATGGGTGTGTGTTTTCCCAGAGGGGTACATTATTTAATGGTTCTCAACCCTGACTGCCCATTGGAGTCACCTGGGAAGCTTTAAAAAATATGATGTCTGGGTCTTGTGCAGAGCTTCGGATGTAATTGTTCTGGGGTATGACCTGGGCACCTGGAATTTTTAAAGCCTCCCAGGTGATTCTAATGTGTAGCCCTCTTACTGGTCAGCTAAGAGTGGGGATCCTTTCCCGATCCACCTGCCCTGTGGGGCTGCTTGTTAAAGATTTCTTGAAGGACCTGATGGACTAGTCTCTGCCTGGCCTGAAAACAACAGGAAGGCAGAGACTAGAGGGCCTTGCTCAGAAAGCAGCAGGGGAAGGGCCTGCTCAGGTCAGCTCCTCAGAGGCGCCCCTGCCTACAGCTGCTAAAAGCCCCCACTAGAGACCTTAAAGGCCGCAGGCTGCAACTGGGGAGGGAGAAGGGTGCTGAGGGTGGCAGTGCCAGTCTGGGAAGGGCCCCAGGCCAGAGGGCCTGGAGGCTGGAGAGGATGTCCACCTGGAAGTGACGTCCAGTTTGCTCCCTGCAGGTACAAGCGGAGATCAAGCGAAAATGGCGAAGCTGGAAGGTGAACCGTTACTTTGCTGTGGACTTCAAGCACCGACACCCATCTCTGGCCAGCAGTGGGGTGAACGGGGGCACCCAGCTCTCCATCCTGAGCAAGAGCAGCTCCCAAATCCGCATGTCTGGCCTCCCTGCTGACAATCTGGCCACCTGAGCCATGCTCCCCTCTTCTTCCTCTCCTCCATCCACAGGCTGGGACTGCAGGCAGGCGCCAGCCCACGCATGTTCGTGCCTCTTCCCTCCCCTTGGGCAGGCCCTGGGCCGGAAGCTTGGCTCCTGAGGGGGGAGAAGGCGGCAGGGCACAGACTGGGATTGTCCCCTCCTTGTTTTGGTACTGGTCCCACTCACTGTGGTCCCCTGACTCCAGACATGTAAATACTCCTCAAATTTAGAAAAGTTGTCCCATCCCTTCCCCCTTTGCCCCAGTGTCCCCGCTCACTTCCAGTCAGGTCTCAGCTCCACCCCACTGTGTCTTGGTCAGCCTCAGTGATGGCCTGACCCCAGCTGTGAGGCCTTGTGAGCTAAGGCTGAAGAGACCTTGCCTGTGGGAGCTGGGGTGCTACCTGCCCCAACAGCCCCCCCATCATCTGATTTTGGGTGTGACCCCTCAAGTGTGCATGCCACCGTGGGGCTCTTCTCAGTCCTGGACCGAAGTCCGTAAGGCCTAGCAGAGGGCCAGCTCGGCTGGCCAGAACACCCCTTGGTGTAGGCCTCCTGGCACTCCCCTGGCATCTTGGTGTCTGGGTGCTCAACTCCTGGGTCCCAGGGCAGTGGGACAGCTCCAAGGCTTTTCTCATCAGAGACTTCAGTTTGGGTGGAGAGTGTGCAGGTCAGGGAAGGTTCTGGTGCTTTTCATTTGATCCAAAAGGAGCTGAGAGCCAGAAATGTGGCTGTGATTGGGAAAGAGATGGAGTTTGGGAGGCCCATGGAAGAAACCTTTGCCATCTCCATTGTTTTACCCCCCGCTTAAGATGGACAGGGTTCTTCTGGTCACCTCCCTTCCACCTCTTCCATCCTCATGGATGCCTTCCAGAAGCTGTCTCCAACCATGCCTACCACAGAGAGCCCTTAAGCCGTCCCCTCCACATTTCGCCTAAGTCAAAGCCATGACTAGGATGTACCAGCCGCCTGCCTGGGATGTTGGCGAATCCTGAAGCACCTACACCCGAGTCTGGGGCCCAGGGCTCCTCAACCCCCACCCCCATGGATGATGAGGAGCCCCAGACACCAGCTCCTCGGGCCTGGACTCAACTATTGAAATCTCTGAGACCTTTGCAAAGATGTCCCTTATATGCCCTTGACCTTGACTCACCATGGGCTGCTGGGGTGTCGGGAGCAGAAGCCACACCCACCATGCCCAGGAGCAGAAGCGGCTGCTGATGGGGCGGCTGCTCCCCACCACCCACCCTGGCTCCCCAGCTGCAGGTTGCACACCCTCAGCTTGAGAATGTACAATAGGGCAGTGCCCAGCTGGGGAGGCAGAGGAAAGTGCTAGAGTACGTGGTCCCTGTGTGGCCTAGCTCATTCCATGTCAGCATTTGGTATTACTCCTGTCCAAGTTCTGTTTGTGGACTTGTTTCATGATGAGGTTCTGGAATGCTTGGGGACTTTGGGTGGAGGAGGATGTTGCTTCATTTTATAAAGAGGAAGCGGCCTGGGGGACTTGGGAAAATGTTTTTGGAGAGGCTTTCAGAGTGGCTGGAAAAGGCTCTCTGCTGTAATTTAGAGAGGAGCTCTGTGTCCTTGGCCAGTCAAGTAAGTCCCTGGGTCTTTGGCAAAACCAGAGGAAGAAAGGAGCTACCTGCCCTTTCCTGGGCGTGCTTGGTGACTCAGATTGATCATGGAGTGTGCAGTGGTCCTTCTACCCTGCACCTGACCTCCTGATCCCCTCAACCTGCACTGACACAAGGGTCCTGTGGCCATCTTGCACTTTGGGTACTGCTAGGGGGTCTGGGCTGCTTGGAAGGAGCCTGGGGTTCAGGGAACTAGACTCTATCCCAGTTGGGTTCAGACTGCTGTGACTGTGGACATGATGCTCCCTGTTCTGGGCTCCAGTTTTCCCATTTGTGAGATGAGGCAACTTCTGATGCTTCTCTAGGCCCTGTACTTAAGTGATTTTTCCAGTTCAAAGCCAAGGCAGGCAAAAAGGCATGCATCATTGTGCCTCATATCAGGTTTTGATGAATGTGTGTGTGTGTGTGTGTGTGTGTGTGTGTGTGTGTGTAGAAGGATGGAGACAGGATGCTGTTTATTTTCCATTTCTTGGAAATGGACCCTCTGTCCCTTCCATTTGGACACCACAGTGGAAGCTGATGGCCTGGAAGGAAGGATTAGGTCATAGACATTTGAGCAGGTGCCTTGGGCATGATATATAGATGCAGCCATATATACCTTGCTGGGGTGGGGTGCCACCTCCAGTGGCCACCTCCAGATCCAAGGAGCAGCTCCCTGGGGATGGACCCCATTCATTCATCATCACTCCCAACAGCAGGTCTGTTTCATTGTGGAAGAAGAAACTTTGGCATTATACAGACATCATCACAAAACAGTAAAAAGAAAATCGATCCTGAACCCCATGCAGTCTGCTGCTTCCTGAGCCTGGCCCTGTGTCCTCATAGAGGTTCCGGGTTCCTATTGGTTGGTTGGTTGGTTGGTTGGTTTTTCTGTCTGAATGAATTTTTGCCAGTCTTGTGAGCAGATATACCTGATGTATTATCAATGTTCCAGGAGGTTCTGGCCTTCAGGGTCACAGGCAGTAGGGGGACAGCATAAGGTCTGTGTAAAACCCTTCCCTCTCTGACCCTCTGTTTTCAAATCTGTAAAATGGGCAGTAAGACTAGATGATTTGTATGTAGCCCAATGCATCTCTGGAACTCTGTCTAAACACCAGCCATCTAAACATGGGCCCCAGGGCTGTGGTATTTGCCTGGGCCAGGAAAGGATAAGAAATACTGTCATGTGAAGACAGCTTGAGAGGCTTGGGAAAAGTGGGGCTGGGGAGGAGCAGGCTTGTCAGACTCCACCCCTGTTGATGATCATTCCTGGAAAGGGGGTTCTCGTTCTCTGCAATCCTAAAGGACAAAACTCACCCATGGGAGGCTGAATTATCCTTGGGATGAAGAAATCGCTCTTTCCCTGTCACAACTGTCCAGCCAGGGAGCCGGGAGGCAGTGTCAGGGAGGGACACTCATCCTGGGGGAAATGGGATTCCAAGTCAAGGATGCTGAGGCTGTCGGGGAGCCAGAGAGGGGGGTCCCAGTGCAGGATGTGGGTGGCTCTGTGGTTCAGTGGCTCTGTGGTGGTCCCTAGCACTGCAGACTTCATGACTCCCCACTTAAGTCCAAGCCACACTCTCTGTCCCAGTGTGTAGCTCTGTCACCCTGCTTGACACATCCAGTGGCCTACAGTGACTCCTCTCTAACCCCCCCCCCTCCAAGCTGGGTTCTTTGTGGAACAGGGCCAGGGAGCTAGAGCCAAGCCCAAGGTTTGAGAAACACCTGCATCTATAATCCCTGCCAAGGATGCCCACTCACCTCTCTCATCTGACCCTCACTCTTCACGGAAGGGAAAGCTCAAAGGGACTCTTTTATTTTGAGTAGTCCCTCGCCGTCTTCATGGCCACTTCAAAGTGAAGCCAGCAAGTATTGATACTTTATCATTTAGTATTATCATAAAGTATTAATAGTTTATCATAAAGTCCTCCTTGAGCCCAGGGACCATGGAAGTCAGCTAGAAGAGCCCTGAGCAAGGAGCAGGGACTTGGGCTTCTCCAAGCTTTGCTCCTGGCTTGTTTGACCTTGACTCATTCTCCATATGTCTCTGAGGAGGCTCACAAAATACTAAAGCTGGGAGGAAACTTGGAGATCTATAGGTCAAACCTCCCCATTGGGCTGATGAGAAAATACATGTGGGCCTAGCTGGTGACTGCCACCATGGTGGGATCCAGTATATTTTATAAATCTGAATGAGTAAATGGCTCACCAGTTTGTGCACAGCCCTGCACATGAACAGAATGTGACACTCAAGGCTTCCATGCAGTACGCATGTAACCTTGCACAGGAGACGGGCTCTGGTGACCAGTGGTTTTCCAGGACTCTATTGCAGGAGAAGCAATGGAGTCAGTGTGGTGTGGGGAGACCTGCTTTTTAACCTGGACTTAGCCACCTGCTCTGTGATCCAGGGCTTACCTTCTTTGGGCCTCGGCCTCCTAATCTGAGTAATGGGGAGGACTTCATTGGCATTGTTAGTCCCGCAGGCCAAGGGTAAGGTTGAAATGAGATGGCTTGTGTGTGAAAAGATTTTGGAAACTACACAGATGTGGGCTTGTTCTTGGGATGAAAACTGCTGGAAGGGACTCCTTGCTGTTTATCTACTGCTTTGAGCCCTCCTGAGTTAACCTTTGCCCCATTTGTAAAACCACCAGCATCAGGAGTAAGGGGGAGGCCAGAAGGCTCAGATGGACACAGAATTCTAGCTTTATCTGCATCAGCTGATTCAGTTTTCTGTTGGGATCAGAGAGAGGATACTTCCATGTGGGTGAGAGCAGCCATGCCCTTGGGAGTCAACTTCAAGGATCTGGGACATTTTGGTGTGCCCATTCCTTATTTTCCTGAACTCACAGTCTTGGGATGTTTCTGCACTTGGCCATGTGTGTCTTGTCTTATGTCTGTCTTCTGTAGCTTTGCCTCTGTCAGGGCTGGAGTGGTGCAGCCCCTGGCATCTCAGACATGGTTCCTGCCTCACTCGTGGGAGCTGGACCAGCCTGGGTTTCATCTCCCACAATAAAGATAAGCCCCACAGACCTTACTGCTACCGCTGCTGCCATTAATGCTGTGCTCATAATCTTGTCCAGGATTTTAAGAATGTCAGACTGCTGTAGACGACTCAATAAATGTTTTGCCATTTTTCCTGGTGGCTGTAACTTGGCATAAGTGGAGGGAAGGGAGGAGAGGAGGGGGAAGGGGAGAGGACTACCCCCAAAATTTGATCATCCCAGAGTAATCCAGTGTATACAAGGCCCAGTGGCCTTTAAGATTCCAAAGGAGAAATATGAGAGTGGGCCTGAGTGAGCCTAGGATGGAACTCAAAAAGTAAATTAGAAGTCTTGGCCTTAAAGGATCTCCAGGGGTCATGGAAACTGAGTGAAATCATGACCTTCCTATTGTACCTTGGGAGTACCTACCAGATATCCCAAAACCTTGACTGCAGAGAGCATTTCATCCCAGGTAACTACAGGTATATCCTTGGCTTCCAGGATCCCATCCCCTAAAATACTTCTGGATATTCTGAACCATCAGTCCCAGCCAGACCAGATAACCAATTCAAGGTAACCCTCATTTCCTCGAGGTTCTGTTGATTGTCACAATCCCAGTGTCCATTTTCATATTGGTCATAATGTTCAGTTGCTAGTAAAAGAAGATAATTTTGGCTAGGTCAGAAAAGGAATTTACGAAAAAGATGTTGAGCTGGTCATAGATTTCTCTTAAGGCTGGAGAAACTAGAAAAGGTATCTGAAGCCATATCATGCCGCATGACTGATGACGAAACTGCTGCCACTTTGCTGCTGCCACCCCAATGATGTCTCTTCCATGCCAGGGACATGGCTTTGCAATTATTGTCACCTCTGAAAGCAGAGAGCTTTGCTGCTATTCTCACCATCAAATCAGATTTCACTTTCAGCCCTCTTCCTCAAGTTGCCCACTTCCGAATCAAAATTTCATGTAACACCATTGGATTGGCTGTGTCCTTGCTACAAGGAAGACTGGAAATTGGACTTCTCTGGATTCTACATGGAGGTCAGGGTCGCAAGCCTGAAGATTTTCTAAACATAATAAAATCCTGGGAATAATAAATGCCCACTACAACAACAGGCCTGAGGTCTACAGCAAATGCAGGGCCAGCTTCCTCTAGCAATCAGGTGGGCCACTGTGAAGAAGTCAAGTCAATCAAAAGATGGATTTGAGCCCAATAGTGTGCTAGCCCTGCAGTCAGCTAGGTCTGCATAGATCACTCACCAGATGCCCCCCAGGTGTTCATGGGGGTGTTCCCAAGCTGGGACACTGGTTGGTTCTGCTTCCAGAGGCTATGCCTGCTCCTCTTTCTCCAGACTCATCTCTTCTTTTAATTCTAAAGGAGATGACCAGGCTATGTTATATGACCCACTTAGCAGATATTTTGAGTTGCTTCCAAAATGGAACCTATGCTCAAAGGCTGAAAATTAGTCTCCTTGTGTGTCAGCCTCTGCTGGCTGCTCCTAAAGAAGACTTCCCTAGTGTTCAGAAAAATATTACTTTCACTGATGGGACCATAATGAATTGAGCTTCCATATATTCTGTTCTTTGAAAGAGGTCATGTCCAAAAAGCAAAGGTAAGGGCCAAAATTTAGTTGAAAGGCTTGAATTTCACATTAAGCTTGAATTTCTTGGCAACAGTGAAGATCATCAAACTACTGAGTCCATGTGAGCATTTATCAAATTCTGTTTCCTCTGTCCACTTCCCAACATTGATAGACTAAGCCCTCATTTCTCACAAGTCCCTCAAAAAATGCCTTGAATCTTGGCTGTTCCTCACGATGCTCTCTGTTTTACTGGTACTGTGTATAATTCCTCTTGGGAACCCAGTGGTTCTTAGACATTATCCTGCATCAGAGTCATCTGAGGGACTGTTAAAACACAGACTATGGGACCCACCCCCAGAATTTCTGATGCAGCAGGTCTGAGGTAGGGCTGGACCATTTGCATTTGTAAAATGTTCTCAGCTGTGGCTGTTCTCCTGGTCTTGAGACAGCACTCTGAGATCCCCTGTTCTACAGGTTCTAACTGAGGACACTGGAAGGGCAATATAGTCCCTGTTTGTGACCCATGGACCTGGACAATGATTACCTTTCCGGGAGGCAGAGCACAAGCATAGACATTTGTAACAGGAGCTTTAATTTCCTTTTCCTCTCAGGCAAGTGTCTTAGAACAGAAAGCAAAAAGTTCCAAGATGAAATGAGCCTGCAGATATCCATTCAGTCTCAATCAGTGTAAGTATTAGACCATCTCTGAATCAACTAGTATCAAGTTCAGTGGGATATGATAGCAAAAAGTTCAAAAAAAAGTGGCTTAAAGCAGACAGAAGTTTGCTTCTCTCATATGAAGTCCAGAGGTAGACAGTCCAGAACCGGTGTTATGGCTTCGTGGTCTCTCTGAGGACTCAAGCTTCTAACTTTTTACTCCTCCATCTTTGGCAGGTGAGTTCTAGTCTTGAGGACACCCTAAGCTCCAGGGCCCCTGGAGCTCTGGATGTCACTGGACTTAGAAGCAAATGGGAGAAGGCAAAATAACTCTTCCCCTTCTTCAGTCGTCTTCTTTTAAAAGGCCTATATCTGCTTACATCTCATTATCCAATGTGTAGTTACATGGCCACACCTCACTGCAAGGCAGGTAATGCAGTGCAACCTTAATAACATTGGAAGGAAGAAGGGCTATTGACCAGCAAAAAGTAGTTTGTGTCATAATCTCAAATCTCCAAATCTTTGGGCAGTCCTTAGTGGTGAGTTGGGTTCATCCAACACCTGTGGAAAACTAGAGTCATATGGCTGTATGTTTGTCCTATTTTACTATATTGGGAACGAACTCGGGAATACAGTCTCCAGCCTGGACCACAAAGCCCCCTTATCAGAAGTGGGCAGCTGTGTCTTCCCACACATTGAAACCTAGTCTAGTTTCAAGGGGTGAGAGCATGCCTGCATAATTTCGGGTAGTCTCTCTCTTATGGATGCAGTTCTTGAGTGGATTCTGTGCCTTGGTGGTTTCTACATCAAGTAGTCTCTTTTTAATTTGGGGGATCCTCAGAGTAGTGATGGGGGTGTTGGGAGGGATGGTCTTGTAATTTCTGACTGTCAGTTGCCTTCAGATAAACTCATGTAGATGCTCTGAGCCTCCCAGTGTTGTTACACTGTGCCCTTGTGGATAGCCATTGCGGTAGTTATTCTGGTGTGAACATGGAAATTCCCTCTGCCACTGTCCTGGATGCAAGGTTGTAAATTCTGTGGGTGAAACCCAGTCAACAAAAGCTCTTCCATATGCTCTTTCTAGGCCAGAGAGGCAATCCTTAGCAGATGGCAGAACTGTACAAAGACATCACGTGTATCCATTCCAATTCATACAGGCTCTCAGCTGAATGGGGACTTTGCCGTCATATCTCAGCTTCAGTCAGCAAATCTTCCATCAATGCCATGGGGAGGGCCCTTGTTCTGACGCTCAGGGCCCTCTCAGGACCACCCTTCTCAGTCACCCTCTTTCTCTCTTCCCTTTCAGAAGGCCCCCACTTGCACTGTATTTTATTCTAGGTTCTTCTCCCTCACCCCAGGTCCCTCCTCCCCTCTGCCCCTGATGTAAACTCAGGCATGGCTTGGGGCAAGTTCTCCTTGAGCTTACACTCTTGGTGCCCTTATCTTTTGGGTGTCCCCAATACTTGAGAGTCATCTGTAGTGTTCTTCTTAACCCTCTTGAGACACTTTTTCCATGGACAAAGGCATCCATTCCTATGACATTAAGCCTAACTTCCATTAATAAACCCAACTATTCACCACCAGGAGCGGCTTTGGCTTGGGTAGTAAGTACCATGGAGAGAGCCAAGTGAACCTTGGGTCCAGCACCACAGAGAGTTCCAAGACTGTACCTACTTGGCAGTCTGTCTGGTCTATTTTTATCTGATATGAACAAAGGCAGATTTAGGTTTTATGAAACTGGAAACTCATATAATTTGGGGAGTCCTCTTTAATACAAAATGAAAAATTTTTAAATAAAATTAGGTATAAAAATAAGGAATTTTTTGAATGAGAAAAGTTGACAACTATCATAAACATTATGAAATCCAGAAAAACAACATCATCTTTGTATTAATTACTCTCTGATGGTTTTTGCCTACTTGTTTTGGTTGCATACTCTTTGATCATCTCTTTATTAGATGACAACATTTATATCATTTTCTATTCATAAAATTTAAATGTAATTTAGTCACATAGTTAATAAAAATGTGTGTTTTATTATTGAACATTTGGACTCAGCACCAATGAAAACAGAATCCTCCCCTTACAGTGTTACAGATATGATGACTGGAAGATTGTTTTCACAGACTAGAACCTGGCTCCATACACATCCAACTTTGTTTCTCCAGCACTATGCACATTGCCAGGCACTGCAGGACATTTTATTATGATGATATGATACGATCTCTGGCCCTCTCTCTGCCTTTGTACATAATGCTGAGTGAACAACAGGAGTATTCCTGGAAGGACATTATAATATCACTGTATAATGAAGCAATGGCACACACTCATGTGAAACCCACTGAACCAAACTGAATGTCTGTCTAACTTAACCTCCCCTTCGTTGGATCCCCAAAGTGTTCCTGGCAGTTGAGTGCTACCAAGCATGTAAGAAGGTGTGGTGGAGGAGATGTTAGGGTGGAGAGATGCTGCAGGCTTATCCAATTTGGGGCAAATAATTTACTTTTCCAAATTTTCCAAAAACATAAGATCTTGTGAACACACTTCTGAGATCCATGTGAGAGAGAGGGGCTTGGAAAGTGCTGGATATGACCCACATTTATCTATTTGTCATCACAGGAAGATACTTTTCAGTTTTACGAGACTTAAGCCTGTAATGCAGAGAACCAGAGATTTCTGAGGTCCCTGTTTTCAAATGATATCATGTGCTCTCTGGAGCATTCAGGTCACTCTTTAGATGGGTGGCTGTTACCCCTTCATTCAATAATCTCTTACTGGGAACTGACTATGTGGTAGAGGCACTGAGGGCACAGTTTGGCATCAATAATGAACCAGAAACATTTTGTCCTCACAGTCAGGTGGAGAAGACTAAAATAAATCAACCAGGCATGGTGTGTGATAAGGTATAATTAAGGTATTAAGGCATCTGTGGGTTAATAAATATTTGTAACTGCTGCTTCAGCCTCCATTGCCCTGAGCTCCCTCCAATAATTCCCTGATTTTGTTTTATGGAAACTGCCCACTTCATGATCAAACACAAGGTTTGGGTGCCTACACTCCTAGCCTCTGGGGTGGGCCCAGATAAACAAGCCAGGCCACATGGCCCTTATCACTTCTCCCTCTGGCTATAGTGACTATCTCTGGGACAGGCACACAGGTCATGTGAGGAGTCTATTTCTAGGGTTTCTGGGAAAGAGGGATTCCTCTTTTGTGAGGAAGCTTATTGGAGAGACACCCTTTTGTCCCCTGGAAAGCATGACATGAGAATGTGAGGCTGGCAGGTGCCACAGTCATTTGCAATTATGAGAGAAACAACTGGAGCTGTTTAGAGAACATGGTAGGGATCTTCAAGATGAATCAGACAACAGGGGAGGCAGAGGGGAAGGAAATGGGGTCCTTGGCATTATCATTGGAACCACCTGATCAGGCCTCACCTGAAGGCTGATTTACTCATGGACTTTCCTAGGGACTGATGGGTAGGAGGGTTATTTGAATGGGCAAGATATGGAAAAGGCATCCTTTTATCATGAATTTTTAAAATAAATGTACTAAAGTGCAGAGACCAATACAACAAATCCTGTGTCCGCCCCAGAACTAACAATATGCCATTATGCTTGATTCAAATATTTTAATTTTTTTATGAAAGAACACATGACAGATGGAATTTGGTCTCCATTGTGGCATTTCTCAGTTTCATTTCCCTCCCTCTCCCCTTCCAGAGGCAGTCACTAATGAGAACTTAGTATGTATCCATGCCATTTATGTTTTTGTACTTATACTAAATATCCATCAATATTATTTAGTATGTGTGACTGTGTGCTTTTAAGTTCCATCAATGGCATCACACTAGATCTATCATTCTGCCTTTGTTTCCTAAGTAATTCTATGTGCTACTTATTTATTCATACTTGTACATTTACATCTAGATGATTCCCTTTTAATTGTATAATATTACATCATAGAAACATGCCAGGCATAGTCATTGTCCTCCCTGTGGAAACGTATGTAGTTTCCATTTTGAACTTATTCCAAACAATGTCTTATGAAGATCTGGTTATTACACAGGCAGGAGTTTCTCTAGACTTAGAATTGAAAGAGTTGGATCCAAGGGTGTGAAATTTTCAACAATTCTCAGAGAAGAAGGAAGGAGAGGTGGATAGCATTTCGTTTTTACTACTAAGGGATGCCTCACTGTGTTTCTATTAATGCTTATCTTCTTTTGCCTTAAATTCCATTTCGTTTGATAGTAATATAGTTGCAACAATTTTCTGGTTAATGTACACATGGTGTTATCTATTTCTACCCATTCACTTGCAATTTTTTGCCTGTTTATTTTTTTAACTGTGCAATGACATACAGAAGTTTGTTCAGTTTATACAAGTAATTTCTCAGATTTATAAAGTAAAAAGCTAGACTTCCAGAGGAAAAATTCCTTACATTGGTATCAAAATATCTTCCAGTCCCCATAAATAATCTGCAATCACTTGATAGAAAAAATTTCCACAACCACATAGGTCATGCAGACTTTTAAAATGCTATTGTATTCAGTTTGCTTGAAACTGAGCAAAACAATGCAACTTTTACTTCTTTACACATTTCAAAATTGTACTTATATTAATGTTCCTTCTCATTTCAACTCATCCCATTACCAATAAAACAGAAGTGAGATAAGAGGGGAGAAGATCCTTGAGTGCTTCCAGTTTTCCTTGAAATAAACTAATAATTCATTAAAATTTTAAATAAGTCATTATAAGGATAATAAAAGCCTCAAAGACTTTTTAAAATAAAATTATACAGTAAATAAGTAAATAAGCATTGAAATGTTGGTAACCTAACAGGTCCTAATACAGCTTTCAGATAGTTTCATATTAGCAGGGAAATATTAGCACAGAAAAGAAGTTTCCCAAGAGGGACTCATTTTAAACATAAATCATAGCTTAAATTACTACTATATAGATTATACTGAGCAAAGACAGAAAGAATGAATGTTTTCCTCCGTTCATTAACTGTGTAAGGCTACGTTACAAAGTCAGATAATGGACTGTAAATCACCTACCATATCGATCAATCATGTTTATTTAAAGTTTTCTTAACATTAGACATTTTTAATGGGGGTAGGAAAAAAGTAAACACCATTTCACTTCTCTGTTCTTCTACTCTAGCCACATAAGCCAGTTGTAATGGATGATACAGGTTTCAGCTGCAATTTGTAAAATATTCCAAGAGTTGCCATAGTCCCAGGAACCAGAGAAAACTGCCACTCACAAATAACATACCAAAGTAAACATAAATACAGTATGATTCTACTTTTTTTCATACAATCCCAGACAACCTCAAATAATTTTATAAATACCTTATCAAAAAGGAATTTAAAAGGCTATCAAAAAACTATTTAAAACATTTAAATGCAGAGTGCTCAAATTTCCTTCCATCAGGCCAGAAATCATCACAAAAATTATGATCACAGTTACAAGCAGAATGAGTGGAATGTTTAAGTTTAGGACAACCAACCCCATGTAACTTTTAAAAATGCAATCATTTACTCAAATATACTGTAACTAGAGATGCCGATAATACAGGAAGCAAAACTAGGCTTGCGAGTGAAATTTCTAGATGCTGATGGAAACCATCCCATCCCATATTGCAAATGCAAAAAGAAAAACAGTCCTCAGAGAGTTAAGAGTACTCTGGTCATTGTTGTTCATTTGGTCCTGCAAGGTGTTAACCACCTTCACTTCCCGTATCACAAAATTAGCCACAGGAGGAGCTGGTGGATCTTGTTCATTATGAGGACTGGTTGGCTTTTCAGGTACATCAGATCCTCTTCGATTAGGAGGACTCAGTAGGAACAAGATCACTGCAGTCACCAGCCAGGCCATCAAGATCATAGTAGCACTGATGCCATTATCATCACAGGGTCCTGGTCATTCTTGCAGGCATCTGTGTCTGTGCAGCAGAACTGGGGCTGCCACAACAGACTGGTCGGCCTTCTCATCGCATATTTATGAGAACAAACATATTCATAGGGATCAAGCCCACTTTCTGCCGTGATTACCCAGCTTGATTTTACTTGACTGTTTAAATACTTCTGGAGGCTGGGAAGTCCAAGATCAGGGAATTGGCAGATCTGGTGTCTGAAGAGGACTTGCTATCTGGTTCATAGATGGGGCCTTCTCACTGTGTCCTCATATCTCTTTATATTTTAGATATATCTTTTCTATGTAACATATTGCTGAAAAAATTCTTTTATTCCAAACTGATAGCCTGTGTTTAGATGGGCATAATTAGTCTATGGTTATTCACTGCGACTGAGGACATTTTGAGCTTATTTCATTATCTTACAGTCTATACACCATGCCTTTGTTTCAACCCCTACCTACTCACCTTCTCCTTTTTTTTTTTGCCTTCCATTGCATTATTTCCCTTCCCTTTCTTTTAATGATATGGCAAATATACATTCTATTCTAATTGTGTTGTTTACCTTTACAATTTTAACAAAATACCTAATTTTATGTTTTTCCATGAAACTTTAAAGTTGATCATCCTTCTTTCTTGCTCCAAAACAAGACACATACTTCAGCATGTGTAACTTTCTCCAAGATTCACATTTCCAGAATCTGTTCTTGTTGTCTACTCTTTTAGACACATCTTACTTAAAATTCTAAATATAGTTGTTATAATTGTAGTTTGAGCTTGTTGAGCCCTATCAATATACTTCTTTGCCTAAAATACTTGATTTCTAACCTTACCTTCTTGTCGAAATGAATATTTTAAAGTAGATCTGTGTAGGGGAGAATGCTCCGTCTTTATAGGATTACGTTCACAAAGTGGCTATGTATTTCAGTTGGGCAGCTATTTTCTTTCAGCATTTTTACATTATGATTGCTACTGACATCGTTTTTGAAGATAAAAATAGTACTTTTTCCCCCTTCTTTCGTTGCCTTTAAGCTTGGTCTTTATTATTGATGTACACTTTCATTCTTACCCTGCTTGGCACATGTTACGCTTTTGCCAAACTGTTCATTCAAGTCTTGAATTCTGGAAAATTCTTTACCCGGATATATTTGAATGATGCCAATTGACGACAGAAATCCAGGGTGTTGATGTAGGAAACCAGGGGAGTATAGTGACAGGGAAGCCAAGAAAGAGTTTCTAGAAGGACAGTCATTTGGATTAAATGCTGCTAATGGTCTATGAAGAGTGGAACGGAAACCAACAGCTGGTTGAGAGGAAGGTGGCTGGGTCATCTCTTGCCCCAGGCTTGAGAGAGGAAGGCTTGAGGGTCTCCATCCTCGGCTTTGACTGTGCATCCCCATGACTGACTGGAGCCCTATCACTGTCTGGAACCTCACACTCGGCTTGGAGGCGAGGTCTGCATGCCCTGTAGCCTGTATGAGACCCAGGCTGCACTGAGCCTCTTGGCAACACCAGGCCTGAGTTTGGGCCTGGCCTGCAGGGCAGTGTTATAGAAACCAGAGTAACTTTCCCCACGAGGATCCAGGATTCATTCTGGCTCCCCAGGGGTTGTAGACTTAGAAGTCATCTGACAGTGGTGAGACAGGGAGCTGGTTGGTCCTTTTGCAGTCCACATTTATCTTCGGAGTTACCGGCAGGCTCCACAGCTTTAGGAACCAGGGGGCCACTCTCACCAAAGCCCAGACCTCATCCCAGCCTGCCCCATGGCTCCAGAGCTGAGAACCAGGCAGCAGAAATGACCGGGTGAGGAAGAGCTGGCAGCTGGCTTGGAGCAGGATGGCTCAGTTGGGGGTCTTCTCTTGCCCCTAGGATCCACTGGGAGTGGCCCCAGGGTTGGTAGAGGCCATGGAGAGTTCTTCCATGAAAGCCCAGTCCTGATCCTCATTCTCACTACCTGTCAAAGGAGTAAGCAGGTTCCAGGCCTCACACTCAAGCCCTGGAAATGATGGAGTGGCGGTAGAAAGGCCCCTCCCTGGGAAAGGGACCTGGCAGTTTTCAGTCCTTATTTGCTCCCAATGTGTCCGCAACTGGTGGGTTCTTGGTCTCGCTAACTTAAAGAAAGAAGCTGTGGACCCTCGCGGTGAGTGTTACAGTTCTTAAAGATGGTGTATCCGCAGTTTGTTCCTTAAGATGTTCAGATGTGTCTGGAAGTTCTTCCTTCTGGTGGGTTCATGATCTCACTGACAGGAGTGAAGCTGCAAATCTTGGCAGTGAGTGATACAGCTCTTAAACACAGTGTGGACCCAAAGAGTTTGCAACAGCAAAGTTTGTTGCAAAAAGCGAAAGAACAAAGCTTCCACCACCGTGGAAGGCGACCCCAGCAAGTTGAGCCGGCTGGTTTGGGCAGCGTGCTTTTATTCCCTTATCTGGCCTCACCCACATCTTGCTGATTGGTCCACTTTACAGAGAGCTGATTGGACCGTTTTGACAGGGTGCTGATTGGTGCATTTACAAACCCTGAGCTAGACACAGAGTGATGATTGGTGCATTTACGATCCCTTAGCTAGACATAAAAGTTCTCCAAGTCCCCACCAGAATCAGGAGCTCAGCTGGTTTCACCTAGTGGATCTTGTATCAGGGCCATCGGCGGGGTTGCCTGCCAGTCCCATGCAAAGCACCAGCACTCCTCAACCGTTGGGTGGTTGATGGGACCCGGCGCCATGGAGCTGGGGGTGATGCCCGTTGGGGAGGCTCCGGCCTCCTGGCAGCCCACCCAGGGCCACGGCGAGGAGGGGAGGCTCAGACATGGCGGGCTGCAGGTCCGGAGCCCCGCCCGGCTGTGAGGCAGCTGAGGCCCGGGCGAGAATTTGAAGGCAGTGCAGGCCAGCACCCTCTGCAGCTGTTGGCCCGGGTGCTAAGCCCCTCACTGCCCTGGGCTGGCAGCGCCAGCTGTTCACTCAGTATGCGTGGCCGTGGAGCCCGCACCCACCAGAACTCGCGCTGACCCGTGAGCTGCACGCAGCCCGGGTTCCCGCCGGCGCCTCTCCCTTCACACCACCTCGCAAGCAAAGGGAGGCGGCTCTGGTCTCTACTAGCCCAGAGAGAGGCTCCCACAGTGCTGTGGCAGGCTGAAGGGCTCCTCAAGCATGGCCAGAGTGGGCGCCGAGGCTGAGGAGGTGCCGAGAGTGAGGGCTGCTAGCACGTTGCCACCTCTCACCAAGACACAATTTTGCTGGAAAGGAGTCCTCCCACCAGAGTGAAAGGGATACAGAAGAAAGGATTAGGTTGGGAATGGAGTGATTTCTATCTTTGGGGGGAATTTAAGGAAACACCACTCTATGTCACCCACTCAAGCAATCAAAATATCAGACCCAGCCCTGGTCCTCAGAATGTCCCCATCTTCAGCTTTGACTGGCCCCCCCAGTGACTGGCTGGAGCCCCATCCCAACCACATACTCAGCTCTGAGGAGAGGTTTGCATGCCCTGTGGCCTATGGGAGGCCCAGGCTGCACTGAGCTTCTCAGCAACACCAGGCCTGAGACTGGGCCTGGCCCACAGGGCAGTGTGAAAGGAAAAAAACAAAACAAAAAAATGCTCGGGACCTCCAAATCACTGGCTGAAGAGAAAAGTGAAGCTGGGAACTGGGGGCAAACTTGTCTCATTTTATTGCTAAATGAGATAGCTACAAAGATTAAAAAAAAAAAAAAACAAACAAAAACTTCCCTCCCTCCCTCACAATTTGATTTGCCCACTGGGAAATTCCTTGTGGGGCCCCAGTGTCTCAACCCTAAAACAGTTCTGTTGAATTTCACCCCGACAAAGTACACTGATAGCTTCTCTTCATAGGAAGGGCACAAAGAACAGGACTCAAAGTCATCCCTCTGCTCCCCCGAGACAAATGTATATCTGATTGCTTCCTCTGCCCTCTGTTTATTTTATCTTCTGTAAAAGCGCAGATCCACTGAGCTAGATGAATGCATAAGTGACTGTTCCTCTTCCCCCTCTCACATAGAGAAAAGCTGATCAGACTCATAAGAATGCGACTGTTTGCCTCTTACGTACCCACACCTTTAAAAAATGTCTTCCTCTTTCCCCATTAGCTGCCCTTTCCCCTCTAAATATTGAAGTTCTCAAAATCATCTTTGGAGAAAGGCACAGACCTGTCTCTCGGGCATGAGTCTTTAACCTTGACAAAATAAATGTCTAAATTGAGACCTGTCACAGGCACTTTTTGGTTTACAGCAGCAAACCCGGAAGCACAGAAAGGCAGATCCCAAGCAGAGGAACACTTACAGCGGGCCATGACCCAACCACAGTCACTTAGCGTGAGGGGCGGTTGAGGCAACAGACAATAGAACCTGTCTGAAGCTCAGAGCCACTTCCTCCCCCAACCAAGCTGCCCCTCAACAAGTTCCCCATCTTGGTTTCTTAGGGCAAAATTCAGCGTCTGGGTCTGCACTGCCCTCTTCTGGTCATTCGGTTGTTAACACGAGCAGCCAAGAGCTCCCCTTTGGAAATAGCAGTTCTTCCCAGTTTCGATTTTTCTGCCAACCAGGCTTGTTTCCACACAATGACTCATAAGTGAGATAATGAGGGGCAAGAACAAGTTAAAATATTTACTATAATTTACATTTGGAGGAAAAACTTTAGTCTTACATTGCCTGTAGAAAGAATGTGACCTACAGAGGATTTTGCAGTGGTTTAACCCTTCATATTTCTTTTTGATAAAGCACACATTTACTTTTTTTTTCTGATCATACAGAAAATTTATTTCTTGAGACTACATAAATGTAAGAAGCATGGCTTTGGTGTCATTTAGAAACTGAACATGTGTCTAAGAATTTTCACACTAGATTGTAAACACTAACATAACTGATCCATCCATCTTCGGATTTTCATTGAGATATTTACTAAGTCTATCATCCGATGCTTTTGAGGACATGAAAGCTAAAGAGATAAGAATCTTGATCCCAAGACGCTTTATTGTTTTTAGGAAAGTTAGTAAAGACTCTAAAAGCAGGCAAACAGGGAAATGCATCCTCGCAGAAGCTGATAGTGCCAGGACCAGGTGCCTTTTTCCCCAGTCCAGGGGCTGCAGGTTGGGTTGCTAAGAGCTTACCTTGCCCTCTTCTGCAGACAATTGCTGGCAGATTCCTGAGGGGTAACACTACCCCCTTCACCCTTCTCATCCCGGGTGGCAGTAGCCAGTGACTGAGGGATGTAGGGGTAACACCGCCCAGCTGCCTTGCCTCTGGATGGGACAATCTCTGTGGTTCACATCAGTGCCTCCTGCTCAATCAGCATGAGGCTGATTCTTCTGAGGCCTGGCTCCTTCCTCCACCCATTCCTGCTTCCTCACTGCCCTTCGGTGTCTCCCAGCGCACTCCTTCTGTAAGTTCCCTGCTCAAGGATCTCTACTTCAGGCTCTACTGCTACAGAATCTAGACAAAAACATGTGCCGATCATCAACAAGGCCCAGAAAAGATAAGGTCCAGTTTCAGGATTAGGGAAAACTTGCCTTGAAGGTCAGGTTAGATCTGGGCATGGAAGAACTGTTCATCTAGCCCACTGACACATATTGACTGAGTGCCTTCAATGAGCTGGGCACTCTTCCAGGCCTTGGGGCATAGCAGCAGATACGACAATCTTGTTATCACTGGCACAATAATTCTAGCAGAGAGGGAAAAAAACGGGAAATGAACAATGGAGAATAAGATGAATTCAGTTAAGTTCTTTTCTTTTTTTTTTTGGAGACAGGGTCTCACTCTGTCCCCCAGGCTGAAGTGCAGTGACTGGATCACAGCTCACTGCACCCTCAACCTCCTGGGCTCAATTGATTCTCCCACTGCCTCCTGGGTAGCTGGGATACAGGTGTGCACCACCACACCCGGCTAATTTTTATTTTTATTTTTTGTAGAAATGGGGTTTCTCCATATTTCCTAGCCTGGTCTCGAACTCCTGGACTCAAGTGATCCACCCACCTCAGCCTACCAAAGTGCTAGGATCACAGGTATGGCTACTGTACGCGGATAAGTTATGTTCAGTAGTGAAAATAAAATATGGCAACCAGCTACTGTCACCAGATCCATTTTCCTACAATTCTCCAAAAACTTACCCTTGAGAAATTAGGTGATTCACATATCTAGTTATAACTATTGGAACCTTTCTCCTGTCATAATTCTTCATCTCCAATGGTGCTGGCTCAGTCAGTGTCAACTTCCATTGAGTTCCTGCTGAGGATACTCACTTTAAACCATGGCGTTGACCACCAAACATTTTTCAAATACTTACTCTACAGTCTGTATTTGGGGCCTGGCACAGTGGCTCACACCTGTAATCCCAGCACTTTGGGAGGCCCAGCAGGAGAAGCCCTTGAGCTCAGGAGTTTGAGACCAGCTTGGGCAATGTAGTGAGACTTCATCTTTATCAAAAACTAAAAAAAAAAAAAAAGAAAGAAAATAGTCAGGCGTGGTGGTGCATGCCTGTGGTCCCAGTTACTTGGGAGGCTGAGGTGGGAGGATCACTTGAGCCTGGGAGATGGAGGTTGTAGTGAGCTGAGATTGCAGCACTGCACTCCAGCTTAAGTGACAGAGTAAGAGTCTGTCTCAAAAACAAAACAAAATAAAACAAAACAAGGCAAAGCAAAACAAAACAAAAAACAAAACCCAAAATAAACCAAAGTCTGTAGTTGGGATCTTGAAGCATTCTCTGGGCTTTCCATATAACATTACATCCACTGAAGCATTTTGTTTGGGTTCTGGACTAACTGCAGAGAGGCAGCCTTCTAAAGCAGTGGTTCTCAATCTTTTTGGCATCAGGGACTGGTTTCATGGAAGACAATTTTTCCACGGACTGGGTGGCAGGAGGATGGTTTTGGGATGAAACCATTCAACCTCAGATCATCAGGCATTAGATTCTTGTAAGGAAAATGCACCTAGCTCCCTCGCCTGCGCAGTTCACAATAGGCTGGAGCTCCTGTGAGAATCAAATGAAGCTGCTGATCTGACAAGAGGCAGAGCTCAGGCGGTAATGGTTGCTCACCTGCCACTCTCTTCTGCTGTCTGGCCCAGGTCCTCTGGTCTAAAGGACCAGGGATGCTGTAGTCCCTGCCCTTGCTGGCAACCAATACCTGTGGCTGCCCGAGAGATGCTCCTGAGACAAAGGAACTGTGCCTTTGAGAGAGCCCAGGGTCAACGCATCCTGCATAGCTGCTCTCTTGATTCCATTCTCCATGCCGATGTCCTGCAACCACACTGTCCTTTGATCCCATAAGCCTTCCTAAGGCCTGCAGCCTCAGGAGAGAAAATGTCCTTCTTTTTGGCCTATAAGCCTGGTGGCAGGCATGTGTTTTATTCATCTTCCTATGCCTCATGGGCACAGCAAAATCCCATTACACAGGAGTTAACCAGTGAAGCTGGTGGAAATAAGTGAACTCCAGGGTCCTCCACAATGTCCACTTGCCCTTTCCTTCTTAGGATCCCAATAGCCAGGCCAGAATCCTCTCTCTATTCAACAGGCCTCTAGCTTTCCATCCACTGTGCCTCAGTTCAGCCTGTTCTCCCGCTTAAAGGCTGCCTGGTAGAACAGAAAGGAACCCCAAAGTGTGTAACTTAGGGCAAATGGCTTCTCCACAGAAATCTTGCATACAGCGTCCAGCTCCTGTCAGTATACAGTAGGTGCTCAAGATACTTCATTCTTTAGCTCTCCACATTACAATAGACAAAATGTTTGTGGCCTCCTCTCCACCCAAATTTGTATGTTGAAACTTAACTGCTGCTGAATGGTATTAGGAGGTGGGGCTTTTGGGAGGCAATTAGGTCATGAGGGTGAAGCCCTCATGAATAGAATTAGTGCCCTTATCAGAGAGACCCCACAGAGCTCCCTTCCTCCTTCTTGCCTTGTGAGGACACAGAGAGAAGACGGCCATGGATGAGTCAGGAAGTGGGCCCTCACCAGACACCTTGATCTTGGACCTCTGCAGGCACCTTGATCTTGGACTTCTCAGTTTCCAGAACTATGAGAAGTGAATTTCTGTTGCTTATAAGCCACCTGTTCTCTAGTATTCTTTAAAGCACCTTGAATGATATCCGTCTTCCACCCAGTCTACTTTTGAAAAGTCTTCCTCTGTTCCCATAACCTAACAGCCCACCTTGCAAATCTCACCTCCTCCAAAGAGGCTCCTGTGGTTACTCTGATGCAGACTGACCTTAGAGTTGAAGTTATTTTTCTCTAATTTGTGTGGGATGGGATCTTCCTAATCTAAGACTTAACAACTCTACAAAATTGAACATTCCTTTTTTTAACACTCGGGTTGTCATTAAGGCTTTTCCAAATACTCTGATCCTTTCTTTCAGGGAACAGAGTTGGATGACTTTGGCTTGAGGTCCCTGAAGTTGGGTGTGACCATGTGGCATGCTGTGGTCAATGAACAGCAGAAAGCTGAGCCACTTCGTTGCTGAAACACTAAAAACCTGTGTATTTGGCACACTCTTGTTCCCTCTGCTGGAGCAAAGAACAATGTGCACAAGTAATTTGAGCCAGAAATAACCTTTTTCAGCACAATGTAGCTTGACTGTTGTACCTAGTTTACTCTCCAGAGATGAAATTGATAGTATCTATGTGTCTCTATATGTGTCTGTATGTGTATGCATATATATTACTTATTTTTTCAAAGGCATTATAATGATCTAACTGCAATATAAAGGAGAAAGAGGGAGCATTAAATTGTAATGATCTACATTCAATAAGTAAATGCTGCCATCCAAAAACACAAGGAGGCATAAGGAAGTAGATGCTTGTACCTACAAATCTCTTTTTTTTTTGAGACGGAGTCTCACTCTGTCTCCCAGGCTGGAGTGCAGTGGTGCCATCTCGGCTCATGGCAAGCTCCGTCTCCCGGGTTCACACCATTCTCCTGCCTCAGTCTCCCTAGTAGCTGAGACTACAAACACCCGCCACCACACCTGGTTTGTATTTTTAGTAGAGACGGGGTTTCACCATGTTAGCCAGGATGGTCTCAATCTCCTGACCTCGTGATCCGCCTGCCTTGGCCTCCCAAAGTGCTGGGATTACAGGCGTGAGCCACTGCGCCCAGCCTTGTACTTACATATCTCATCACCTTAATGCAGCATTTGCAAGTGCAGACTCTTACCCATGTGCCAGTGACTCAAAGACCACTGTTGTCACTGACATGATTACCCGAAAATATGAACATGTTAGGAAAGTTTTTGACAAGAGAGAGTTTAATCCTCCCTTAATTGGCAAAGCAGTTACATTCCTGGGAGAATGCGGTGGATTTGAAACTATGCCCCAAATACTTTGCATTTAAGTATAAACAGGAGTTGTATTTTTTTTTTTTTTTTTTTTTTTGAGATGGAGTCTTGCTCTGTTGCCCAGGCTGGAGTGCAGTGGTGCAATCTCAGCTCACTGCAACCTCTGCCTCAAGGGTTCAAGCGATTCTCCTACTTCAGCCTCCCATAACCCCTGTAGCTGGGATTACAGGCGTGTGCCACCATGCCTGGCTAATTTTTGTATTTTTAGTAGAGACGAGGTTTCACCATGTTGGCCAGGCTGGTCCTGAACTCCTGACCTCAGGTGATCCACCTGCCTCCGCCTCCCATAGTGCTGGGATTATAGGCTTGAGCCACTGTGCCCTGCCCAGGAGTTGTATTCTTGATCTAGGTTTAAATGTAAACCTACACTTGGCCTAGGTTTTAAGTAAAACCCTACATGTTTTTGCCTATGTAAAGGTCTGTTAGGACCCTGGAAAGTTGTGCAGGATATGGGACAGTTCTTTCTAGTGTGACTTGCCCCGAATACTGTAAGACATCCACCATCCCTGACCCTGCCGGATAATGCAAGTCACACCCCAGCTCCAACGATTTTGATGATGAAAAATGCCCCCAGTATTGCCAAAGTGGCCCTTAGAAGCTGGTTTTTCCCTTCTTGAAGAGCACCGAAGCCTTTTTGAAGGATGCCACCTATGTGTCGTCTGAATACCTAATAGCACCCGGCACAGAGCTGTGTTGAAGGTAGCTTCCTGACTCTGTTGAACCAACCTTAAAGTCGATTCTGTTAAGCCAGGTTTGTCTTGCCAGCACATGATGAAGGGTTGTTCCTATGGACTGAGCCTCCAGGATTCTATCTGTGATGGCAGGACTGGGGCCCATGACATAGGACAGCACAGTGGCACCCCAAGGGCTGGATAACATAGAGATGCCCTCCAGGCCAGCACCCCCAAATGCCATGGATATTTCCAGAGCATCCCTAAGTTTCCCTCATTTAGCTGTGAGAGCTCATCCATAAAGCCTTCCCCTACCTCCTATGATGATCTCTGGGGTCGCCACCTCATCAGTGCCTTCATAGCATTCCCTGGAGATGGCGGTGCATGACTGGGCTGGTTCAGCTGAGAACAGCTGTCCAAGCGGAACAGGAGAACAATGGAAGCAGTATGTATTCTTGGCTGCTCTGGAGAGAATGGTGTTTCCAGATTCTGGCAGCCCTCCCTCTCCGACACAGCATACCTGGCTGACCTCCAGCTTGGTCCTGGAAGGGTTTCCCTCTTCCCTTGTTCTCCACAGTTTCATTTGAGAGCAGGATTCAGGAGGAGTCTCCTCCACCAGCAGCTCACTTCCTGTTCGCATTGTTCGGAAATCCCAGGCAAGATCTGGGGATAAGGAATCCCTGACCCCTCATTTAACAGCTCTGAGGATTTTCTAAAAGGCTGATCAACAATCTGATTCCTGGGGACTCTGCTCTACTCTCTAATTTCAGAAAGCATGTTGCACTGTGGCCCTCGAGTGGGCATCCTGCCCTTAGAGTTCCCGTCTCTTAGCATATCCTAGGTCTCAGCTAGGTGGCGGCTTTCCTCTGCTTCTGAAGGTAAACAATAGTAGCAGAGGGTAGAAGCCAGCTGTTCCCTGCCCTCAGGCCTCATTTCTAGGCCTGGCACTCTATGATGGCAAGAGGCATTATCTCTGGCAGACAGCAGAGGGTGGCAGGGGATTGAAGATCTCATTTTGCCCATTTATGCGATTTCTCTCCGGCCCCAATCTTATTTCCTGTCATGTTGCCACCTTCTGCCTCTGTTCATATATAGGCTTTAGCACACGGCAGACGTTTAGCACACGACAGACATTTGACATTCTGCAACTCTGCAAGATGTTCAGTTTTCTGATTATTGAATACCTAGGCCTTCTTAATGAGCCTGAGCCTCATTTCCATTCTCATTTCAGGTAGGCCAGCTTGAAACAAACCATAATGCTTTCATAAAGAAGCTTACTAGAAAAATAAAGAAATGGGAGAGGCTATAGTGTGTAGCTATTCACACTGCATAACAACACTTTAAAGAAATTGAGGAAGGGATAACTGTAAAAGTCAGAATCATTGTTAATTTGGGCGGCAGATAATGGACTGTGGGCGGCCTGGAAAAGTTCCATTTCTTGATTTATGTGCTGGGCTCCAAGGGTATTTAGCTTATAATAATTCATTAAGCTATGCATTTTTGCATACTGTGTATATATGTATTTATTTTCCAGTAAAAAGTTAAACAATCCAATCAAAAGGCAGAGATTGTCAGGCTGGATTAAAAATCATGACCCAACTTTAGATTCTAAGAAACAAGCAGGTTGAATGTAAAATAATGGATAAAAAGACGTAGCAGGTAAACAACCACCAAAAGAAAGTGGAAGTGGCTATAGATATGCACCTAATACTGAAACATCGAAACACACCAAGCAAAACGGACAGAAATGTGAGAGAAAGATAATTCAACAATCGTTGGATACTTCAGCACCCCACTCTCAGCAATAGATGGAACAACCGGACAGAAGATTGCTGAGGAAAAAGGAGACTTGAATAATACTACAAACCAACTAGACCTAACAACATCTGTAGGACATGTCACTTAACAACAGAATATCTACTCTTCTCAAGTGCACATAAAACGTTGTCCAGGAAAGACATATGCTAGGGAATAAAATAAACATCAATACATTAAATAGGGTAGAATAATAAAAAGTGTGCTCTTCAGTCACAATGAATAAAATTAGAAATCAATAGCAGAAAAAAAACAGGAAATATTACAAATATGTAATAATACTCCCCAATAACCAACGAGTCAAGGAGGAAATAAAAAAAAGATTCAGAAAGTGGTTGGGTGCAGTGGCTCACACCTGTAATCCCTGCACTTTGGGAGGCCGAGGGGGGTGGGTCACCTGAGGTCAGAAGTTCAAGACCAGCCTGACCAATATGGTGAAACCCTGTCTCTAGTGAAAACACAAAAATTAGCTGGGCATGGTGGCGCATGCCTGTAGTCCCAGCTACTTGGGAGGCTGAGACAGGGAGAATTGCTTGAATCCAGGAGGTGGAGGTTGCAGTGAGCTGAGATCACACCACTGCACTCCAGCCCGAGTGACAGGGTGAGATTCTGTCACACACACACAAAAAAAAAGAATTCAGAAACTACTTCGAGGTAAATGAAAATAAAGATCAATATACCAAAAATTTATAGGGTGCAGCTAAAGCAACATTTATAGGAGAATTTATCATCGTAAATGTCTATATTGAGAAAGAAGAAAAACAAAAAAAACTTGTATGTAAATGTTTCAAGCAGCATTCTTCATAATAGCCCAAAGTGGAAACAACCCAAATGCCATCAACTGACAGAGGAACAAATGTGCTACATGATACAATAGATTGTTATTTGGCCAGAAAAGGGAATGAAGCACTGATACTTGCAAAAGCATGGATGGATCTTGGAAATGCTATGCTAAGTGAAAGATGCCAGTCACAAAAGAATATACATTATATGATTCCATTCATGTGAAATTCCAGAACAGAGAAGTCTACAGAGACAGAAGGTGGAACAGTAATTACTTAGGGCTGAGGGAGGACAGGGGTGGTGGATACAGGGATGATTGCAAAAGGTGTGAGGTTGCATTTTGAGTTGATGAAATGCTCTTAAATTGACTGGGGTGATGAGTGCAAATATCTGTGAATATACTAAAACCATTGAAGTGTACACTTTAAGTGGGTGACTTGGTTGGTATCTGAATTACATATCAATAAAGTTTTTAAAAAGCTAAAAGTGTTTAGAAACATTGTTGTAAGTACCTTTGATTGCATATCAATAAAGTTGTTTTTTAAAAAGTTAAAAAGTGTTTAGAAACATTGCTGTAAGTACCTTTGAATATATGAGTAAGACATATTTGGGAGGATCTGTAAATTCAAATTTAACCAATATAATGATATTAAACATTAGAAGTTTAGTTTTACTCATCTTTATCCAATGTAAACTGTATTTTATACTAATATTATAATAGAATAAACTCCACTTTTTATATTTAATGTCTTCATCATTTTCTACTATTTCAACTCAATTTTTGTAATTAGCTATTTTAAAAGTCTGTATACAATTTCAAGGAGTGAATGTGCTAAAGTTTATGTAATAATTCTCCCTATCTCCCGTAAGAAACTGTCAAACCATTTTCCAAAGTGGTTGTACCATTTTGCATATCCACCTGAAATATATCAGAGTTCCAGTTGCTCTACATCCTCACCAGTGCTCTGTGTTGTTAGCTTTTAAAAAGCTATTCTGGCCAGGCACAGTGGCGCATGCCTGTAATCCCAGCACTTTGGGAGGCTGAGGCAGGTTCAAGACCAGCCTAGCCAACATGGTGAAACCCCATCTCTACTAAAAATGCAAAAAATTAGCTGGATGTGGTGGCAGGTGCCTGTAATCCCAACTAGTCTGGAGGCTGAGGCAAAAGAATCCCTTGAACCGCAGAGGCAGAGGATATAGAGGCAAAAGAATCATTTGAACCCCAGAGGCAGAGGTTGCAGTGAGCCAAGGTCAGCCATTGCATTCCAGCCTGGGCAACAAGAGCGGAACTCCGTCTCAAAAAAAAAAAAAGCTATTCTAATAGACATGCAGCAAGAGCTAATTATAGTCTTGATCTGCACTTCTCTAATTATGCTGATGAATATCTTTTCATGTGTTTATTTGCTACTCATATCTTTTTGGCTGTTTACATTTTTTTCCAGTTTTTCTAAAAGTTGGCTTATTTGATTTCTTATTGAATTGTGAGAGTTTTAAAAATCCATATTATTTATACAAGGCCTTCATCAGATATGTGATTTACAAATATCTTCCCCCAGTTTGTGGCTTGTCTTCAATGTCTTAACCGTAGTTTTAGAAGAAAAGACATTTAAAATTTTTATTGTCTAATTTGTTAACTTTTAATTAATTGATTTTGCTAATTTTGTTTGCAGAGACTATTTTTGTGTGGTGGGAAATAGGGAGACGTTGAAGAATTTTCAGCAGTGGAGCAGCATATTGAAAGGGACATTAGGACAAAAATTGGTTTGAGTGTAGACAACAATATAAATTGAAGTAGAAATAAATCTAGGGCAAGAGAAATTAGCTGTTACAATAAATTAGGCATGAAATAAATGAGGAAGTTAGGTAAGTATAGTAAAAACCAGAATTATACCTTATTAAAATTTCATCTATCTGCTTAACTAGAATCTGCTAATGATTGAATAGATTTTCTTACAGCCAGGGTTACTTTGGATGACCCCAAAGGGAAATTCAGAGACTTTCCTGATCAGCAACATGAGGAGGCCCAACCTCCTTAATCCTATTTGGCCTGTCCCTCAAATGCCCCCTTTAAGAAAATGTGTATCACAGTTTTCCATTCAGTCAGGAAACATAAACTTTTTAGGATGCAATTTAGTCATAATGCTTATGTCTATTAGTGATTGCTATATCACAAACCACTTCAAAAGTTAGGGTCTTAAAACAACCATCAGCCGGTTGCTGTTATCCTGGGCCGAGGCGGGCAGATCACTTGAGGTCAGGAGTTCTAGACCAGCTTGGCCAACGTGGTGAAACCACATCTCTACTAAAAATATAAAAATTAGCCAGGCATGGTGGAGGGTGCCTGTAATCCTAGTTGCTCGAGAGGCTGAGGCAGGAGAATCACTTGAACCCAGGAGGCAGAGGTTGCATTGAGCTGAGATCATGCCACTGCACTCCAGCCTGGGCGACAGAGCAAGGCTCTGTCTCAAAACAACAACAACAAAAACAAAAACAAAAAACAAAAACGAAAACAAAAAAACAGAACCAAAAAAAAAAAAAAAAAAAAACCCCAAAAATCCAAAACATCATTTACTTAGCTCATAATTCTGAAGACTGACCATTTGGGGTGGGAACAGCTAGGTTCTTCTGGTTCCTTCTGGGTCCTCTACTTGGCTACAGATGGCTTTGTTGATCTTGGCTGAGCTCTCTCAAATGTCCTGGTGCCTTGGCTAGCTTATTGAAGCCCAGGCTCAGCATTAACAAGTGCCTTCCATGGTATTTAATTGGACAAAATAAGTCAAAGGGAGCCCAGATTCAAGGAGTGCATACAAGGAGGGGAATAATCGTAGGTATTTTTGCAAACAGTCTACTTCGGTGCTTGTCTTCAGACCTGAGATATGGTCATGTCTGTGACATTCTTGGAAAGAAAAGCATCCTAGAGACCTTTCTAGGAGTTATTGGCGAAGGAAGTATTTATAAGATAAACTTTCATTAAATTCATTGTAGCAGGATCTGGGAATTAGGATCTCAAGGGGAAATCCCAACTCTTGTTGTTTGCTTCCCACAAGAATAAGAAACAGCAGCATTATCAAGTGCTGCACTTTACTACAAATATTAACCGGCAACAATTGACCCTCTCTGGGACTTTCCATTTAGTTATTTACTGGAAGCTGTTCCTGTAATTTTCAACAGTGCTGTTATCTATGAGATTATTTTTCTTTTAGCTGTGCTGGGTTTTCAGGTGCATTAATATAGCTTAATCTCTCTTCCTGTTGCTTCTCTAATTAAAAGCTTGTTGGATTTCCAAATAAGAAATAACATACACAAGCACTGGTGATACAGGCTGCTAATAATTGGGAGAAAAACTTCAGCAAGGAACAGCATCAACCAGGCGTGAGGGATCTTATGATCGGGCAAACAAAGAGGCCTAGAAGTCTGAGGGGGATTGCAGGGCAGTGATCTGGCTCTGAGTAGCTGGCCCTGAGAGGGGCTGCTGCAGATGGCGGGCGGCCAACGGGCAGCCTGAATATAGTGCATGTGCCCTGTCCTGAGCTGGATATTTGAATTCTGGGTCCCAGAGAACAGCTAGTGTCTTGTCTTTCCAATCACTGCCTGTATCCTTTCCTGCTTCCCCAAGTCCCTCATTCCTCTCTTCTTGGCGGCTTTCGCCCTCTTTGGTCTAGGCCGCGGGAAACCTTTCCTCTAGTTCTAAGGATCGGCCACTAGATGGCACTAGCTGTTCGGATTAAAGTGCCTTCCTGCGCTCCACAGGCCCAGGGCGAGGGCAGGCTGAGTCTGAAGACAGCTTCTCTCGGCCACCGTCATTCTCTCTCCCACTTCGCTCTTCGCTTCTCATCCCTTCCTCCTTCCATTTAAACATCAGATTGCTTCCAGCAGCGGTGTTTTCGTGATTTCGAAGGTAGGGAAACTGTGTGTTTGGTATGGTGGGGTGCCCGTGGAAGAAAGGGAGTTTGTAGGTTCCACAAGAACCTTAGCTGCCCCCTAAGGAGACAGATCGAACTCCAGGCAAGAGAAACAGCGACTGCTTCCCTCACTCATGCCATGAGCACTGGCCTCTCTCAAGAATCCCCGCTGAACTGTTCTATAGCCCCTCACGCTGTTAATTGAAAAACTGAGTTCTTGGTTGTGTGGTGGCTCACGCCACCCAGCACTTTGGGAGGCCGAAGCGGGTGGATCACTTGAGGACAAGAGTTGGAGACCAGCCTGGCCAACATGGCGAAACCCAGTGTCTACTAAAAATGCAAAAAATTACTGGGGCGTGGTGGCGGGTGCCTGTAGTCTCAGCTGCTCGGGAGGGTGAGGCAGGAAAATGACGTGAACATGGAAGGCGGAGCTTGCATTGAGCCGAGACCGTGCCACTGCACTCCAGCCTGGGCCACAGAGTGAGACTCTGTCTCAAAATAAAATAAAATAAAATAAAAAATAAAAAATGAATAAAATAAATAAAACAAAATAAAACACAAAAATTGAACTCTTACTTCCTTTTCTCCATCCTCTCACCCTGATCCAGTCTTCTTTTTATAGTTTCATCCTCACTGATGTGAATTTTTTGTTGTTTTGTTTTATTATTTTTTGAGACAGTCTCCCTCCATCACCCAGGCTGGAGTGCAGTGGTGCGATCTCGGCTCACTGCAGCCTCCACTTCCCGGGTTCAAGCAATTCTCCCGCCTCAGCCTTCTGGGTAGCTGGGATTACAGGGGCCCACCACCACACCCAGTTAATTTTTGTATTTTTAGTAGAGACGGAGTTTCATCATGTTGGTCAGGCTGGTCTTGAACTTCTGACCTCAGGCAATCCACCCACCTTGGCCTCCCAAATTGCTGGGATTTCAGCCGTGAGCCACCAGACGGCCTGAGGTCACCTTTTCACCCAATCATTTCTGGAAGCTAAAAGCCATCCTATTTTCTTACATAAGTCTAGTGCCTTTTCCAATCTACTACCTCAATGCTCCCTAACTTCATGTCTGCCCCCACCCCTCCCTTTTCTCTCCGTTTGTACTGAATAATGGCACCGGTTTTTGCATCACCTATTTGTTTAATTACACAAGCCCTGGTATTGACAGTGGGGATACAGCAGTGACTTCCAAGCTGAAACTTTAAGAATGAGTTGAAGTTAGCCAGGCAAATAGGGGTAACAGCATTCTTCTTGATAGAGCAGATTTCAGCTGGGAGTGACTTTGCCTGGAAGGAGCCATTTGACAATGTCCATGACTAGACATTTTTGGTTGTTACAGTTGGGGAGGGGAGTGGAGTTTGCTCCTGACATCTCATGGGGAGAGGCCAAAGATGCTCTAAACATCCAGCAATGCCCAGGACAGTCCCCCACAGCAAATATTTAGCTCCCAAGTATTAGTAGTGCTAAGCTTGAGAAACCTGTGATAGAGACAGCTGCAGAGAGAATATGGCTTTTTTGAGAAACAGAGTTTTATTAGAATGGGAATGAAGGTTGGGAGATGTTAGTAGGGACCAGGGTGTGCAGAGCTGCACCAAGGAGTTTGTACTGTCTCCCAAGGCCAATGGAAGTAGCTGGAGATATTGGCGCCACTGGAGACTCTGTTCCAAGGGCCATTGAAAGCCCTTGGAGGGAAGCTATGTACCCTCACAAATACGTGGTGAATGAATATGCTCCATTCCAGGACTTTTTGTCCAGACCTCTGTAAGTAAACACTGATATGCTGTCAGCCTTTTGAAGTAAACCAGAAGTATAGTATTCACTTGTTCATAAACAAGCAAAGAAGCGTAATTGAACTTGGGTGACAAAGCACTGTTCTGTACTTTTCATAAAGATTTTTACTTTTCATAGTCCTGATGTGTCCAGAATCGGTTCCTTCCAGGTGGGTTCTCTGTCTGGCTGACTTACAGAATGAAGCCACAGACCCTTGCTGTGAGCGTTAAAGTTCTCAAAGACAGTGTGTGCAGTATTTGTTCCTTCAGATGTTCAGATGTCCAGAGTTTTTTCTTTCTGGTGGGTTCATGGTCTCTCTGGCTTCATTCAGGAGTGAAGCTTCAGACCCTCCTGGTGTTACAGTCGTGGTGGGGACCTAGAGTGAGCAGCAACAACAGTTATTGCAAACAGCTGGTAATGAAACAGGAGTTGGTTACCCATGCAAGACTGGGTGGCCTGCTTTTATTCCCTTATTTGACCCCACCCACATCCTGCTGATTGCTCCATTTGTAGAGTGCTGATTGGCCCATTTTACAGAGTGCTGATTGGCCCATTTTGACAGAGTGCTGATTGGTGCATTTACAAACCTTTAGCTAGACACAGAGCACTGATTGGTGCATTTTCAATCCTTTAGCTAGACAGAAAAGTTCTGCAAGTCCCCACCCGATCCGGAAGCCCAGCCAGCGTTGCCTCTTGCTGACAGCCCTATGTAATAAAATATCTTTTTGTTATTTAAATCCTTATTCTTTCAGATAAGAACACAGAAGCCCAGGGAAGATAAGTAACCTCCCAAAAAATGCACAGCAGGTAAGTAATAAGGTCGAGAGTTTAATCCAGGGCTGCAAGATGGCAGAGTCCAAGTTCACAGCCATAAGCTGTACTGTTATTATGCTATTTTGCCGTATTTTCAAAGAGTAACAAAAGTAAATGATCACCCATCTTTTATATGTTTCAAGGCTGCTATTCACGTCTTTTATGTATGTCAAGGTTACTATTCCAGTAGCCTTGAAAATAGAACGTAGATTTAATGTACTTTCTTAGAAAACTTTGTTCTATGTGTATTTATTTTTTAGATAGTATAATCCAATAATAGTTGGAAAGAACTTGAAAAAAATACACTCCACATACTTATGGTCATAACAAATAAGCACTGATTTAAAAAGTTAGGAATAAAATAATCAAATGAACCCAAGAAACGCAGAAAAAATAAAAGCAGAAATGTATATGTTAGAAAACAGAAACATTTATAGAAACTAAATAAATGCATGAGTTTGTTGTTTGAAAAATCAGAGAAATATATAAACTATTAGGTCATCTAATCGTTTTTTAAAAGGAAGACATAAAGCCATGTATTAGAAATGACAATGTAGAACTAACTGCAAAACCAGAGGAAAGTAAATGAACCAGCACAACATGATTTTTGCTCGGTATTTACAAATACACCTATATGAAATTGTAGGAAAATATGAAGTAACAAAATGTATCTTTTTTTTTTTTTTTTGAGATGGAGTCTCACTCTGTAGCCCAGGCTGGAGTACAGTGGTGCCGTCTCGGCTCACTGCAAGCTCCACCTCCCTGGTTCACGCCATTCTCCTGCTTCAGCCTCCCAAGTAGCTGGGACTACAGATGCCTGCCACCACGCCCAGCTAATTTTTCGTATTTTTAGTAGAGACAGGGTTTCACTGTGTTAGTCAGGATGGTCTCGATCTCCTGACCTCATGATCTGCCGGCCTTGGCTTCCCAAAGTGCTGGGATTACAGGCATGAGCCAGCATACCTGGCCTTTTTTTTTTTTTTTTTTTGAGACAGAGTCTTGATCTGTCACCCAGGCTGGAGCACAGTGGTGTGATCTCGGCTCACTGCAACCTCCGCCTCCTGGGTTCAAGCAGTTCTTCTGTCTCAAGCCTCCCAAGTAGCTGGGACTACAGGCACCGGCCACCACGCCCAGCTAATTTTTGTCTTCTTGGTAGAGATGGGTTTTACCTTGTTGGTCAGGCTAGTCTCGAACTTCTGACCTCAGGTGATCCACCTGCTTCAGTCTCCCAAAGTGCTGGGATTACAGGCGTGAGCCCCTACACCTGGCCCCAAATGTATCTTAAACGAGTTAAAACATATATAGACCAAAGACAGTAGAAGAAATAGAGAAATTTGCCAAAGAGTTACTGCTAGCCTCCACATAAGGCACCAGGCCCAGGTGATTTCATGAAACTATATGACCATAACTTTGCAGAACATGGAACTTTAATGCTCTTTAAACATCTACAGAATAGAATGGAAAAAAAGAAAGTCCTTCACATTCATCTTATGATGTGAAAAACATGCTAATATCAAGCCTGTCAAAGTGAAAACAGAAAATTATAGATAAATCTTTATTTTGAATATTGATGTAAAAATTGTGAAAACAGTACAGTAGCAGATCGATGCAAATAATATTCCATGAGTTGTGTTTATTCTGATAATGTTAGAATTGTTCAATATTAGGAAATGTGGTGGTTAATTGTATGTATCAACTTGGCTGGGCTCAGTTCCTGGATAGTTGGTTAAACATTATTCCATGTATTTCTATGAGGGTGTTTTTGGATGAGATTAACATTTATTTTATTTTATTTTTTCCTCTTAAAATTTTTTATTTTTAGTTGTTGTGAGTATGTAGTAGGAGTATATATTTCTGGGGTACATAAGATATTTTGATACAGGCATGCAGTGTGTAATAATTACATTAGCATAAATGGGGTATCTATCCCCTCATACATTTATCGTTTGCGATACAAAAAATCCAATTATACTCTTAGCTATCTTAAAATGTATCATTAAATTATTATTGACTATAGTCGCCGTATTGTGCTATCAAATACTAGGTCTTATTCTTTCTTTCTACTTTTTTGTACCCACTAACCATCCCCACATTCCCCTCCCCCTCCTGCACACCCTCCACCCCAGTTAGCCTTCCCAGCCTCTGGTAACCTTCCTTCAACTCTCTAGCTCCATGAGTTTCATTGTTTTGTTTTTTTAGCTCTCACAAGTAATTGAGAACATGTGAAATTTGTCTTCCTGAGCCTGGCTTATTTCACTTAACATAATGATCTCCACTTTCATCCATATTGTTGCAAATGACAGGATCTTATTCTTTTTTTATGGCTGAATAGTCCACAATTGTGTATATGTACCACATTTTCTTTACCTGTTTGTCTGCTGATGGAACTTGGGTTGCTTCCAAATCTTGGCTATTGTCCATAGTGCTGCTGTAAACATAGGAGTGCAGATATCTCTTTGATATACTGATTTCCTTTTTTGGGGGTATATACCAAGCAGTGGGATTGCTGGATCATATGGTAGCTCTATTTTTAGTTTTTTGAGGAACCTCCAAACTGCTCTCTGTGGTTGTGGTCTTAATTTACATTCCCACCAACAGCGTACGAAGTTTTCTTCACATCCTCCCAAGCATTTGTGTAGCCTGTCTTTGGATAAAAGCCGTTTTAACTGGAGTGAGATGATGTGTCATTGTAGTTTTGATTTGCATTTCGCTGATGATCAATGATGTTGAACACCTTTTTGTATGCCTATTTCCCATTTGTATGTCTTCTCTGAGAAATGTCTACTCAAATATTTTGCTCATATTTTAATTGGCTTATTAGATTTTTTTTTCCTATAGAGTTGTCTGACCTCCTTTTATATTTTGGTTATTAATCTCTTGTCAGATGGGTAGTCTGCAAGTATTTTAGTCCATTCTGTGGGCTGTCTATTCTCTTTATTGATTGTTTTCTTTGCTGTGCAGAAGTTTTTCTTTCTTTTTTTCTTCTTTTTTTTAACTTGATGAGTTCCCATTTGTCCATTTTTTTCTTTGGTAGCCTATGCTTGTCTGGTATTATTCAAGAAATCTTTGTCCACTTCAATGTCCTGGAAAGTTTCCCCAATGTTTTCTTGTAGTAGTTTCATAGTTTCAGGTTTTAGATTTAAGTTTTTAGTCAACTTTGATTTGATTTTTGTATGTGGTGAGAGATAGGGGTCTAGTCTGATTCTTCTGCATATGGATAGCCAGTTTTCCCAGCACCATTTATTGAAGAGACTGTCTTTCCCCCATGTATATTCTTTTTAAAAATGAGTTTGCTGTAGATGTGTGGATTTGTTTCTGGGTTCTTTATTCTGTTCCATTGGTCTATGTGTCTGTTTTTATGCCAGTACCATGCTGTTTTGGTTACTAAAGCTCTGTAGTATAACTTGAAGTCAGGTCCTGTGATTCCTTCAGTTTTGTTCTTTTTTCTCCAGATAGCTTTGGCTATTTTGGGTCTTTTGCAGTTCCATATAAAACTTTAAGTTTTTTTTTTTTCTATTTCTGTGAAGAATGTCATTGGTATTTTGATAGGGATTGCACTAGATTTGTAAATTGCTTTGGGTAGTATGGACATTATAGCAATATTCATTCTTCCAATCCATGAACATAGAATATCTTTCCATGATTTTCATGTCCTCTTCAATTTCTTTCATCAGTGTTTTATAGTTTTCATTATAGAGATCTTTCACTTCTTTTGTTAAGTTAATTTTTAGGTATTTAACTTTATGTGTCACTTTTGTAAATGAGATTACTTTCTTCATCTCATTTTCAGATTGTTTGCTGTTGGCATATAGAAATGCTACTGATTTTTGTATGTTGATATTGTATCCTGCAAGTTTGCTGAGCTTGTTTATCAGTTCTAACAGATTTTTTGTGGAGTCTTTAGGGTTTTCCAAATATAAGATTATATCATCTGCAAACAGGGATAATTTGATTTCTTTCTTTTCAGTTTGGATGTCCTTTATTTCCTTCTCTTGTGTGATTGCTCTAGCTAGGGCTTTCAGTGCTGTGTTGAGTAACAGTGGTGAAAGTGGGCATCTTTGTCATGTTCTACACCTTAGAGGAAAGGCTTTCAGTTTTTCCTCATTCAGTATGATACTAGCTGTGGGTCTGTTGTGTATAGCTTATATTACGTTGAAATATGTTCTCTCTATACCCAGTTTTTTGAGAATTTTTATTATGAAGGGATGTTGAATTTTATCAAATGCTTTTTCAGCTTCAGTGGGGATGATCGTATACTTTTTGTTCTCCATTTTGTTGATACGATGTGTCACATTGATTGATTTGTGTATGTGGAATTATCCTTGCATCCCTGGGATAAATCCCACTTGGTTATGATGAATGATTTTTTTAGTATATTGTTGAATTTTGTTTGCAAATATTTTGTTGAGGTTTTTTTCATCAATATTCATCAGGGATATTGGCCTGTAGTTTTGTGAGTGTTTTTAAAAAAAATGTGTATTTGTCTGATTTTGGTATCAGAGTAATACTGACTTTGTAGAATGAAGTTGGAAGTATTCGTTCCTCTATCTTTTGAAACAGTTTGAATAGGATTGGTATGAGTTTTTCTTTAAATGTTTGGTAGAATTAAACAGTGAAGCCGTCAGGTCCCAGGCATTTATTTGCTGGGACACTTTTTATTATGGCTTCAGTCTCATTATTTGCTATTAGTCTGTTCAGATTTTGGATTTCTTCATGGCTTAATTTTGGCAGGTTGTATATATCTAGGAATTTCATCCACCACTTCTAGATTTTCCAATCTATTGGCATATAGTTGCTCATAGTAGCCAATAAAGATTCTTTGAGTTTCTGCAGTATTGATTGTAATGCCTCCTTTTCATCTCTGATTTTATTTATTTGGATCTTTTTGCTTTCTTTCTTAGTCTACCTAAAGGTTTGTCAGTTTTGTTTATCTTTTCAAAAAACCAACTTTTTGTTTCATTGATGTTTTATAATTCAATTTCATTTACTTCTGCTCTGATCTTGATTATCTCTTTTCTTTTAGTAATTTTGAGTTTGGTTTGCTCTTGCTTTTCTAGTTCTTTAAGATGAATCATTATTTATTTGAAGTTTTTCTTCCTTTTTGATGTAGGCACTCATAGCTATAAACTTCCCTTTTAGTACTGCTTTCATTTTATCCCATAGGTTTTCATATGTTGTGTTTCCATTATCATTTGTTTCAAGACAGTTTTCAATCTCCTTAATTTCTTCATTGACCCACTGGTCATTAAGGAGCATATTGTTTAATTTCCATGTGTTTGTATAGTTTCCAAAATTTCTCTTGTTATTGATCCCAGTTTTATTCTATTGTGGTCAGAGAAGATGCTAGCTATTATTTCAGTTATTTTGAATGTTTTAAGACTTATTTTGTGACCTAACATGGTCTGTCCTTAAGAATGATCCATATGCTGCGGAGAAAAATGTGTATTCTGCAGCCATTGGATGAAATGCTCTGTAAATATCTGTTAAGTCCATTTGGTCTATAGCGCAGATTAAGTCTGATGTCTCTTTATTGACTTCCTGTCTGGGAGATCCATCCAATGAGGAAAGTGGGTGCTTAAGTCTCCAGCTATTATTGTATTGGGGTCTATCTCTGTCTTTAGCTCTAATAGTATTTGCTCTCTATATCTGGGTGCCCCAGTACTGGGTACATGTATATTTAGAGTTATTGTATCCTCTTGATGAATAGACTTCTTTATCATTGTACAATGATCTTCTTTGTCTCTTCTTACAATTTTTTCTTGAAATCTATTTTGTCTGATGTAAGTATGGCTACTCCTGCTCTTTTGTGGTTTCCATTGGCATGGAATATCTATTTCCATATCTTTATTTTCAGTCTATGTTTGTCTTAATAGGTGAAGGGTATTTCTTATAGGCAACAGGTAATTGAGTCTTATTTATTTTTTATTTTTCACTCAGCCACTCTGTGTCTTTTGATAGGAGAGTTTAGTCTATTTACATTCAGTGTTATTATTGATAAATAAAGACTTACTGCTGTCATTTTGTTATTTGTTTTCCGGTTGTTGTGTGGTCTTCTCTTCCTTCTTTTCTTCCTTCCCATCTTACTTTTAGTGAAGGTGATTATTTCTGGTGGTATGATTTAATTTTTTACTGTTTATTTTTTGTGTATCTGCTGCATGTTTTTTTGATTTGAGGTTACTATGAGGCTTGCAAATACTGTATTATAATCCATTAATTTAAACTGATGACAACTTAACACTGATTGCAGAAACAAACAAATGAGCAAAAAGGAAACGAATAAAAACTTACAAAATTTTCCCACTTTTAATCTTTTTATTGTTTCTATTTATATCTTATTGTACTGTCTATATCTTTAAAGGTTGTTGTAGTTATTATTTTTGATTGGTTCATGTTTTAGTCTTTCTATCTAAGAGTAGTTTACAAAGATTAATTACAGTGTCATAATATTCAGTGTTTTTCTGTGTCGTTACTACTACCAGGGAGTTTTGTACCTTGAGATGATTTCTTATTGCTCATTAATGCCCCTCCCTCCCTCCCTCCCTCCCTCCCTCCCTTCCTTCCTTCCTTCCTTCCTTCCTTCCTTCCTTCTTTTCACTTTCTTTCTCCCTTTAGCATTTCTTTTAGGACACGTCTGGTGTTGATAAAATTCTTCAGCTTGTTTTTTTTTTTTTGGCTGGGAAAGTCTTTATTTCTCCTTCATGTTTGAAGGATATTTTCACTGGATATAGTATTCTAGAATAAAAGTTTTTTCTTTCAGCACTTTAAATATGGCATGCCACGCTCTCCTGGCCTGTAAGATTTCACTGAAAAGTGTGCTGCCAGATGCAATAGAGCTCCATTGTATGGTATTTGTTTCTTTTTCTCTTGATGCTTTTAGGATACTTTCTTTATCCTTGATCTTTGGGATTTTGATTATTAAATGCCTTGAGGTAGTTTTCTTTGGGTTACATCTGCTCGGTGTTCTATAACCTTTTTGTACTTGAACACTGATCTTTTCCTAGGTTTGAGAAGTTTTCTGTTATTATCCCTTTGAATAAACTTTCCATCCCTATCTCTTTCTCAACCTCTTCTTTAAGGCCAGTAACTCTTGGATTTGCCCTTTTGAGGCTATTTTCTAGATCTTGTAGCTATGCTTCATTCTTTTTTATTCTTTTTTCTTTCGTCTCCTCTGACTGTGTATTTTCAAATGGCCTGTCTTCAAGATCACAGATCATTTCTTCTCAATTAATTCTGCAATTAAGAGACTCTGATGCATTCTTCAGTACGTCCGTTGCATTTTTCAACTCCCGAATTTCTGTTCAATTCTTTCTAATTATTTTAATCTCTTTGTTAAATTTATTGATAGAATTCTGAGTTCCCTCTCTGTGTTATCTTGAATTTTATTGAGTTTCCTCAAAACAGCTATTTTGAATTCTCTGTCTGAAAGGTTACATATCTCTGTTTCTCCAGGACTGGTCCTTGGTCCCCTATTTAGTTCATTTGGTGATGTCATGGTCTTGATGCTTGTGGATGTTTGTTGCTGTTTTGGCATTGAAGAAATAGGTATTTATTATAGTCTTCACAGTCTGGGCTTGTTTGTACCTATCCTTTTTGGGAAGCTTTTCCATGTATTTGAAGGGACTTGGGAGTTGTAGCTAAGTTGTATGTGTATTAGGGGGCACTCCAAGCCCAGTAATGCTGTGGTTCTTGCAGACTCATAGAGGTACTCATAGAAGCCTTGGTGTTCTTAGATACAACCTGGAAGAATTATCTGGATTACCAGGCAGAGGTTCTTGTTCTCTTCCCTTACTTTCTCCCAAACAAACAGTCTCTCTTTCTGAGAGAGCTAAGAGTGGGGTGACACAAGCACCCCTTGGACACAAGTCCCAGGCACCACCACTGGGACTGCACTAGGTCAGATCTGAAGCCAGCACAGTGCTGCGTCTCACCCAAGGCCCACTGTAGCCACTAATTGGCTACCACCTATGCTCACTCAAGGTCCTAGGGCTCTACATTCAGCAGGTGGCAAAGCCAAGCAGACTCGTGTCCTTCACTTCAGGGTGGTAAGTTCCTTCAGTTTCTGGGCAGGTCCAGAGATGCCATTTGGGAGCCAGGGACTATAGTCAAAAACCTTAGAAATCTACCTGATGCTCTAGTCTATTGTGGCTAAGCTGGCACTCAAGTCATGTGACAAAAATCCTTCCTACCCTTCCTTCCCTTTCCATGGCAGAGGAACCTCTCCCCATGGTCACCACCACCATAGACCAATGGCAGTGGTGTACTGTACTGTCAGGCTACTGCTGATGTTCACATAGGGCCCAAGTGCTCTTCAGTCAGCTTGTAGTGAATGCTGCCAGGCCTGGGACTCACCCTTCAGGGTGGTGGGCTCTCCTCCAGACCAGGACAGGTCCAGAAATGCCATCCAAGAGCCAAGGCCTGGAATCAGGGCAAGAGCCTGCTTGGTGCTCTACCCCACTGTGGCCAAGCTGGTACCTAAGGTATAAGACTTTTTTACTTTTCCCTCTGCTTTATTCAAGCAGAAGGAGTCTCTTACCACAGTCACCACAGCTGGGAATGTGCTGGGTCTCACCTGAAGTCAGCATATCTCAGAGTCTCACGTAAGGCCCTTGACATAGTACCTGGGTATTGCTGCTGGTTCTTCAATGCCCAAGGGCTCTTTAGTCAGCAGATGATGCATCATCCAGGACTGAGCCCTTCCCTTCAAGGCAATGGATTTCCTTCTGGCCTAGGGTGTATCTAGAAATGTTGTCTGGGTGCTAGGGCCTGGAATGGGGGCCTCATGATTTCCTAGTGCCCTATACTACTGTGGCTGAGCTGATATCCAAGATGCAAGATGAAGTTCCCTTCACTGTCCTGTCTCCTGTCCTCAAGCGGAAGGAAGGAGTCACTTTTGTCGTTGTGAACTGTGCTGCCTGGGGTTGGGGGAGGGGTGGTGCAAGCACTCCATTAGCCACCCCAGCTGGTGTCTCAGTAGGTCATGTGCCCCTCATGTTTACTAGCTCTGACTTCAGCACAGCACTAGAATTTGACTAGGAATTGCAGTCCTTATGGCCTAAATTGCCTTTCAAGTTTATTTGACACCCCAGAGCACTTTAGTTCACAGTGGAGAGGCTTGCCAAAACTCAGGTTCTGACCCCTGGGAGTGGCGATTCCCCTCTGGGAAAGGCTAGTCTACATGCTCCCTTCATGGGCAGGCATCAGCTGAGTTTAGCCCAGTTTTGCTTTCTGCCGTGGCAGGGCAGCACTGAGTTCAATGCAGGCTCCCACAATCACTGTCCTCTCCCTTCCCCTACTGCACAGATTATCTGTACTACACAGCCGCTGATGGGGGATGTGGGAAGGGTGACACTGGGGAGTCAAGACTGTCTTTCCTACCCTCCATAGTGCCTCTTTCAGTGATAGAAAGTTAAAACCACATGGTGTGATTGCTCACCTGATTTTTGGTTCTAATGAAGGTGCCTTTTTTGTATAGATTATTGTTAAATTGGTGTTCATGTGGGGTGGCAGGGGAAATGACTGGTGAAGGCTTCTATTCAGCAATCTTGCTCTACCCTCTTTCTGAGATTAATATTTAAATTGGTGGACTTTGAGGAAAGCAGATTACTTTCTACAATGTGGGTGAGTCTCATCCAATCAGATGAAGGCCTAAATAGAACACAAACACCAACCCTTGCCTAAGTAAGACGAACAGGAGCTGGTGCCATTCCTTCTGAAACTATTCCAAACAATTGAAAAGGAGGGACTCCTCCCTAACTCATTTTATGAGGCCAGCATCATCTTGATACCAAAACCTGGCAGAGACATACAAAAAAAGAGCACTTCAGGCCTATATTCCTGATGAACATCTATGCAAAAATCCTCAGTAAAATACTGGCAAACCGAATCCAGCAGTACATCAAAAAGCTAATGAACCATGATCAGGTCAGCTTCATCTCTGGGATGCAAGGCTGGTTCAACATACACAAATCAATAAACATAATCCATCACATAAACAGAACCAGTGACAAAAACTACATGATTATCTCAATAGATGCAGAAAAAGCCTTTGATAAAATTCAATATCCCTTCATATTAAAAACTCTCAATAAACTAGGTATTCATGGAACATATCTCAAAATAACGAGAACTATTTGTGACAGACCCACAGCCAGTATCATACTGAATGGGCAAAAGCTGGAAGTGTTCCCTTTGAAAACTGGCACAAGACAAGGATGCCCTCTGTCACCATATTCCCTTTGAAGCATTCCTTTGAAAACCAGCACAAGACAAGGATGCCCTCTCTCATCCTATTCAACATAGTATAGGAAGTTCTGGCCAGGGCAGTCAGGCAAGAGAAATAAAGGGTATTCAAATAGGAAGAAAAGAAGTCAAATTCTCTCTGTTTGCAGACGACATGATTGTATATGTAGAAAACCCCATCATCTCAGTCCAAAATCTCCTTAAGCTGATAAGCAACTTTGGTGAAGTCTCAGGATACAAAATCAATGTGCAAAAATCACAAGCATTCCTATACACCAATAATAGACGAGCAGGGAGCCAAATCGTGAATGAACTCACATTCACAATGCCTACAAAGAGAATAAAGTACCTAGGAACACAGCTAACAAGGGACATAAACGACCTCTTCAAGGAGAGCTATAAAATAATACAAATAAGAGAGAACACAAACAAATGGGGAAACATTCCATGATCATGGATAGGAAAAATCAATATCGTGAAAATGACCATACTTCCCAAAATAATTTATAGATTAAATGGTATTCCCATCAAACTACCATTGACATTCTTCACAGAATTAGGAAAAACTACTTTAAAATTCATATGGAACCATAAAAGAGGCCGTATAGCCAAGTTAATCTTAAGCCAAAAGAACAAAGCTGGAGGCATCATGCTACCTGACTTCAAACTATACTACAAGGTTACAGTAACCGAAACAGCATTGTTCTGTTACCAAAACATACAGACCAATGGAAAAGAATAGAGACCTCAGAAATAAGACCACATGTCTACAATTATCTGATCTCGGACAAATCTGGCCAAAAAAAGCAAAGGGAAAAGGATTCCTTATTTAATAAATGGTGTTGGAAAACTGGCTAACCATATGCAGAAAACTGAAACTGGACTCCTTCCTTACACCTTATACAAAAATTAACTCAAGATGGATTAAAGACTTAAATGTAAAACTCCAAGCCACAAAAATCCTAGAAGAAAATCTAGGCAATACCATTCAGGACATAGGCATAGACAAATATTTTATTACAAAATCACCAAAAACAATTGCAACAAAAGGAGAAATTGATAAATGGGATATAATTAAACTAAAGAGATTTGCACAGAAAAATAAACTATCATCAGAGTGAACAGGCAACCTACAGAATGGGAGAAAACTTTTGCAGTCTACCCAACTAACAAAGTTCTAATATCCAGAATTTACAAGGAACTTAAACAAATTTACAAGAAAAAAACAACCCCATTAAAAAGTGGGCAAAGGACATGAACAGACATTTCTCAAAAGAAGACATTTATGCAGCCAACAAATATATGCAAAAAAGCTCAACATTACTGATCATTAGAGAAATGCAAATCAAAAACACAATGAGATACCATTTCATACCAGTCAGAATGACAATTATTAAAAAGTCAAGAAACGAGAGATGTTGGCAAGGATATGGAGAAATAGGTGGGAGTGTAAATTAGTTCAACCATTGTGGAAGACAGTGTGGCGATTCCTCAAAACTGTAGAACCAGAAATACCATTTGACTCAGCAATCCCATTACTGGATATATACCCAAAGGAATATAAATCACTCTATTATAAAGATACATATACACGTATATTTATTGCACACTATTCACAATAGCAAAGATATGGAACCAACCCAAACGCCCATCAGTGATAGACTGGATAAAGAAAATGTGGTACATGTATGCCATGGAATACTATGCAGCCATAAAAAGGAATGAGATCATGTCCTTTGCAGGGACATGGATGAAGCTGGAAGCCATTATCCTCAGCAAAGTAACACAGGAACAGAAAACCAAACACCACATGTTCTCACTCATAAGTGGGAAATGAACAATGAGAATGCATGGCCACAAGGAGGGGAACAACTCACACTGAAGCCTGTTGGTGGGGAGCAAGGGGAGGGAGAGCATCAGGACAAATAGCCAGTGCATGAGGGGCTTAATGTCTAGGTGATAGGTTGATAGGTGCAGCAAAACACCATGGCACACATTTACTCATGTAACAAACCTGCACATTCTGCACATGGTATTCTGGAACTTAAAGTGAAATTTAAAAAAAGAAATTATTTGCCATGTGAAATCATTGCCAAGCTCACCTCTTTATAAATTATTTTTCTGAAGGATCTTGGTTTAAGTTCTCACTACCTTTTTAGCTCTCGAGTATTTTTAAATACTTATTTTAAAAATGGATTCCTAAACATTTCTAGTTGTTGTTAGTGGGAGAGTTAGTCCGAAACCAGCTATTCTGTAATTACCAGAAGCATAAATCTCTGATTACTAATCTTTGAAGTATGTTTTTTTCTGACACCAATTGCTTATAAGAGGGTTGTGTAGAACAATCAGGGCTCTGTATCAAACTAGATAAAGTTTTATGACCCAGGGTTTGGTGTATAAATTCATCTAATTTTATTTATTTTCTATAAACTGGATAAACATTTGTGGATTTTTTTTTTTACCCACTGCTACAAAAAAAGTGTTTATGATTCCTGTGTCTATTTTTCTAGTTCTTTTTTTAACCTTACAAAGACTTCTAGGAAGATGAATGGAGAGATTCTAACTTTATAATGCTGTATTTAAATCAGAAGTCTGACCTCATTTTTATTTTAAATTGATCTCTCTGGCTACCATGTGATATATTAATTCAAATAGCAAATGACTGGAATGAACCTAAGTGTACATGAATATGGGATGGTTAAATAAATTATGACAAATTCATTTAATAAAACATCATGGCAATTAAAAATAATTAGGTAGCTTTCTATGTAATGACATGGAACTATTCCAAGTATTATTGAGGGAAAAAAGCAAGGTGTAGAATAATATGTGTGGTATTCGTGCTACCATTTGTGTGAAAAAAGATTTTGTGTACATATTTTTATATGTAGATAGACTGTCTCTGGAATAAAATGCAAATCTAGTAAAGGCTGCCAGTTTTTAGAATAGCTGTTTCTAGGGAATGAAACAAGGTTACCGGGGACAGGTCCAAGATGAACATTAACTTTTTAATGCATATTCTTTTGTATTTTTTGGGTGTTGTATTGTGGGCATGTTTTACCTATTCAAAATGTAAATAACATTTTTATTTAAATAAAACATATATTTTACTGCCCTCCAGTGATATAATTTTCATTTGGGGATATGGCTAACCTACCTATTTTTCATTTGTTTATTAAAATAAATATTTGATATAATCATAATTAGAGAATTTTATGTATTTTTGATATATTTCATTTTGTTTTATTGTTTTCAAAATTATAATTTAAAACTTTTGCATGATGTTTAGTTCACGTATAACAATTTATTTAGTCTTTCCCCAGTATTGATCATTTACGTATTTACATATTTCCTTATAATGTATAGTATGGTAATGAGCATCTTTTTGAAAGTATATACATTTGGTTCCTATAAATTGCTCTAATGCTTAATGGTTATTTGATAAGGTTGGATGTAAATAAAGCAAGCACTATGAGGAGTTGATAAAAGGTCAGAAATGATTATAGATGATCCCTTGAGATACTCATAATAAGCATGGCAATTTTCATTCATTCTAACATTTGTCAATATGGGTAAACCAAACAGAGTTGTTGGTCTTTAAATATAGGTACAGTAAAAATTGAACTCACAGGAAATAGTGCACTTAAAGAATCATTAATTATTACCTAATTGCTTACACCACTGTGGCAGGGACAGAAAAGTACTCTGCGATGATGAAGTTGTCAATTACAGTTGATAATTAAGGGGCCAGGTGCATATTTAACTTAACAAGATAAATATCTGCCCAGATGTTGTTTGTCTGCTGCTTCATTACCAGGTAGGTTAGAAGACTTTCGTAAACTAGAAAGACTATTAAATACACAACCTTGCTACATCAAGAAACCTTTAAGAAATCTGTTACTACAGCCAATATTCATTTAAGAAGGCTGTTTATCAGACTTCCTAGAGAGTTGAAGTAAGCATATCTATATAATACTATCTTTGCAGATTCTCAGTGAAATAGATTTTTCAAATATAAGACAGATAGAAAATACAATAGTATTGGGAACTAGAGAGGTTGCCTCCTCATGTTAGGTAGATAAGATAATTTTTTGCAAGATTTAAAATGCCAGATTAAATGAAGACAACAAAGAATCAATCTACATCTGGATCATTCCAAGGAACCCAGGATCCTTGGATTAATATTAACATATTAATATTCTGGCAAAATTATAGTAAGGTGTCCTAAACTGAAGGGCAGAGGCTAGGAGAAAAGAATTGGCTGCAACAAAAAGGAAGCCAGATCATGTCACTGCTTGTATTAGTTTGCTAGGGCTGCCATAACAAAATGTCACAGACTAGGTGGCTTAAAAACGATGGACATTTATTTTCACACCATTCTAGAGGTTATAAGTCCAAGATCAAGGTGCCAGCAGGGTTGGTTTCTCCTGTGGCCTCTCTCTTTGGTTTGCATGTGATTGACTCTCCCAACAAGCCTGTGTGGCCTTATTTCTGTGTGTGCAAATCTCATGTGTCTCTTCCTCTTCTTGTAAGGACACCAGTCATATTGGATTAGAGTCCTACCCTTATGACCTCACTTATCCTTTACTAAGCCCCATCTCCAAATGCAGTCATATTTAGTTCTTAACATATGAATTCGGGGGAGGTGACACAATTTAGTCTGTACTCTAAAACTCTCCAAAGTCCTTAAAATGGCCTGTAAGTTTCAGTGCATTCAATGCTGCCTCTCTAACATTTTCTCCAGAACATTTCACCTTTGTATACTTCACTCTATTCACATTGACTTTCTTCCTGTGTTTCTGACAGAGAGGTTGACGTAGGAAAAGTCAACCATTTGCAAACCAAAGAGAGATGCCACAGGGGAAATCGACCCTGCTGGCACCTTGATCTTGGGCTTCCAGCCTCCAGAATTGTGAAAAAATAAATGTCTGTGCTTTAAGCCACCCAATCTGTGATAGTTTGTTTTGGGAGCCCTAGCAAACTAATATAAGCTGTGACACTCCCCCCACATCAGGGCCTTTACAATGGCTATTCTCTGTCCTTGGGACATTTTGCCTTTAGATAGCCACAGAGCTAGCTCCCTCACTGCTGTAAGGTCCCTGTGCAATGAGATATTTGCCAGTGAATTTTTTTTCTGACCATCGCATACAAAACAGAATTTGCTGTCACTTTCTTTGCCTTCTCATGCAGCTTTATTATCTTTTTTCAGGGCACTTAATTATATATATATATATATATATATATAAAGTATATATATATATATATATAAAGCATATATATATATGCTGGCTGCTTTCATGGGCTTGCATTAAGTGTCTGTGGGTTTTGCAGGCTCACGGTGCAAGCCACAAGTGGATCTACCATTCTGGGGTCTGGAGAATGGTGGCCTCTTCATATGTGTGTATGTGTGTGTATATATATGTATATGTATACACATGCATATATATATATATATATACACACACACACACACATATGTATGTTTGCTTATCAACTATGTGTTCCTAGTAGGTTTAGAGAGTACCTTGTATGAAGTCAGGGATTTGGGCTTTGTCTGTTTCTGTTACTGTTACAGCAGCTGGAAATAGAACACATATCTTACAAAAGAAGGACAATTTGATTGACAGCAGATGTTAGCAGCAACAATAGAGGACAGTAGACAATGGAATAATTCCAATTTGTTGATAGAAAATAATTGCCAACCTAGAAAATTGTGTTGCAAGACATTTTCGGGTATACCAAAATAGAAGTCATTTGCCTTCAAGAGGTATTCACTAAAGAAATTTTGGTTCAGGCAGAAGGAAGATGATCTGAATTGTCTTTGGTCTAAGATATAAGAAGAAAGATTTAAAAAATTAATAAAAATAAGTGTCTAAATCTAAATGCATATTATTTAAATAAATAATAATGTCTAATTTATGCAGTTAAAAAAGACAGAATCAAAATATATATAAGGATATAAACTTCTAAGCCAGTAGAATAGCAAAAATGGATTAAGAAAATAATGAACAAAGGCTTACCAACTATAAAAAGTAAAAAAGAGAGAGAAAACAAGCATTAAAAAGTGATACAAATATAGATTTGATAATTAAGATTGTTAAAACCAGCCAAAGTATACCAAAAGTCATAATAAAAGTAGACTCAATTCACCAGTTATAAGATGAACTTTGTCAGATTGGGTAAAAATTTTTAAAAATCTGTTTATTTTATTCATAAGTAAAAGAAGAACATTGAAAAGGTGATGGTGAAAGAATAGAAAAATATATACCCTGCAACACTGACCAAAAGAAAACTACAGTAGCACCATTACATTCAGACAAATACAAAATATAATTTAAGTGAAATAAAATAATTCAGGACAAGGAGGGTGTGTCAGTCCGTTTTCATGCTGCTGATAAAGACATACCCAAGACTGGGAAGAAAAAGGTTTAACTGGACTTACAGTTCCACATGGCTTGGGAAGCCTCAGAATCATGGCAGGAGGTGAAAGGCACTTCTTACATGGTGGTGGCAAGAGAAAATTAGAAAGAAGTAAAAGCAGAAACCCCTGATAAGGCCATCAGATCTTGTGAGACTTTCTATCATGATAATAGCACAGGAAAGACTTGGCTGCCATGATTCAATTACCTCCCCCTGGGTCCCTCCCACAACCTGTGGAAATTCTAGGAGATACAATTCAGGTTAAGTTTTGAGTGGGGACACAGCCAAACCATGTCAGAGGGTCACTACATAATATAAAAATTTTAATTCACCAGGAAGTCATAATCATTATAAACTCTTTATGTCTATAAAATACTGTAGAGAAATAAAAATATATAAATGTCAATACATTGCCAGATTGATAAGACTGTAAGGATAAATTGACAAAGTCGTCATCATAATGGGAGATTTCAGCACAGCACATTCAATTACAAATAAGCCAACAAAAATTGTTAAAGCTGGAGAATATTTGAACAATACAGTCTAACAACTTTCAACTAGAGAAGCTTTCAAAAATTCTGCACCTGACAAGTAGAGTATACTTTCTTCTCAAAGAATAAAACCTGTATACAAATCTATAATAATGTCAACAACATTTTGTTCTCTGACCTCAGATGGACTTGAAATAAAAATTAAATCCCACACATTTGAAATTAAAAAGCACACTTTTAAAATATTAATATGTCAAAGAAGAAAACTTAATAGAAATAAAGAATACTTAGAACTATGTACAATGAAATTATTATACATTAAAATTTGTATAATACATTAAACTTTGTGGGATATAGCACATGGTACTTAAAAAGAGATTTACTTATTTATGTTTTTTTTCAACTTTTAAGTTCCGGGGTACATGTGCGGGATGTACAGGTTTGTTACACAGATAAATATTGTGCCATGGTGGTTTGCTGCACAGATCATCCCATCACTTAGGTATTAAGCTCAGCATCCATTAACTGTTCTTCCTGATGCTCTCCCTCCCCCTACACCCACCCTCTGACAGCCTCCAGTGTGTGTTGTTCCCCCCATGTGTCCATGTGTTCTCACCATTCATCTCCTACTTATAAGTGAGAATATGCAGTATTTGGTTTTCTGTTCCTGCATTAGTTTGCTGAGGATAATGGCTTTCCAGCTGCATTCATGTTCCTGCAAAGGACATGATCTCATTCCTTTTTATGACTGCATCGTATTCCATGGTGTATATGTACCACATTTTCTTTATCTAGTCTATCATTAATGGGCATTTAGGTTGATCCCATGTCTTTGCTCTTGTGTGTAGTACTGCAGTGAACATATGTGTGCATATATCTTTATAAGAGAATGATTTATATTCCTTTGGGTATATACCCAGTAATGGGATTGCTGGATCAAATGCTATTTCTGCCTCTTAAGTCTTAATAAGGAATCACCACACTGTCTTCCACAATGGTTGAACTAATTTGTACTCCCACCAACAGTGTAAAAGTGTTCCATTTTCTTCACAACCTCACCAACATCTGTTTTTTTTTTTTGACTTTTTAATAATTGCCATTCTGACTGGTGGGAGATGGTATCTCACTGTGGTTTTGATTTGCATTTCTCTAATAATCAGTGAAGTTGAACATTTTTTCACGCTTGTTGACCACATGTATGTCATCTTTTAAGAAGTATCAATTCATGTCCATTGCTCGCTTTTTTATGGGGTTGTTTGTTTTTTTCTTGTACATTTGTTTAAGTTCCTTGTAGATGCTGGATATTACATCTTTGTCAAATGGATAGATTGCAAAAATTTTCTCCCATTCTGTAGGTTGCCTGTTCATTCTGATGATAGTTTCTTTTGCTCTGTAGAATCTCTTTAGTTTAATTAGATCCCATTTGTCAAGTTTTGCTTTTGTTGCAGTTGCTTTTGGTGTCTTTGTCATGAAATCTTTGCATGTGCCTATGTCCTGAATGGTATTGCGTAGATTTTCTTCTAGGTTTTTATAGATTTGGGTTTTACATTTAAGTCTTTAATCCATCTCAAGTAGATTTTTGTATATGGTGCAAGGAAGGGGTCAAGGTTCAATTTTTTGCATATGGCTAGCCAGTTCTCCCAGCACCATTTATTAAATAGGGAATCCTTTTCCCATTGCTTGTTTTTGTCAGGTTTGTCAAAGATCAGGTGGTTGTACGTGTGTGGTCTTATTTCTGGGTTCTGTATTCTGTTCCATTGGTCTATGCATGTGTTCTTGTACCAGTACCATGCTGGTTTGGTTACTGTAGCATTTTAGTATAGTTTGAAGTCAGGTAGCATGATGGCTCCAGCTTTGTTCTTTTTGCTTAGGCTTGTCTTGAGTATTCAAGCTCTTTTTTTGTTTCATTTGAATTTTAAAATAGTTTTTGCTAATTCTCTGAAGAATGTCAATGGTAATTTAATGGGAATATCACTGAATCTATAAATTGCTTTGGGCAGTATGGCCATTTTCATGATACTGATTCTTCCTATCCATGACCATGGAATGTGTTTTCATTTGTTTTTATCACCTCTGATTTCTTTGAGCAGTGGTTTTTAGTTCTCCTTAAAGAGCTCTTCACTTCCTTTGTTAGCTGTACTCCTAGGTATTTTAAATCCTTTTTGTGGCAATTGCAAATGGGACTTCATTCATGATTTGGCTCTCTGCTTGCCTGTTGTTGGTGTATAGGAATGCTAGCAATTTTTGCACATTGATTTTGTATTCTGAGACTTTGCTGAAGTTGCTTATCAGCTTAAGAAGTTTTTGGGCCAGGCGCGGTGGCTGATGCCTGTAATCCCAGCACTTTGAGAGGCTGAGGCGGGCGGATCATCTGAGGTTGGGAGTTTGAGACCAGCCTGATCAACATGGAGAAACCCCATCTCTACTAAAAATACAAAATTAGTCAGACATGGTGGTGCATGCCTGTAATCCCAGCTACTTGGGAGACTGAGGCAGGAGAATCGCTTGAACCCGGGAGGTGGAGGTTGAGGTGAGCTGAGATTGTGCCATTGTACTCCAGCCTGGGCAACAAGAGTGAAACCCCATCTCAAAAAAAACAAAAAAGCTTTCGGGCTTAGACAATGGGTTTTCTAGATATAGGATGATGTCATCTGCAAAGACAGTTTGACTTCCTCTCTTCCTCTTTGAATATCCTTTAATTTTTAAAGAGAGATATATAACCTTCAATGCTTGATATTTAAGAAGCTTTAAAAAGTTAGTAGCATAAAATATCAAAATCAAAAAAGTAACAGAAATAAAAGAAAATTTCAAAACAATAGTCAAATAACTAGAATATTAACTATTAACATAAGCAAGTTTATCTCTTAACAATTACTTTCAGATTGGCTTTTAGAAAATAAGCAAGAAACCCACTTATATGCTATATACAAAGGAAACATTTAAACCCACATAAACTTAAATAAATGGATCAAAATACATCAGGCAATCCCAATCTAAAATAAAAACAATACACTGATAAAAACCCAATCACAAAGTATATAATCATGATCATAAGTATTTGTGTACAGAATAACATAGTATCAGATATAGTAAAGATAATGTTAAAAATATGAAGACAAATTGGCAGACACACAATTGTCTCTGGACAGTTTAACAAGCCTTTTTGTTGTTGTTGTTGTTGTTGTTGTTGTTGGGAGTCTTGCTTTGACGCCCAGGCTGGAGTGCAGTGGCATGATCTTGGCTCACTGCAACCTCTGCCTCCCAGATTCAAGTGATTCTGCTGCCTCAGCCTCCCGAGTAGCTGGGATTACAGGTGCCCTCCACTGCACCCAGCTAATTTTTGTATTTTAGTGGAGATGGGGCTTCACCATGTTGGCCAGGCTGGTCTCAAACTCCTGACTTCAGGTGATCCACCCACCTCAGCCTCCCAACGTGTTGGAATTTATAGGCATAAGCCACTGTTCCCAGCCTTAACAAGCCCCTTTAAGCCTCTGATAGACCTATAAGCCCAGAATAAGAATATAGGATATCTATTCATTCAAGATTAATGTGATTGACTTAATAGGTACATAAAAATTTTCATACACAACCAGTAACTCACTTTCTACCAAAATCTTATTTGGCATATAAAAAAGGGGATTCAAAAATTTTCTGATTAAATTAGAATTTTTTATATACAAAGAAAAAAGAATGACTGTCAATGAATTAAGTGTTTTATTAATACTAGGAAAAGACCTATAACAATCTCAACCACTTTATTCAGGATTCTTTGGTTGCAAAAGACAGAAATGCAGCACGAATTAGTTCAAGTCAAGAAGAAGGATTTATGGACACTTGCCCAGATTGTGGAAAGACAAGGTGGAGCTGGTCGTAGGGATAAGAGGGTTCAGAGACCTCTTATCTAAAGCTATAAGACTTCCCCTCATTATTTTTCATTTCCACTCTCCTCTCATTCCTTCCACATAGAGTTTCTCTGTGGTGGACTTGTCTGTTTTGGGAGCGCCTAGCTAAATTGAGATTTCAGTACCAAGTAGCTAGCAAACTTGCTCTCACAGGAAGTGAAAGGGAGCTGGACGTGGGTGTTTAGAGTGTGCCTTTCCCAGGATGCTTCTTTTACCTGGTGCACGGCCTTATGCCTAGTTGTCCCACCTGTGAGCAGAGGGTCCCTCACATGGGAAACTTGTTTATACTGGCAGATGCCCTTGTGGTTCTTGTGTGACCCTTGTCCAGTGTGTGCTTGCTTGAACATCGCTCTAGGCTAGGAGCCTGCCCTTGTGTCCCTTCCCCGCCTCCCACCCCTGCCGCATCCCAGAAAATCCAGACCTGGGGCAGCCCCTGGTTCTTCAATTCAATACACCATCATCATAGGAAACAAGTTCAACGATTTCTACTTACAGATCCCGGGCAGAGAGGCTAGAATGAATTGGGAGGGCATCCCTCCATCCCTAGGTCATGGAAAGCAGGAATAAAGAGTCAGTTGGGCAGGGGGAGAGAGAGAGAGAGAGCGAGAGCGAGAGCAAGAGCGAGAGCAAGAGCGAGAGCGAGAGCGAGCATGCACATGCAGTTGGTAACTTGCGGGATGTATAAGGGGATAGAGTATGGCATACTTTAAGTTCATGAGCAAATGCCTGAATGGTCAGTTCAAAAGAAACAGTGGGAAAAATGGAATGCCCAGTCTGCTGGACAGGAGAGGTGCCTCTAAATTCTTATCTCTGGTCACTAGCTTGAAGCATTTGGGTGTAGTATAGAACTAAAATACTGTGTCAAGTGTGACTGAGTCCTGCTTCTGGTATGAGAAACTTAAATCTGTATTCCAAATGGATGCTGAGGTAACATAAAATTATAAGGTTCACTACAGTGGCCTGTGACCCGTCCAGATGCATGCACTATCTATCTCAATGGTTGTAGTGGAGACAGTCACTATGTGTCCATTATTCTGTAGCCACTTCCTGACACAAGGAATATGGCGTTTTCCAGCCTCTTTTGCAGTTAGTTTGGGGTCCTGTTGTCAATGAGCTCCGTGGACGAGAAATGAGTCACTTCCGGTTGGAGGGACTTCAGAGCAGGCATGAGTTGTTTATGTTCTCTCCTCCCTTACATGGTGACCCTGCAAGTCCTGTGTCGTGAAGCAAAACTACAGACACAGGTAGAGTCATGACTTGTGAAGGGGTTGGTCTGGAGAGCTGATGGACTTGCTGAGGACTTCATGTAGTGAGGAATGAATTTGGAACATTGTTTAGCATAACCAATACTTGTCTAAATAAACTGATACTACAGTGACAAAGATATGTTCCCCAACAGCTTGAGAAAATCCTGAAGATGGAATCTGTTGGAACCATGTTGGCTTATCTGTCCATCTCTGGACTAATCAATGGGGACAGCAGGATAAGGTAGTATGGATGGCTCAATCTGGATTATGTGTGCACTCCTATGGCTAGAGGATAGGTCTGTTATGGGAAGAGGGGAGGGGATTGCACAGACATGGCTACTGCTGGGAGTCGTGAAGTTGTCCCAATTTATCACTACTTTATTAAACCAAACAGGACAATGCTAATAATCATAAAAACAGAAGTTATTGAAAATAAATAAAACCCGTAAATAAGCTCAAACATTCTTTTGCTGAAAGAGAAAATAAAATAGATAAGCCTCTGGCTTCATCAAGAAAAGACAAACACAAACCCAGATTTAGAAATGAGAAATCAGGAAAAGGATATTGGCCATATCAAATTTGAGTGGCAGATTTATGCTAATTGTGTTGAAAAACTTTGTAAAATATATGTGCCTTTTTCAGAATGTGGCGACATAATTTTGAAAGTCATTTATAATAATAAATGGAAGAAAATTACTGAGAATCTTTTGAAAGAGAGAGGGGATGACTTTTTCTACTTGTTAAAACATAAAATTATAAGTAAATTATACTCATATAGGAATTACTAGGTTTATTCTTACTGTAGAATATGTTAGATCTAATATATTATTTTTTTACAATATATATCTTCTGTTTTAAGCATATCATTTGAATTTGGATTCCATTTCTCCACCATACATATAATTTATAATTCAGTAAACATTTTTAATTTTAACTGATTTCAGGACTCACTGCTAATCTATTTTTGATGTTTACAATCATTTTCAAAAGTTATGTTTTGATTTAATCTCAGTTTTCCACAACAGTTATCACCAGTTGATATGTTATGTGTTTATTTGTTTTTTCATTTAATGCTTTGTTTTCAAGATTCATCTACATTGTTGTGCAGAGTAATAGTTTATTCATTTTCATTATTGTATACTATTCTATTAAGTAAAGATATTACAATTTATGCATTCTACATGAATGGATGTTTGGGTTATTTCCACTTTTTTGGTGGTTATTACAAATAATGCTTCTATGAACATCACTCTATATGTATATGGGCACACATAAGCATGCATTTCTGTAAGATGTACACCTGGAAGTAGAATTGGCAGGTAATAGTTTACAGGTATAGTGAACTGTACTGAAGAATTCAGCTTGGCTTCCAACGTGGTTGTAATTCATTTTAAAGCAATCTAGCAGGTGTAGTGATATCTCCTTGTGGTTGTAATTTGCCCTGCTCTGATTCCTAATGAGGTTGAGCTACTTTTCGTTTGTTTATTGGCCATTCGAATTTCCTCCTGTGTGAGGTGCCTATTCGGATGTTTAGTCTTGGTCATTTGACTTTCTTACTGACTTAGGAGTCCTTTGCTTATTCTGGATATAATGTATAATACAAAAAAAGCTACTCTGGATATAATGTGTAATGCCAAAATCTACTACTCCGTAGCTCAATGATCTCTTTTGATGAATGTGGGTTTTTGTTTTCTTATTTTCATAATAAGTGTTTAAATATTTTCTTTAAGGGTTAGTGATATTTATGTCTCTTTAAGAAGTCTTTTTTCTAGGACCCACGAGCCAGTCAGAAGGTGTTCCAAATATTCAAAACTAAAACAACTTGAGCAACAAAATTAATAATGATAGTATTGGTAGAATAATATATATACATATGAACCAATACAAATAAATAATTGAATAAATAAATAAAAGGGAGGAAAGGACAGCTCTTCCTTATAGAAGAATATTAATTTTAAAATGAAGAAATTAGGAAGTAAAAAAATCACTATTAGGCAAACACTGCAATAATATTTGTTGTAAGCAGGGTTCCCTAATGGATGCTAAAATCAGTAGAGGAAAAACAGGATATTCTCGAAGTATTTTCCCCAAATATTTATTAATTGTGAAGGAAAAAATAGTTAACTTTATAGTGGAGGAAGCTGGTAGACACCATCTTAACCAGATAGCCAGAGTTAAGATCACAGGTTTTAAGACATACCATTCACCTCCTGGTACAATGAACTGAAAACAGACTGACATCACTTCTATGTATCTTGTCCAAAATGCATTGCCTCAATATAATCATGAGAAATCAATCAGGCAAACCTAAATTGAAAGACTGTGTATGAAACAACTGACTAGTATCTCCAAAAATGCCAAAGTCATGAAAGACAAGGAAAGATTGAGAAATTCTCATAAATTGGACGACACTAAGGGGACTTAACTAAATGCCATGTCGGAACCTAGACTGGATCTCAGAATAGAGAAAACACATGTGGAAAAACTGGTGAAATTTGAATAAGGTCTACAGTGTGGTTCATGGTATTGTACCAATATTAATTTCCATTTTGGTAATTGCACTGTGGCTGTGGATAATGTGAAGATGAAGGAGACCTGGGGAGTGGGTTTAAGAAACTCTCTGCATTATTTTTCTTTCAGCTGTTCTGTAACTAAAATTGTTTAAAAACAAAACATTAAAATTTCTGTGTTCTTTATTTCTGAGGTGGGTTTGGTTGGATGAAAAAATTTTGGCTTTTATTTATTTTCTTAAGTATCATAAATTGTTACTCTGTTGTCTTCTCTTATATAACATCACTGTCAAAAATAAAATGACAATATGATTTTCTTTTTCCTGTCAGTGACTTGGTCTTTTTGTCTGGATATGCAAAATATGCTTTAAAAAATTGTTCAAAGTTTGATAAAATTACTAGATTACGTCTTGATATTGGCCATTCTGGATACATTTTCCCAGCACTTAGTGTATCCTTTAAACATGGAATTTCAAATTTTGAAATTTATTTTTTCAGTGAAGTTTTCTTCAACTTTGTATTAAAAAAATCCTAGCGTTCAGAAAAATTGAAAGAATGTTAAAGTAGACAGCTATATATGCTTCACTTATATTTGCTAATTGCTAACATTATACGACATTTGTTCTATGTCTCTGTCGATATGTGTATGTGTATTATTTACTCATTTATATTTGGCAAGAATTTTGAGAGTAAGTTGCTGATGTGAGGATACCTCCTCCTTAAATATTTTACCATAGGTCTTCTAAAATGAGGACATTCTCCTGTTATTAGCACAACATAATTTTTACACTAGCATTGATAAAATACTGTTATTTAATAGTTACATATAAGTTTTCTGAATTCTTGCAACAATGTTCTTAATAGCTTTTTCTTCAATCTAGGTTCCAATAAAAGATCGCACATTGCATTTGGTTGTCACATTTCTTACATCTTATTTTTACTTTATTTTAAAAAATTATACAGTTTTAGGGGCACGGGTTTTTTGGGTATGTGGATAAATTGTGTAGTGCTGAAGTCTGGGCTTTTAGTGTACCCGTCACCTAACTTGTGTACATTGTACTCAATCTTAAATCTTTAATTTAGAGCAGTTCCTACAGCAAGTATACAAGGTTGAACCATTGAAAAGACTCACAAAACCTCATAGAGCATACTCTTAAGGGCTTTAGGAAAGTAGAGGATACAATACTGCAGGAGAAAGAAGACGCAAACATCAAAGAGGTTCAAGGCTCCCAGGCACAACTCATAGGGTTCTTGGTCACACTGTGTGTGCTTCTTCAGATCATAAATTACCAAGACCCACGCAAGGAACTCAGTCTCATGTGCCACAGTTTATCCCATGGGAGTCTTTTATAACCCTGAGATCACACAGCCAAAACCAGCCTACAGGAGTCTCAGGAGTCATCCGATGTCAGTTTGCCATTATTACAGATGTTCATTGTGATCACTCATCTGACATATTTCCTCATTGTAAAGTACTTTTTCCCCATTTGTAATAAATTACAACTGAGCAATAATGCCTAGAGTCTACGTGAATGTCTTGTTTCCCAACACATTTTCACCCAAGAGATTTCACATTCATTGATGCTGCTCATGTGAATCAGTTATTATAAGGTGGATACAAAATGGTGTTATTAGAGTTTTTTATTCTTTCTACATTTAATAGTTTGAATTCTTTTGTAAAGAAGAGCCTTTTCTTTTATTTTCCTTCTTTCTCCCCACTCCCCCCACATTTTGAGGGTCCTATGGATTTATTGGAGTTATTAATATTTTTAAAATTGAATAAAATTAAACATGTTATTAATATTACCCTTTATGATGTCCAAATTCTCCCAATTTCTACCTATGGAAGCCCCTTTAAGCTAACTCCTGAGTCCTGCTGACATATCCCCATTCACTTTTTTGTGTTTTTCTTACTTTGTAGTATAACAAGCCATTCTGTTCTGCTTGAACCAGGCCTGAGAGGTTGTTTCTTCAAGGATCCCTGAGATTAGAATCCAAGATCTGGGTAAGCAGGTGTGCTCATTGCCCCTGGGGTGTCATTACTTCTAGACTCTTTCAGTGGACAAACCTAGGAAATGTATCTTTTAAAATTAAGTACTATGGTGAATGCTGTGGTTCTCCATACTTTTCTTCTTGCCTCCTTTTTAAGTTATTAACTGTGAACATGTATGTCTCTACCACTAAATTATAATAAGGCACACAAAAGCATGAGTTACATCTTGTTTATGCTTATAATTCTTAATATCCTGGATAATTGCTGGGCACATAGAAAGATATCTGTTAAGGTGAAAAGACTCTTTTCTCCTGTTCAATCTTCATCGGTGGGAGTTAGCTAATGTCTATATGGTGACCTTTGTTGCGAAGTGAATTTGCTGGTGATGTGAAATGGAAGCCATTAGGGCACTTTAATTTTACTATTTTTGCTAAAGTGGTCCACGTACAAAAAAATTTGAGAGCTATCGTTTATTTAATCATTTGCATTTCTGAAAAAAGAAATATGATTAAGGTCCATATAAAGAGGTCTAAATGAGTACGACTAACAGTTCTTAATAGTCAGTGGTTATTCTGGGGCCATAAAATACATCCAATATTTTGTTTATACCACTATCCTCTAACTGAATTGGCACCATCAAATTTAAGTAAAGATTGAGCAAATTTTCAGTATATTTGATTCCTTAAGGAATCATAGTCTAGAAAGCCAGATATTAATAACCTCCATTTATAAGCATTTACCAATTAATTAATGCAATTGAGTTAGCAGATTTCACAGACTGATAGATAGATCATTTATTCATCAGAAGACATTTGCAAGGCAAATAGTAGTATCCCTGCTTTTACAGTGAAGCATGTATAAGCAAAATAGTTAAGTCAACTGCAGATGACCACATAAGTATACAAAGAGGATTTGAAGTCAGGTCTGTCTGAACCTAAGCCCTACTCTTTTCACTATGGAACATGGTGTATTTGGGAAACTTAAGCATACAGAATATATAAAATGTCTGAATGTCTCAGTGACTCACAGGGACCCGTCTTTACTGGATGAATTAAAAAGCTGTTTCCTGAAGCTCCATCCCTCTGTATGTGGCACAGGCGTCCCCCTATCACCCAGTGCTATGAGTTTTAGGAAAGAGGACATTCCCTACTCAAAGTCTTCCTGCAGTTTGACCTTCCAGAAGACCCATGCTTTGCCCCTTCTGTAGGAGGCCTGATATTTCCTTTCTCATTTTCTGACACTGACAGGCTCTTTTTGTGGAAGGCACCTATGCTGGGGTGCTGGGTTCCAACACACTTGGGGCTCCACTTCACGTAATGGTACTGATTGGGTGAGTGCTTGGGTCCTAACTATTCCCATAACATGAGCTCTGGGAGAAGGAAGTTGGATTTGGATAATCCCGTCCTAGTTTTTGAGATCAGCATTTCACCTCAATATAGTAGTAGTTCCCCTTATCTGTGGTGGGTAAATTCCAATACTCCCAGTGGATGCCTGAATCTGCGGATTGTACTGAACCTATATATACTACGTTTCTTTCCTTGCACACATATCTATAACATTTAATTTATAAATTAAGCAAAGTAAGAGATTAACAAAATAATAATAAAATAGAACAATTTTAACAATACATTGTAATAAAACTTTTGTGACTGTGGTCTCTCTCTCAAAATATCTTACTGTACTATACCATAGGAAACTGAAACAGAGGAAAGCCAAACTGTGGATAAGGGGGGACCATTGTACTTCCATGTATTTAGAAAAGAAATTGGCCGGACGCGGTGGCTCAAGCCTGTAATCCCAGCACTTTGGGAGGCCGAGACGGGCGGATCACGAGGTCAGGAGATCGAGACCATCCTGGCTAACATGGTGAAACCCCGTCTGTACTAAAAAATACAAAAAACTAGCCGGGCGAGGTGGCGGGCGCCTGTAGTCCCAGCTACTCGGGAGGCTGAGGCAGGAGAATGGCGTGAACCCGGGAGGCAGAGCTTGCAGTGAGCTGAGATCCGGCCGCAGCACTCCAGCCTGGGTGACAGAGCGAGACTCTGTCTCAAAAAAAAAAAAAGAAAAAGAAAAGAAATCAACTGTATTGAAGATTAATTTACATACTTCCTTATATTTTGGCAGGCCTCCTTTCCCTCCCTTTTTCCTGATTATCATTATATTATATATTTATTGTAAAAATGCAAATAACTCAGAAATATAAGACAGAAAGTAGAAAGTTTTACAATTCTTTTAAAATCGCCATTTGTTAGGTACTTACTATGTCCCATGTACTTGACATGTATAGCCTCATTGATTTATGGCAACAACTCTGTGAATGGAAATGTTCATTCCTATTTTGTAGGATTTTTTAGGATTCTTCTAATCATTGCATTGGGTTACGTTGAATACTTGCTTAGCTGAACTGCAAGCTTTCTCACTTTGACTCTGTCCGTTGGGGTCTTTTCTCCACATGATCTTTATTAGAACCTTTTTCCCCTCTTTGACTTCCGTTTTATCTCTTTTTGAAATGACATGTATGGTGGAGTACTCACTAGCTAATAAGCTTTATAAGAGCAAGAAGTAATATTGAGGCTGGGTGCAGTGGCTCATGCCTGTAATCCCAGCACTTCGGAAGGCTGAGGTAGGCGGATCACTTGAGGTCAAGAGTTCAAGACCAGCCTGGCCAACATGGTGAAACCCCGTCTCTACTAAAAATACAAAAATTAGTGGGACGCTGTGGTGGGTGGTGGTAGGTGCCTGTAATCCTATCTACTTGGGAGGCTGAGGCAGGAGAATCTCTTGAACCCAGGAGGTGAAGGTTGCAGTGAGCTGAGAGACGAGATCACACCACTGTACGCCAGCCTGGATGACAGAGTAAGACTTTGTCCAAACAAACAAACAATCAAACAAACAAAAAACTAATATTTACTTACATAGCTGCTGTGCCTACATAAGATTTTAATGAGCATAAAATGTGACATGGAGTTGTTAAGTGGTAAATTTTTATTGAATGAATGAACGAATGATTTTAGCTGACAGTCTCTCTTTATGCATTCTCATTTGGTCTTATTAAAAAATGCATAGTTCATTTGAAATGGACAATGTACACTGTTCCAATGCTGAATTCGAGTCATGAGTTTCATACTATTGATTGTTTACATAATAATTTACTAAAAATAATAAGAGTTTAGGATTTTTTTATGTGTTCTTTGAAGAAGCCAAGTTTTTTTTTTTTATGTATTAATGTTGATTTGTCCATCCTACTCTGTTTTTACCATTTCATGTGTGCAGTTTCTCTGTTGCACAGTTTAAAGCTTTCTTGCTCTCTTCAGGAGTATCTTGCTAAAAATTCCTTATCGGTTCTCATTAGACACCCTCTGCCTTATACTGGTAGTCAACATGTTGGCATTGTACACGTAGCTTAAAAGTCCAATCCAGTTGTTCACTTATTCTAACCTATTTTTTCTTCCACAGTCAGAACCTTCATGGGGGAAAAAGAGTGGAAGACACCCCCTGAATCTCATTTGCTTTCCTCTTCAGGTCCCCTGGGGCTGTACTCCAGGTTTCCCTGGCTTTGCTTTGTTCTCTATGAAGTTATGTAAGCAGGAACAGCCCCCAGTGCTTGGAATGCTTGGTGACTTCCTTCATGAGTGGGTTTACACGTGGTGACAGAAGAGGGCAGCTGCTGGGGCAGCAATTTTTGTCTCTCCAGGGTCTCCACATGGGCACCTTGTTTCTCCCTTGGATCTTCATTGGCCCTGCAGTGAGTCAAATTTGCTAAACCTTGTGCTCCCCTCTGCCCCAGCCACAATCTCAGATGGAGCCTGACTTCAAATCTCTCATGGTTGGTGGTTTGACCTTAAGGAAGTTGGTAGACCTTGTCTGATCACCTGGGAAACATAACTTACTTCAGAGAGAGCATCAGTGAATTGAGAGTTGTGGGATCACAGGTCTAAAAAAAAAAAGCAGCCACAGGATTTAATTATGCTAGTGTTTCTCCACCCATTTTGTTGATGAAAGAGCTGCCAAATCATTGCCTGTCAATCTGAGCCTTGAGATAAAAGAGTCTCCCTTTGAAAAACAGTCATTATATGAAAGTCTTGGAACCGGTGTCAATATTTATTAGGGGACACACACCATCCTGTCCTGTTGTATCACAGATTTATAGGACAACCAGTTATCCTGGACTCCCTAAGCTCTTTCAAGGATTGTGTTAAAATTCAACCTGTCAGCTGTTCCTTGGGAGGATAAAAAACTTTTAGGCATTCCTGTAGCTGACTTGCCTGCAAACGTATGGAAGTAGTTTTTTTAAAAAAAATCTCTACTTAGCAAAACATTTCTTCTTTCATTTCTTTTATTTCCTCTTCCCCTGTGGTTCCTGGTAATTGACATTTGAATGTAGACTTCCTCTGGGAAAGCCTGACTTATTCTTCTACAACTATATAGGTTGAAAGAGGAGGAGATGTATGTTGCCCATTGTGTGAAGGGAAAAACAGAAAGATTAGCAATCTCTAGAAGCTGTACCAGGAGGTGTAATAAATGTACAACTGTGAAAGAAAGAAAAAATAAACTTTCTTATAAAAATATTAATTTTGGAGAACGATTACATCAATCAGGAACATTAATAGAAGCTCAACGTCCAATGCAAGGAACAAAAACTGATTTGATGATCCATGTGAACTGAAATTAGTGTCAGGGTGGATTTAGAAAGAACTAGCATGAGCCGGGCGTGGTGGCTTATGCCTGTAATCCCAGCACTTTGGGAAGCCGAGACAGGCAAATCACCTGAGGTCAGGAGTTCGAGACCAGCCTGGCCAACATGGTGAAACCCTGTCTCTACTAAAAATGCAAAAATTAGCCAGGTGTGATGGCACGCGCCTGTAATCCCAGCTACTCAGGAGGCTGAGGCAGGAGAATTGCTTGAACCCGGGAGTTGGAGGTTGTGGTGAGCCGAGATGGTGCCACTGCACTTCAACCTAGGCAACAAAGTGGGACTTTGTCCAAAAAAAAAAAAAAAAGAAGAAGAAAGAAAAGAAAAGGAAAGAAAGAAGGGAGGGAGAGAGGGAGGAAAAGAAAGGAATGGAAAGGAAAGGAAAGGAAGAAAGAAAGAAAGAAAAAAAGCAAGAAAGAAAGAACTACCATGACTTCTTCCTTAAGGGAAATGCAAGCCTTGTCAACAGCTGAGTATGTGGAGCTGTATACAAGTCATAATTCTCACTTTGGAATCTCCAAGAATTTTCTAGGAATAAGCATATAAGTTGCTCTTTGTTGAATGAGCTACTGAGAGTGAATGAATGGAGTGAACAGAAAAAAGTTGATGATACTTCTCTAACCTGCTCAGACTGCCCCTGGAATATTGTGCTCAACCAAAGGACCACTTAGATGGTCAACAGTCTGGACACCATGTTCTGTGGGGATTTTGAAGAACTAGGGGAACCTTGGTTTTGAGAGGGGACATTTAAAGCTGTGGAGGTACCTCATGACTACATTCAGATATTTAAAGCCTTAATAGATTAAACAAAAACCGAGCATAAACTCAGGGCTGGGCACCATGCATGATGCTGGGGCCATGTAGAGAAGAATATGAATATATCTCTGCCTTCTGGACACTTTTCATGCTGATTCTACTTGCTTCTAAGCAGCAAATTAGGGATAATGGTGGCAGGTATAAGAGAGGAAGATCTCAGGTTAATGAAAGAGGACCTGTCCTAGATTGGAAGGGGCCACTTAGGAGTCTTTAGCATAAGAGAACTGTGAGACTTTAGCTGCTCATGAAAGTTATCATGATAAGTGAAGTTAGAGGTCACATAGCAAGTATTCAGGAGAGACTGGATGATTCCTTATTTGGGCTGTGCTTGGATAGAATTCTCAGTTCCCTTTCTCTTCTCACGAATATGTGTTTCTGAATCATAAGGTTTGGGAAAAATAAAAGAGCACAGAATAGCCAAGTAATAAAGGATTCATAGTTTGGGTGAATTAAAGCATAAATAATAATTGTTAATTTTTTGAGAGCTCACCAAGTCTACTTGAGGTGTTGGGCAGTATCTATCTTATGCAGTGCTACTGTTTTATCTCCTTTTCACACCTGAGAAAATTGAGCTAAAGTAACTCACCCAAAGTGACACAGCAGATACACTGGCATGTGACCAGAAGCTCATGCTCTAACCTCCAAGCTGTGCTGCCTTGCTCACTCACACCTTGCTTCATTTCTTAACTCAAACCTGCACTTGAGTACCTTTCAGGAATGACACCTGCAAGGATTCTTGGGACTGTATGTAATTTGCTTCAACGTGCATAAGCTCATGTGAATGCATACCAAATGCGATCAAACTGTGGGAATGTGAGTCACTGTGCAAAATTGTTTAGAGCAAGAGTTTTTCACGAGTGGTATATGTCTGCATTTATGTGTATGTGCCTGTGTGTGCATGGATGTGGGGACTTGCACATATGACAGTCTATGAAGAAATTCTGTATCTTTAATTAGGTTCTCAAAGGAATCACTGATAGCCTCATAACAGTGTAAGAAATACTGACTTAAGGTCTTCTCTAGCTTTTGTGCAGTGAAGAGGGTCTGCCCAGATATAAACTTTCATTCAGAATGGGAATCAGCTAGTTGAAAATGAAACAAAACAAACCAACAGTTGAGGTTATTAAACCGATTCATTCTGATTGTAAAAGAGACATCTAGATGTAACCTTTTGGGACTCACATTACTAGGTGTTTGAGACCCTGTGTGAGGAGGCATTTAATGGATGCTTCTTTTCCCTAAAGGAAGTATGGAAATGCAGGAAGAGCAGCGGCACTCACTTGGATGGGAGAAATGAGGATTACTCACTGGCTTTCCTTAAGCACCCCTCCCCTAGGCTTTTGCAATATTCAACAGTGGAGTCTCTGAGTGATCATTTTCTTCCCACAGCACTGCATTTTTCCTGCCTTCAGTCCTTGCCTAACATCAGCAGGCATCGCATGCCAGCAGAAACAGGCAACAAAATAGAAACCGTGTAGATCAAAAGCAGCCAATCTCCAAGTAGAAAAATTCATCTCTGTTTCTGAGCATCCAAAGCTACTCTCACCATTCTTGCTGAATGCTTTGATGGCAGATAACTGCAGGAGCATGAAACTTCCCTTGCATAATAACAACATGCTCATTTGAGCTGTGTTGAGATTGTTCTTTGGCAGAAAAAACTTTTGCAGAGGCTACTGGGAGAAGAGAGTGTTTAGTTTTATTAACTAGTATTATATTAAGCATTTAATGATTACATTTCCATATTTCTATTAACACTACATAAAATACCAACACCATTTTGCCTTTTTGTTAATAGTCCATTCTCTTGCAAGAAACCAACCAGATAAAAGAAATAAAATCAGGTTTTTTCAACTAATGAAAAATATTATTTCTATTTGGAATCAGCCTTCTTTTTCCGTGCTTAATTCTCACATCCACTCTGGAAGGATGTTGCCTTGCCTAAGTACTCATCACCACACTACATTAACTTACTGAAATCTCACTTATGTAACCTGCTTGGGGTTCCCAGTATAACTTTTGCAAATCTAGGTGTCTTAGTTGTTATCAGCAGTAGTTCTTGATTTGTTATCCACGAGGCTGTTGGTCAGTATAGACTAGTTTTGTTATTTATCTCAGGGTAGAATAATATAGCTGATAGATGGACAGTTTATTACAGTTGATAAACTGTCTTTGTGTTTGGATCTCTTCTGATCTTATTAAACATATTTGCTCAGAAAAAGAGCCTATTTTCTCAGCAAAACATTGCATTAGGTGATAGTCTTGTAACAATATGCAGAAAGTGACCAGATGAATCTATCCTCACCTGCGCAAGGTGGTTAAACAGTATGTGTTTCTGGGTCCCTTCCTGAATTCGTGCCTGGACACACTTTGTGAAAGACAGAGAGGCTGATGGAGTTCATTGCCATCATCAGCTCTTAAACACCATGAGAAACCCTTGCAGGGAGAGGTGAAGGAGTTTAGTTCCTGGTGAGAGGGAATGGACAGTCGCAATGGCTGCTGGGATGGGGAGAGGCCAGGACCCACAGAGGGCAGGGCCTTCAGGGAGATTCTGTCCTGATCGTTCCCCTGCATAGACCTTTGTTTGTCCTTCCTCTACTGTAATCTGATGGGATTTTTCTTTAAAATGGCATATTCTGATTACGTAGGCTTTATTCTAGAAATGCAGCGTGGCAGAGGAAACAGTAAGTGCAGAAACCTTGTGATGGAATGGTGTCGACATGCTGGAGAATTTGCCAGGGGGTCATGGTGACTTGGAAGAAAGTGAATGGGAAGAATGATAGGAAAGGGAGGAAATGAGGGCATAGCAGCGATCAAGGGGTGCAGATTTTGTGGAGGATCACTCATTCTTTGTGTGACTCGGTAAACACTGGTGAGTTTCAAGCAGAAGAGTCATATTTGTTGGATTTATATTCTAGCAGAAACATTCTGGCTTCTGTGTGGGAAATGGACTGGAACAGAACAGGAGGAAGCAAAGCAATGTTAGAGACTACGGCTGTAGCTCTGGAATGTTCAAAAGGTGACTCACCAGGGTGGTGCATGAGGTGGTGTAGAGTGATTGGCCCAGGATGTGCTTGCAGAGTGAAGCTGACAGAGTTTGCTAATAGATTGGGTGAAGAGTGTGAGGACAGGAGAGGAATCAAAGATGCTCAAAGATTTTTGTCAAGGACAGCTGGAAATGTGGAGGTGCCATTGACTGAACTGAGGAGCGAAGGGAATGAGCAGCTTGTGGAGGAAAATCAAGAATCTGATTGTGGGCATAGTCAGTGTGCGATGCCAGATGTTCCAATGGGACATTGAATTAGCAGTTGGCTATAAACGTCTGGAGTTTGGGGGAGAGGTCAGGTCAGTACACATATATTTGAGGGTGTTAACATGGTTATGGTATTAAAAGCCAGGGGAGGCCAGGTGCAGTGGCTCCTGCCTGTAATCCCAGCACTTTGGGAGGCTGAGGTGGGTGGATCACGAGGTCAAGAGATTGAGACCATTCTAGCCAACATGGTGAGACCCCATCTCTACTAAAAATACAAAAATTAGCTGGATGTGGTGGCATGAGCCTGTAGTCCCAGCTACCTGGGAGGCTGAGGCAGGAGAATCGCTTGAACTCAGGAGGCAGAGGTTGTAGTGTGGCAAGGTCACACCATTTCACTCCAGCCTGGTGACAGAGTGAGATTCCATCTCAAACAAACAAACATATGCCCGGGAGAATAGGAGAGCACCTACGCTCCTGTGTATTAATGGTGGAGAGAAGGACTGCACTCCTGTGGGAGGTCTCTGGTGTTTCCCCCATTTAGGATCAGAAAAAGAAGGAGGAACTATCAAAGGAGACTGAGAAGAAGTGGCTACTGATATAGGAAAAAACATGTACTTCTATAGAAATAAAACAAGAAAGGGTTTATTTTCAACAACAAAGAAATGGAAGCAACAATAACTTTGACAAATGCCATTGAGAAGTTACTCAGGATGAGTGCAGAGGATAGACATTTGGATCCAAGAACGTGATCATTGGCGACCCTGATGAAGGTAATTTAGTTGAACTTAATAAAATTAGGTATACAGATGCAGTGTGGCCCAGCAATTCTTTTTCTGTGTATATAACCCAGAGAAACTCTGTCAGAGTCACATGAAGATGTTTATTAGGATTTTTACCGTAGCAAAGCTTATGGGAACAAGGACTTGGAAGAGGTCTAACAACAGGAAAATGGGTGAAGTATGCTTTATGTACAGGATAGAATACTATGCAGCAGTCAGAAATAATGGACTCAATTATAGGCAACACTTTGGATTTTTAAAATAATATTGAGTGAAAAGAGTTTTTATTGAAAAGAAAAAAAAGTTTTTATTGAAAAGAAAAAAGTTTTATTGAAAAGAAAAAAGTTTTAAAAAATAAGAAACATAGCATGTTACTTCTATTGTACACATTTTTAAATGATAAAGTCAAAAACACTAATATTCTCTAGAATGTGAGGAAGGTGGGTTGGAAGGATGGGGCTTGAATAGACTAGAGTGGGTGCATGTGAGGTAAGGATCATGGACTGAGGGAAACGTGGAAAACATCAAACCCAACCAAAGAGGCACCTCTCCTGGACCAATGGTTCATTGCCATGAGTTTAAGAAGTGTGATGAACTCAATTCTGTCCACCTGAGGCTTTAACTCCCACCCTCACAAGAAAAAACAAGCTAAGCAGCCAAGGGGCAGAGTGAGACGCGGGCAATCTGTCCCAGACTCACTCCCTCCCCAGGCCTCCCCATCTCCATCACCTGCTTCCCAACCTCTTTCTCTTCAGGACCAACTTGATCTTTCCAAAAGCCCTTCTAAGGGGTACAAAAGACACTTAGATAGAAGGAGAAGTCCAAGCGTTTGATTATACAGTAGATAGTTGGAAATTTATTGTATATTTCAGAATATCTAGAAGAGAAGAATTTGAATGTTTTCTACACGCATAGAAAAGATAAATGTGTGAGGTGATGGATATCCCAATTGCCATGATTTGATCATTACACATTGTATACAGGTATCAAAGTATCACATGTACCCCCCAAATATGTTCAACTATTCCACAAATAAATAAATAAATAAATAGCACTTTTTGGTCAACCACCCCTGTAGAGGTGACCATGTAGAGCTTTGACCATGTAGAGCTTCCTTAAATGACCTCCAGAGGGAGTTTTTCTCTCTCTTTCTAGGCCCCAGAACACACTCTGGATACTGTATTTGTACTGTCAGTCTTTGTCACAGTGTATGTGATTAATTTTTTTACACTTCGCCACACTGTATGTGTTTACACCTCTATCAGCCTGTTTTAAGGCGGCCCCAGAGGTTCAGATCCCATTTAGGAATTTTCTCAGGGATTCTTCTAATGTTTCTCCACGAATTGGAAACTGCATATGTCGTTTATCCTTCAGCTTTTTGTACAATGCTCGACTCATTTGTAGGCATAATTGAATTTCAGATTTATGGAGTGACTAATTCAAAATATATTCCTCAGATGGACAGATTAGTAACATTGTAGATAAATGACATTATATCTTTCTTTTTAAAACCTTTATACTATTGTGTTTGATATCTTTTGAGAAGTTATTTCTGAGGGGGAAGAGACAGATTTCCCATACAATGGAAGTCAAAGAGAATTTACCTAGAGACTCTGCCCTCAAGGAATAGAGCCTAACTCCTCACTCTTTAGCTGTGGGCTGCACAGAGTGGGTTGGGGAAAAGGATTACTCTGCGGTGGAGAGATCTGATAAACACTATCCTATCCAGGTTGTCAAGTTTAATGTCAGCAGTCACAAGTTGTGTTGATAGTATATCGATAGAATGTGATGAAAATGATACTTTATTATCTTCCTTCCCCAAACCCATAGCCATGAGAAAAATATCAGGCAAATTCTGATAGTGGAGCAGCCTACAAAATACCTGATGACTACTTCTGAAAGCTGTCAAAGTCATCGAAAACAAGGAAAGTCTGAGAAATTGTCAAAACAAAAAGAGACCATAATAACTGAATGCAATGTCATGTCCTGGAGGGGATCCTGGAACTGAAAAAGGATATGAAGTAAAAACTAGGGAAATATAAATAAACTATGCAATTGAGTTAATAATAGTTTATCAGTATCAGTTTATTTATTATAACAAATGTACCAATGGGGGAAACTGGGTGTGGGCTGTATGGGAACCCTGTACTATACTATAAATTGTTCCATATATCTAAAACTGTTATAAAAATAAAGTCCATTTAAAATGAAATGCACATTTCCTTCTTAATGTGATTGCTGATATTCTAAGAGTGATGGCTTATCTGATTTCTATTATTATCAACATTGTTGGCCCATGGAGCAAGCCACAGGCCACCTGCACCAACCCCATGTCAAAGTAATAAGCCCATGTGTGATGACTGTGATCACTCATCTGTAACACTTACACAACCTAAAAGAGAGTTTAGAGTCAGCACTTAGGAAGAGAGGTAAGCGAGCTTTAAGGCTCTTGAAGTAATGGTCATTCATTATGTGGTGAAACTTTAGTATCTCCATTGCATTCAAATATATTTTATACATGTATCATATATACATATACAATTTGTATATGTGTGTTTATAATTAAATGTCCTAAGTCATGAGAAATAAAAGCACCTGATTTTGGTTAAAACAAAAAACAAAGTATACCTGGTAACATTCAGTCCTTGGAGGTTCCAGACTTAGAACTGTTCAATAAGAAGAGCAAATGTGGCTGTGGAGATCAATGGTAGTCATTAATCAGAGGACTGTACCTGGAGCAGCAGCTGGGCCAAATCTCCAACTTCACTCCTGCAAGCCCTGTGTTTACAGAGAGCCTGGCTGCAGTGGTTTTGGCCCCAGGCAAAAACAAAAAACCTGGTGGAAGAGGGTGGATGGTGAGAAATTGGTTAATGCCCCTTAACCAACTGGGTAATGTTAATACTCATTAACTAACAATGTGCATTATTCAGGTGATGGATACCCTAAAAGTCCTGACTTGACCACTATGCGTGTAACAGAATTGCACATGTACCCCATAGATTTGTACAAATAATAATAAAGAAATGAAAAACCTGCTCTCAAATGAAATAAAATTATTTGTGTAGGGAGGTCATTGACTTCTACTGTGGGAACTGGACTTCCTGTTTTGTCGTGAGCAGAGAGAAGGTGGAGGCAAGGATGACCTGGTCTAACCTACCCAGCCTGCTTCACAACTCTACATGGAGAAGAGTTGGCCATTGGATATAACCTGTTCATGTGCACAGAGGTCCCAGGCAGGGGACACATCTGTTAGGAAAATATATCTTCCTGAGACCCAAAGTAATCCATCCCAGTCACCAATCCAGTCCTTTATTTACGAATGTGAAAAAACAAGCATCATCAAGTTTTGTTGAGAAAAACTTGTAACATAAAAAAGAAGAACCAAAAGAAACAAACAGAACAAGCTATAAGAGAAAGCATGCATGTCATTTAGGAAGCTTTAAAGAAAAAATTTTAAAAATTGTGATTATAGGTCTTAAAGAGGATTATAATAAAAACCTAAGCAAAACCAAACAACAAATAAACAATAACAACAAATAACCAAGAATAAACTGCTATGAGTAAGAATCAGACCAAGAAAGAATTATTGAAAACTAGAGGCATGACTTGTTAAGTAAAATACTTCATAGATAGGTTTGAAAATACGACTGAAACAATCTCTCAGGACATAGAACAATGGCATAAGATGAAAAACATGAGCTAAAAGTTAGGAGACAGTGAATTGATCCATGAGATTCAACATTCATTTACTATCAAGTACAGAGACGAGAAAAAGTGGAATGGTAAGATTTTTCAGAGGAATAACAGGAAAATATTTCTCAAAATTTCAAGGAAGACATGAGCCTTCATGGCTCCCTTAATACACAATCAGATGTGAGGAAATAAGATGTGAATACCAAATAGTGAAAGTTTAGAACACCAGAGATAAAATGTGACATAGACTCTGAAAGTTTCAAAGGAGAAAAACAAAACACAACAGTTCTTCAAAGGAACAAGAATCAGACTGGCACCAAATATCTCATTAGTAGTACTGATGCTCCAAGAAAATGGGAACTTTATTCAAAATATTGAGAGAAAATGACTTTAATCTTAGAATTTCACACCCAATCAAACTACCAATCAAAAATGAAAGCCGAAGTAAGGCATTCCTAGATAGATAAGGATTAGGAATAATTGCCTGTCATAAGCCTTTCATGTAAATTTGCTTGAAGTAAAAATAAAGGAGCAAATAAACAAAACTAAACAAAAATAGAGAAAGAGACATAACTAGTGAAAGAAATCCAAGCAGGGGCAGTTGTGCAGAATGCAGAGGGTCCAGGAAGATGATCTCTTGGTGAATAATGCAAAAGGCAGCATAAATGAGAGGAGAGAGAAACCCAAGGAGATGGCTTGTTATACACGAATGGAAAGAATGGCCATGAGAAACTCTAAGATGAATTAAAAGTTGCTGCAAATGTATAATCCAAACATTAAGCAAACAAAAATTGGCAGGTATATAAGCAAGCAGTGGAGAGAAGAGTAAAAGAAAGAAGGAAGTAAGGCAAAAAAAAAAAAAAAAAACAGAAACAAGGCAGAGACAAAGAGAGAATCCATTTAATCTTGCTCCACAAATATTCTCTGTTGAATGTCCAGAAGTTAGGACATTGAGTCTACAGAAAATGTGATGCAACTCTATGTAGGACAGCTATAAATATTTAAATTTAAATGCAACTTAAAATTTTTCAACTTTTAGAGTCCACTTACGAACAAAGAATAGATGATTTGTTTGCAGATGCAGAAATCAATGTAAATGGTAATGAAATTAACAATGGTCAAGTACAAGTTACATACAGGGTAGAAGGTGGAAGGAGAGGGTATTAGAAAGAATGAGAAGTGTACTAATATCTTTGCATTTAGAAGGAAGTTAAGATACTGACTTAGGTTAATAGAACAAAAATGGTCATGATGTTGGATGGAGGCCAAGTTATTATCCCTTTTTCTTTCTTGAGGCTTCAGTGAGATGGTCATGTAGGAATAATCCCATAATAGCAAAGAGAAAAGAGGGAGATTAGCAGCAAATAGTGCTTTCAATGAATTTCCGTGTAATGAAAAAGTGGAAGCCCATTGATAGTTAAAATAGAGCAAGACATCTGTAGCCTGGACTATCCGGAGGTGCCCATAACACCTAAGAGCATCACTCTGCTCTCTGGACAGAAACCCAGAGGGCCTTCAGGATTAGGAGCTGATATTGGTGTGAGTGAGAAGGAAAGCTGGAAATGCTGGTGGCGAGAGGGATGCGGTTAGTTGAAAGCCTGTCTAGCAGTTTCTCAATGGAGGAACTATTGGCATTTTATACTGTACCAGTTTTCATTAAATGGAACAGTCCTGTGTGTTATAATTTGAGATCCCTGGACCCTCCCATTACATACTAGCACCAATGATTTTCTAGTCAACTAAAATGTGCCCCTTTTTCCATATGAAAATTATTACTACCTCCATTTAAGAAGCACTGGATAGAATTTGTGTACTGCTCCTGCCCCCTCCACCCTACCCTTTCCCTTCCGCACAGAGGGCAAGCAGCCTAGGTTTTCACCCCCAAGCCTATTCTGGGCTGTGCATCAATTTCATCTAAAGAAATTGGATAAGGTTTCTGGAGAGAATTAGGGCTACAGGGTAGATGCCAGTGACAGCCCCACCCATATGTACAAAACTAGTCAGCTTTTCTTTTTTTTAACTTTTATTTTAGGTTCAGGGGTACGTGTGCAAGTTTGTTATACAGGTAAATTATGTATCATGGAGGTTTGGCGTGCAGATTATTTTCTTGCTCAGGTAATAAGCATAGTACTGAATAGACAGTTTTTCAATCCTCACCTGCCTCTTATCCTCCATCGTCAAGTAGGCCACAGTATCTGTTGTATTCTTGTTTGTGTCCATATGTGCTCAACGTTAGCTCCCAGTTACAAGTGATAACATGCAGTATTTGGGTTTTTGTTCCTACATTAGTTTTCTTAGGATAATGGCTTGTAGCTTCCTACGTGTTGCTGCAAAGCACACGATTTTGTTTTATTTTATGACTGTAGTATTCCCTGGTGTATATGTACCATATTTTCTTTTATCTAGTCTATCATTGATGAGCATTTAGGTTGATTCCATGTCTTTGCTGTTGTGAGTAGTGCTGCAATGAGCACACAAGTGCATGTGTCTTTATGGTAGAATTACTTATATTCCATATATATACACACACATATAAATACATATATATATATATAGGCCTATATATATATATAGGCCTATATATATACACACACACACACACACACACACACACACACCCAATATTGGGATTGCTAGGCCAAATGGTACTTCCAAGTTCTTTGAGAAATCACTAACTGTTTTACACAATGACTGAACTAATTTACACTTCCAGCAGCAGTGTATAAGCATTCCATTTCTCGTCAATCTTCCCAAAATCTATTATTTTTTGACCTTTTAGTAATAGCCATTTGACTTTTTAGTAATAACCATTGGTGTAAGATGGTATCTCATTGTGGTTTAGATTTGCATTGCTCTACTGATTAGTGGTGTTGAGCAGTTTATTCATATGCTTGTTGGCCATGTGTATTTCTTATTTCAAAAAGTGTCTGTTCATGCCCTTTGCCTACTTTTTAATGGGTTTGTTTATTTTCTGCTTGTTAGTTTGTTTAAGTTCCTTATAAATTCTGGAAATTAGACCTTTTTCAGATGCATAGTTTGCAAATGTTTTCTTCCATTCCATAGGTTGTCTTTTTACTCTGTTGATAGTTTCTTTTGCTGTGCAGAAGCTTTTTCATTTATTTAGATCCCGTTTGTCAATTTTGGGTTTTGTTGCAATAGATTTTGACATCTTTGTCATGAGATGTTTGTCTGGCTCTGTGTCAAGAATGGGTATTTCCTATGTTATCTTCAAGGTTTTTTTTTTTTTTATAATTTTAAGTTTTACACTTAGTCTTTTATCCATCTTGAATTGATTTTTGTATATGATATAATGAAGAGGTCCAGTTTCAGTCTTCTGCCTATGGCTAGCCAGTTATCCCAGCACCATTTATTGAATAGGAAGTTCTTTCCCCATTGCTTGTTTTTGTTGACTTCATCAAAGATCAGATAGTTGTAGGTGTGTGGTTTTATTTTTGGGCACTCTGTTCTTTTCCATTGGTCTGTGTGTCTGTTTTTGTACCAAAACCAACCTGTTTTGGTTACTGTAGCCTCGTAGTATAGTTTGAATTTAGGTAATGTGATGCCTCCAGCTTTGTTCTTTTTGCTTAGGATTGCCTTGGCTATTCATGCTCTTAATGGGTTGCATATGAATTTTAAAACAGTTTTTTCCCTAATTCTGTGAAGCATGTCATTGGGAGTTTGATAACAATAACACTGAATTTGTAAATTGTTGTGAGCAGAATGGTCATTTAAATAATATTGATTCTTCCTATCCATAAACATGGAATGTTTTTCCACTTGTTTGTGTCATCTCTGATTTCTTTCAGCAGTGTTTTATAATCCTTGTTGTAGAGACCTTTCACCTCTCTAGTTAGCTGTAACCCTAGGTATGTTATTCTTTTTGTGGCTATTGTGAATGAAATTGCATTCTTAATTCGGCTCTCAGCCTGAAGTCTGAACATTGTTGGAATATAGAAATGCTACTGATTTTTGTACGTTGATTTTGTATCCTGAAACTTTGCTAAAGTTGTTCTTCAGATCTAGGAGCTTTTGCACTGAGATTATGGGGTTTTCTAGGCATAGAATCATATTGTCTGCAAACAGAGAGTTTGACGTCCTCTCTTCCTGTTTGAATGTCTGGGTGTCTTTTATTTCTTTCTCTTGCATGATTACTGTGGCAAGGACTTCCAGTACTATGTTGAATAGGAGTCGTGAAAGTGGGCATCCTTTTCTTGTTCTGGTTCTCAAGGGGAATGCTGCCAGCTTTTGCCCATTCAGTGTATGATGCTGGCTGTGTGTCAGAGATGGCTCTTATTGTTTTGAGGTATATTTCTTCAATGCCTAGTTTGTTGATGGTTTTTAACATGAAGTGATGTTGAATTTTATTGACAGCCTGTTCTGCATCTATTGAGATGATCATGTGGTTTTTATTTTTATTTCTGTTTATGTGCTGAATCACATTTACTGATTTGCATATGTTGAACCCACCTTGCATCCCAGGGATAAAGCCTACTTGATCGTAGTGCATTTATTTTTTGATGTGCTGCTGGATTTGACTTGCTAGTATTTTGTTGGAGATTTTTGCATCTATGTTCATCAAGGGTATTGTCCTGAAATTTTCTTTTTTTATTGTTGTTGTGTTGCTGCCAGGTTTTAGTATTGGTATGATGCTGGCCTTATAGGATGAGTTAGGAAGAAGCCCCTCCTCCTCAATTTTTTGAAGTAGTTTCAGTAGGAATGGTACCAGCATTTCTGTACCTCTGGTAGAATTTGGCTTTGAATCTGTTTTGGTTTTGGGTTTTTTCTGGTTGGCATGGCTTTTATTACTAATTCAATTTCAGACCTCATTATTGATTGGTTCAGGGATTCAGTTTCTTCCTGGTTCAATCTTGGGAGATTGTATGTTTTCAGGAATTTATCCATTTTTTCTGGGCTTTCTTTTTTTTCCTTTTTTCTTTTTTTTTGAGATAGAGCTCACTCTGTGGCCCAGGCTGGAGTGTAGTGGCATGATCATGGCTCACTGCAGCCTTGACCTCCTGGGCACAAGTGATTCTCCCACCTCAGCCTCTCAAGTAGGTGAGACTACAGGCATGCACTACCATGCTTGGCTTTTTGTTGTTGTTGTTGCCGTTGAGATGGGGTTTCACCATGTTGCCCAAAGTGGTCTCAAACTCCTCGACTCAAGTAATCCTCCCACTTTTGCCTCCCAAAGTGCTGGGTTTACAGCCATGAGTCACTGCCCAGCTTATTTCTTCTAAATTTTCCAATTTGTGTGCATAGAGGTGTTTATAATAGTCTCTTATTTTGTATTTCTGTGGGGTTAGTGGTAATGTCTCCTTTGTCATTTCTAATTGTGTTTATTTGGATCTTCTCTCTTTTTTCTATATTAGTCTAGCTAGTAGCCTTATCAATCTTATTTATTCCTTCAAATAGTCAACTCCTGGAATCATTGATCTTTTGTATGTTTTTTTGTGTCTCAATTTTATTTAGTTAAGCTCTGATTTTGGTTATTTCTTGTCTTCTGTTAGCTTTGGAGTTGGTTGGCTCTTGTTTTATTAGTTTCTCCAGGTGTAATGTTAGGTTGTTAATTTGAGATCTTTCTAACTTTTTGATGTGGGTATTTAGTGCTATAAACTCTCCCCTTAACACTGCTTTAGCTGTGTCCCAGAGGTTCTGATATGTCATATCCTTGTTCTGGTTAGTTTCAAAGAATTTCTTGATTTCTACCTTAATTTCATTGTTGCCCAAAAGTTATTCAGCAGAAGGTTGTTTAATTTCCATGTAATTGTATGGTTTTGGGTGATCTTCTTAGTATTGATTTCTATTTTTATCGTGCTGTGGTTCAAGAGTGTAGTTGGTATGATTTTGGTTTTTTTGAATTTGCTGGGAATTGTTTTAGGCTGATTGTGTGGGTCGATTTTAGAGTATGTGCCATGTGTAGATGAGAAGAATGTATATTCTGTTGTTTTTGGGTGGAGAGTTGTGTAGATGACTGTTAGGTCCATTTGGTCAAGTGTTGAGTTCAAGTCCTGAATATCCTTGTTATTTTCCTGCCCTGATGACCTGTCTATAATGTCAGTCAGGTGTTGAAGTCTCCCATTGATAGTGTGTGGTTATCTAAGTGTCTTTATAGGTCTCAAGAACTTGTTTTATAAATCTGGGTGCCCTGTGTTTGGCACATCTGTATATATTAATATTTAGAATATTTAATTCTTCTTATAGAAGAGAACACTTTACCATCATGTAATACCCTTCTTTCTCTTTTTTGATAGTTGTTGGTTTAAATTCTGTTTTGTCTGAAATTAGAAATAGCAAGCCCTGATGTTTTTTTCTGTTTTCTGTTTGCTTCATAGATTTTATTCTCTATCCCTTTACTTTGAGCCTGTAGATGTCATTGCATGTGAGATGGGTCTCTTGAAGACAGCGTACTGTTGAGTCTTGCTTTTTTATCTAACTTGCCACTCAGTGCCTTTTAATTGAGGGCAGTTAGCCCATTCACATTCAAGATTAATATTGATATGTATGGATTTTTTTTCTATTATTGGAAAAGACCTAGGGGTAAAGTGATGGAAAGGGAGATGCCCATTTACAACAACAAAGAGTATACCACCAGTGACACTGAAAAATAAATCCAGTTTTACATCAGTTATCACTGTATACAAAGAAAACAGCAACATAAAATTAATTACCATGATAGATAAAATAGAACAGTAATCCTAGAAGAAAACTGCTAAATAAGAAAACAGAAGAATTTTTTCTTTTTTTTAATCCTCTGCTTAATATGCTTGGAGAAGTTCAAGAAGGTTTTGTGTCTATAAAATGAGAACATTGAGCTATGAAAAAGGAACAATCATAGAATATAAAAGAGCTCTTGGAAATTAAGCATCTTTTCCTAAAATTAAACATTTTAAAGAATTGAAAGATAAAGTTAAATATATATCCTTTAACATGAAAATAAAGAATAAAAAGACAGAAAAGTTAAGCAGAGAGAATCATCCAAGGAAGTACAATATATTACTACTGTCATAACAAGCTTCAGAAATAGACATTATCATGTGTGTATCTTATTGATAGAAATAAATGAATGCAAATCCATGTCAAAAGAAGTTCCTCATGTACTTGTTTTAAATTTGAATGGGTTCTTCTCTCCTCTATGTAGAATATGGGTCTTAGGATCACAGATTCACTCCTTTGATAGTTTCATGGCTTATGAAACATGTTGACAAAATTAAAATCATGTTAATCTTAACCACTATCAAGACCAAAACACAGTTGGGGTACAGACCAGGAGGTCTCATAGGAAGGCTATCACAAGGAGTTCATAGGAAGGATATCACAAGGAGTGATCATATCTGATTTCGATGCTGAGAAACTTGTGCCTGCCTCCACTCTCCTACTCTGGGCATAGGCACTTAAACACTTCCCTCCCCAAAAATAATCCAGTAATTTCCATCAAATATTTGCCTGGATTGTTCCTCACTTCAGTCAAATTTCTGTTCAAATATTGTCTCCTAAAAGAGGCTTGCCCTGATTCTCTGAACAAAAAAGACCTCTCCTACACTTTAACTCTCTATCTGTTTAGCCAGCTTGCCATTTTGACATTGCTTGTTATAAATGCCTGGCAGTATGGCATATCTTTTCTATCTTCCCCACAGGAATGTATTCTTCATGAGGCTCAGGAGCTTTTTCATTTGCCTTACTATTCCCAGTGCTTGGCACATGGTAAATGGTCAATAAATGCTATTATTTGGTGGACTCTATTCAGGGATACCATAAAGGGAAATTCTATAGCATTTTTATATTTTGGGGAGCTTCTTTTTCCATTTTCCACTCCTGTCCTTAGCTCCTTCCCTGCTGGGGTTGTTGTGAGAACCAGAATGGCTGGCAAGGGTAGCAAAAATGCAGACAGAAGGGCTGGGGGCAGAGGAGAATGTTCCATTTGTGGCGGTGGAACAGTGTTAGCCCTGAATGCTATTCTTATGGAAATTTTTACCCTTATCCCTGCAACACGTTCTAACCACATGGCTGTCTCAATTGCCAGAGTTCAAGCTCTTGGGAGTGGAAGTCTTTGAAGCTAGGAGAAAAATTTATAGAATTTGGATCATATGTTATTTGTTCAGCTTCAGTTACAAATGACTTAGCAAAACAAAGTTTAAAGTTCCCAACTGAGCATTTAAAATAAAAATAGAATTTTGCAGAGAGCATAACACCTTTCATTGCAAGAAGGAATAAGCAAGCAATGAGCCTTTTCTGGAAAATGGTATGACGGAACAATCCAAGGTGACTGGAAATTTTAGTGGGAAACTACAAAATTCTAGCTACTGATGACCTCCTTGCTTTTGCAATGCTGAGAGATGGTCAGCAAAGTATATGCTTAGCTACAAATAATTCTTAAGTTCTGATGTGTCTAAGGAGTTGAGTGGGAGGGAGTTGCTTCATAGTGGCTATTTTAACTCCATACATTGAAAGTTTATTTCCTTGAAGTTTTGTAAGTTAAAGGAAAGCCTCATTTTTCCACCACTTTGCTCACTTTATTCTTGGCCACAAATGACCAATTGTAAGAGTCAGCACTAATGAAAATAATAAGAGTGACCTAAATCATATATTTGAGAGAGACCACAATTAGACCTATCAGCCATCTGATATGGAAGGTTATAAAGCCATAACAAGAGGTCTAAGATTCTATTCCTTCTATTTTCAACCCTGCTGCACCATTGCACATGCCATCCCTACTCCTGGGAATGCTATTTCTTCCAATCTGGTGAATTAATCTCATGTGATATCTACTCAGTTGTCATTTCCATTGTGCAGCCTTCCTTGACCATTTTTTCCCCCAAGTAGGGTTAGTTATCTTCTCCTCAAAGTCCCCACAGCACTTCTTTTTCATGCCTCTATTATAGACCCAATCACACACTGTAAATAAGTCTGTTTGTACCCTTTACTCAATTATTAAGTCGTCCAGGGTAGGGGCCAACACCCTGTTTATTCTTATGGTCTCTAGTGTTTAGCACAGTAGCTGACCCAGAAAGTGAATAGGTGAGTGATGTCAGTCATCCATAATGTACTTTGATCAACTATCATTCCAATTTTATAACCAAATTCTCACATGGCACACTGCCAATCTCAGCCTGAGGCTGCCCCTTTGCCCATGAATGAAGTCCTTGCAGGAGAGGTCTTCCTCTGCAAGTCTCTGGAATGAAATTGCATGGGGCATCCCAGGTGGCAGAAGTCACCCTGATTCCTATTGGCATGATGGACCTATTAGGTACATTGCTGTGTGCTTCCTCCCATTTCGGTGACTTCTTAGCAGACCCTAAGGGCTTACTATTCAACCTGCTCCAGATTCAAAGCTGCGGTTGACAGGAAGCTTGAGTCTACTTCTTGGTGTTCTCTGCCTATCTTTGATGACACACCTATTCTGCTGAGATCAACCAACAACAGCATGGAGCAGCTCATCCTGCTCCTTGAAATAAATTTCCCTGTTGTTTTGAGTCTCTGCCTTTTCAAAAGAGTGACCAGATGTCTTTGAGTGCCTCAGGCAGACTTGGCACCAGAAGACTCTGCCATTGATCCCAGTGTAACTCCATCAGGATGCTGGGCCAAGATGCTGGATCAGGCTCTCCTACCTGCCCTGAGTTTGGGGACTTTTCCAACACAGGCTGAGTTCTTGGACATATGTCTAGGGCTTGGTAAATCTGCACTTGTTAATTTATCAACAGGCCCTTAAACAAACTAACAAAACCTCTCTAAGATCATCTTATCATACAGTGGAGATAGAATTAGGTCAAGTTCATTATTTCAGAACCTGGCATCATGCTTTCACCAAGTAGGTGGAGAACATATTCATGCTGAGCTGGTGTTGAGCCTGGGAGCAAGGAGCTGAGGGACCCTCCCCAGAGTGACAACAATTAATCATGTTCATTACTGTTAAAATTAATGGGTGTACCCTTGGAAGACCCAACTGTCAACCAGCCAAGTCAGCGTACTGGTACCTCAGTTGCAAGTGTGGCTTCTGATTCTTGGTTTCTTAATCTGAAAAATGTGAGAAATTAGTAGTTCACTGGAGGTATTCTTAAGAATACAGTTATTGCTCCTATGTGCTGTGTTTTAGGATCATCAAGCCCCATGGATAGATGATGGAGTTCAAATGGCACAAAACAGAGCAACAGGAGCCCTGACTTCCAGGCTGCTGCCGCCAACATCTAGCAGTGTGGCTTTGTGATAGCTGCTTACTTTTCTGGGCCTCACACTCATCTTGTAGAAGGTGAGAATTCTTTCCACCTCTAGTAACTCAAGCACAAGAGACATCACCAGGAGCACTAGGGATTCTGATTTTCTGCCTGCACATGTAAGCTGCCCCTCAACAAACAAGCTCCTGGGAGTACCATTTCCACAGACTAGAATCCAATGGTGTCCCTGAAATTGTGAGACAAAAACGTATATCAAAGCCTGATTATTTTTCCCTTGAAAAGAGATGTCTATTTTAAATTTCATAGCTAAAATTAAATGGGTAATGATGTATAAATCAAGAAGCAAAGCATCATTTTGTAAAAAGAAATCTGAATACTGCATACCCCATAGCAAATAATGTTCAGGGAAACATAGCTACCTCAAATATAATAGCATATATATGTGCTTCTCCCCGTGGTACCAGCGGTTTTCTTCTTTCTCAAGATCCTCCAGTGTTCAGAGCTATCTTTGTTTCCTTTCCCTGGTCTTTTCTATCCAATCTGCTGTTGATCCTTATGTGTTGTTACTGTCTTCATTTCTGATATCAGCCTTTGTCATTTCTTTCTTATTCTTTCTTCAAGTTTTCACTATTGTAATATAGAACAACTACGGTATCTTTTGTTTTTTCTACTTTTAGTATCTTTCCTTTCCAAGCCATATCACATGCTATTGCCAGATAAATCTTCACGAAGCACAGCTCTGACTAAGCCCAAGCCCAGATCTTACATTGGCCCTCACTGCCTACCAGCAGTGGTTAATACTGTGGGCTGTTCAGACAGACTCTTTGGGGTAGGATCTTGACTCTGCAGCTTGTTAACTGTGCTCTTGCATAAGTTGCACCCCTTCTGCAAGCCTCCCTTTCTTCTTCTGTAAAGTATAATTAATTTTTTTTTTTTTGAGACAGAGTCTCACTCTATTGCCCAGGTTGGAGTGCACTGGTGCGGTATCAGCTCACTGCAACCTCTGCCTCCTGAGTTCAAGCGATTCTCCTACCTCAGCCTCCAGAGTAGCTGGGGTTACCCGCACCTGCCACCACGCCCAGCTAATTTTTGTATTTTTAGTACAGACAGGGTTTCACCATGTTGGCCAAACTGGAATCAAACTGCTGACCTCAGGAGATCCACCCGTCTTGGCCTCCCAAAGTGCTGGGATTATAGGCATGAGCCATGGTGCAGGGCCTGGAATTAATTACTGATCCAACATTAGAGAGTGGTTATAGAGTTTAAATGAGGAAATATATGCTTTAAATGTAGTAATTGTCGCAGGCTGCTATCACAGGCTGCTAGCTGCTTTTTTTTTTTTTTTTTTTTTTTTTAACCATTGGTACATGGCTCTTCAGAATCAGGCCTCAATATTTCTGCCCAAACGTCTGTCACTAACTCCCTTTACGTCTGTCACTAAATCCATGGGGGTCTGGATTGTTCACTTTTCCTTACAGTATATTCAGGTATTCCTACCTCTGTACTTGAAGACATATAGGACTTTACACCTGATTCCTTACTTACCCATGGTTAGATCAGTCATTCAAAAAAAAAAAAAAAAAATGGAAAATTTCATATATATGCCAAAAATACAGAGAAGAGTGAACGTTCATGTACCCATCACCCAGCTACTGCAGTGAACCAGTACATAGCCAATCCTGTTTCAACTTCACCCCAAATGGATTATTTTGAACCAGATCCCAGATATTATGCCATTTCATCTACAAATACTTCAGTAATTCCAAAAGATAAGGACTCATTTAAAGAAACAATCACAATGCCATTACCACTTCTAAAAAATAAAGTTGTTTTTGAATATCAAGGATCTAGTCAATGTTTAAATTTCCACAACTGTCTCGTAAATGTCTGTTAAATATTTTTTATAGTTGGTTTATTCAAATCAGGATTCAAAGTCTACTTATTTTATTTGGTTGCTATGTCTCTTCATACTATTTTAATCTATACATTCCTGCTCCCTCTTTTCTTTCTTGTAATTTATTTCTTAAAGAAACTGGATCCTTTGTCCTGTAGAGTTTTCCTACAGTCTGCTTTTTGCTGATTGCGTGCCGTGGCATGGTTTAGTATGTTCTTCTGTCTTTTGTATTACTCATAAATTGGTAGTTAGGTCTACAGGCTTGATCAGACTCAGGCTTAAAATTTTTGAAGAGAATCCTTCATAGGCAATGTCAAGAAATATTTTTTAATCATTGAGTCCTGGGCATGGTTCTCGATGTGCGGGGGGGGCATGAGTCACCTCGCCCACCACAGGTTGCATACTCTTCCTCAGCATCTACTGCAGTGATATTTTCTTGAGAATAAGTTTTTGCCTGGCATCAGCACTTTGTAGGTGTGAGTCTTCCTTTCCTCTTAGTGATGGTTAAATTTAAGTGTCTACTTGACTGGATTAAGGGATACTCAGATAGCTGGTAAAGTGTTATTTCTGGGTGTGCCTGTGTGGGTGTCTCCGGAAGAGAGAGAGTTAGTGGACTGAGTAAGGAAGACCCACCCTTGGCCAATGTGGGTGGGCTCCATCCAGTTGGCTGGGGACATAGATAGAACAAAAATGCAGAGGAAAGATGAATTATTTCTCTCTTTTTCTGGAGCTGGAACATCATTCTTTACCTGCCCTTGGACATCAGAACTCCAGGTTCTGCAGCTTCTGGATTCTGGGACTGGTTGTCCCCCAGGTTCTCAGGCCTTTAGCCTTGGACTGAGAGTTACACCACCTACTTCCCTGAGTCTGAGATCTTTGGACTTGCACTGAGGATGCTACCAGCTTCCCTGGTTCTCCAGCTTGCAGACAGCCTACTGTGGGACTTCTCAGCCCACTTCCCCATCCCAGCATGAGCTGATCCCCCTAAGAAATACACTCTCATCATCTCTCTCTCTTTCATTATATATATATATATATATGTGTGTGTGTGTGTGTGTATGTGTGTATATATATGTATACATATGTGTATGTATATCCATCCTCTTGGTTCTTCTCTCTGGAGATCCCTGACTAATATACTCTCCATGTGGAAATCAACTTTATAAACATCTTTTTCTCCATCACCCTGAACCTGCCTAGTGAGATTTTAATAACAAACAGCAGTAAGAACCATGCTAAATAACTAGTTACCTTTTTGATTGCTTAGCCTGTGCCAGGCACTGTGCTAAGACTTTAGCATACATTATCTCATATCATTTCACAAGAACTTTATGACAAAGGTATTTTACTATTCTCGTTCCAGAGATGAGAACACTGAAGTCAATAATTTAGGGACTTCACTCAAAGAACTTGTAAGTGATGTCCCGAATCACTGGGACTGATGTTTAGAATTGGGTCCTTACCTATTACAGTGATGCAGCCCTATGGAAAACACCATTCCCTTTCCTACCTCTATGAGAAACCCTTAATTTTTCCTTGTAAACTGGGGTGCTGAGTTACCTAGGTGTTAGCAGAGCTTTTCCATTAATGGGTGAAGGTATCGAAAGTATAAATTCAGTTTTGAAAAATGCCTTGAGAGCTGCAGCTTAAAAGAGACTGCAGTATAGTAGTCAAGAGAGGAGGCAGCCGGGCGCGGTGGCTCACGCCTGTAATCCCAGCACTTTGGGAGGCCGAGGCAGGCGGATCACAAGGTCAGGAGATTGAGACCATCCTGGCTAACATGGTGAAACCCTGTCTCTACTAAAAATACAAAAACAATTAGCCAGACGTGGTGGCTGGTGCCTGTAGTCCCAGCTACTCTGGAGGCTGAGGCAGGAGAATGGTGTGAACCCAGGAGATGGAGCTTGCAGTTAGCCAAGATCGTGCCACTGCATTCCAGCCTGGGCGACAGAGCAAGACTCCGTCTCAAAAAAAAAAAAAAAAAAAAAAAAAGAGGAGGCTATGAGTGTGACTGTTTGGAGTAGAATCCTAACTGCAACCTGCCAACTGTGTGACCTTGGGCAAGTTACTGAGCCTCTCTGTGCCTTAGTTGCCTCATAATAAAATATACATAATAAATAAAAGCGCTTAGAACAATGCCTAACACATACTAATCACTCAGTAAATGTTACCTGCTACTGCTGCTATCTTTTTGCCATCACTATTCAAAGTATTTAAACAATTACCAGAAAAAAAACAGATAGCTTTAAAATAACATTTTCTATCTCATGCTGCAAAAGGCCACCCCCCACTTCCTTTAACTATTTACTTCATTTCATTTTTTTTCCTCATAAGAAAAATGAAAAGTACAGAGTTTTCTCCCCACCTGCTCCCCCACCACACACATTTTAATTAAGGTATCTTTTGAGAAGGAATACTTTAATCCAAACTGATCACTCTGATACTCGAAGAGACACATTTGGAGGCTACTTGGCGAGGGGGAATTAAAGACAGAGAAGCTGAATAAATAGCAAGCAAAATGTTAATGTTTTGGCTTTGTGGTGTCTGCATCTGAGAGCACTCCACGCAGATTTTCTTGGCCGGCTCCAGCTGGAAGCCTCCGGTGGCTCCTTTTGTGTGCGCGGGAGCCTGGCTGCGGATTGCCGCTCTGCCCCTAGAGGTCAGTCTGACCCAGGGATTGTCCCGAATTCGCGCAGCTCTGGACCCGAGAGGAGAGGCTCAGGGAGAGGACAAAGAGGCTGCCAAGCGCCAAGCTTGGCCTGGGAGAGAACCCGGAGCTGCGCGAGCACGGTGGCCTCGGTGCGTCCCCCGGCTGTCCCCGCCGCGCTGGGCGGCCCTGCCCCAAGTTCTCTCTACTTTCTCAACGCGGGTTTGACAAAGTCAGAAAAGGTCGGGATTTTTCTTCAATGTTACATGATTGGGGTTAGCTTGACTTTGTAATGGTAAAAAGAAAAGAAAAGATGAATGTAAATGGCTTAGTGATATTTTCTAATGAACTATGATTTTTGCTTGTGCAAAAATCAACTGACTGCAACCAGGAGCCAGACGGCCTGAGACCTGTGAGGCCTTTTCCATCAAGAAACCAGATTTCGTTTCACAAGAAACTGAGGCCCAGGGAAGAAAAACAACCAAAACTCTGTTGAAGTCACTTGAAAAAAAGTCTCAACTCAGGATTATTTCCACTATACATAATCTTATTATTTAAAATATGATGAATGATTATGGGTTTTAAAGGCCTTGAATTGGCATAAGAAGCAGTTAGGTATTTAGATGGCAAACTAGCATAGCTGGTTGAATTCAGAGGCAGGTTGTGTTCAGATGAGGAGGAGGGAAACCAAGAGTTACCCCTGTTTGTGAGGTCCTAGGCAGATTGCTTTACCACTCTGTGCCTCAGTTTACTCCTCTGTAAGATGGGGGTAAATCGCAAGGCTTTATTTCAGGAAAAAAGCTAGAGAATAATTCAGTGAGCACTCAGTGAATGTTGGTGGCCGATGTTTATTATTATGAGTAGAAACATTGCAAGGGAAGTCTTGAACACAGAGGAAGGGATGGGAATGCACTTTCTCATCTTGGGGGGCTCAACATTACTCCTTCAGTTTTTTCCCTGCATGACTTTCAAAGTCATCTTCTTTAAATATCTTTCATGGCCAACCCCCTTCACCCCCCTCACCCCCCCATACAAAAATTCAATGTCCTATTAAAGCAGAGGGAATGTCACTTGGGAATTGTAGTGGAATTGGGATTGAGGTGATAAGGACTAGCATGGCAAGTGTTGGAGGGGAAAAGTCTGCCCCAAGAGACATTTCCAGGGAAGAATTCATTCTCAGCATTTAGCAACTTCCTCAAGTTTAAATTCTAAAGGAACAGGACCTTCCCTGGGACTTTGGCTGTGTTCTTTCTTGCCCTGTGGTCAGTTAGGTGTGTATTGTTCACACTCAGATTATCCAATCTCAGCTTCCTAGAGAACACATATTCCATCCCACAGCTGGCTTCTTGTGTAGGAGTGTGTATGAAATGCTTCCCTTTGGTGCAGATTGCTGGACAAGGTGCTCACTGCAATCTCCTCCTTACAAACCATCTTAGGTACCATTATTTTTGTCCAGACACCCTGTACGAGATAAACAGGGAAAAAGCTGATCCAATTGCTGACCACTGTCTTTGGGCTTTTCTGTCTTCTTTCCATTGATTTTGCTGTGTTTGTAGTTTTTCAAGATCTTGCCACACATTTTCCTCTCATTGATATGTATTCTACCCTTTGGAGAAGGGCTGATGTCTAATCTTTTAACCCGGCAGGTCTTGAGATATTTGAAGACAGCTACCAAAACTCCTCTAATTCTTCGCTGTTTTTGCTTGTCTTTAACCATTCCTCACGGGGCATGATTTTTTAAAGTCATCATTATCTTGGTTACCACTGGTTTCTAGATCTTCTCCCATTTATAGATGTCTCTCGTCACCTCCTAGATATTGGTACTCAGAAGTAAAACCAATGCTGTGGCTAGAATCAATTTTTCTCACAGCTCTAGTTTATCTTCTGCTTTCTTCAGAAGGCTACACTGTCATTAATACCTTCCAGGACTATAGTAGTGCCTCTTATGGCAGTATTTCGCTCTTGAATCATGGAGCTTATAGCAAAACAAACTCCAAACTCTTTCTTACATCAGCAGCCATTGAATCATATTACTGCCCATCTTGTCCTTGATTAGCTGGTTGTCTGAATCCAAAACCTGGGTTCTATACTTAATTCAACAATAGCAACTTGTACATTTTGTAGACTATTAGTCTCTTGGGCCAGACTATGAATTCCTTGAGGCCAGACACTCTGCCTCTCAGCTCTCTATTTCTAGTGCCCACCACAGTGCCTGACATTTTATAGGTAGTTTACAAACACAGAATAAAAGCATGGCCTATTGAAAGTCTTTGAATCCTAATTTTCTTATTCATAATTATTCACAATATTATCCATAATGTATAAATGTTACATGTAAGTATGTTTAAGTGTTCTTCTCTCCTCATCGCAAATTAGTAATATTTTGATTAAGACAGAGCCATATATGACCTAACTAGACACCATCCTTCATAAAATTCAAGAAAAATAACGGCAGTAATCAACATTGATCTGACCATGGTTCATCAATATATCACACATTTACTTTATTTTCCTAATATCTAGATTAAATTTTTGGATCTTGACCATAAAGATTTCAGGAAATTTTGTTGAATGCTGTGTTAAAATCAAGAGGCATGATAGCCACGGCATTCCTGAGATTCAAGTGCAATAGCCAAGCATAGGAAATGAGGTCAGTGCATCACAACTTGAGTTTTAGTGATTTTCTGCTTCCGCAGGCAAATTGCTCAATCTTTCAGTGTTACTACTGCCTAGTGGAGAAATGTGGATAAAAGTGTACCATATTATTGGGTTGTTGTGTCAGTAGCACAAGATAATTCAGACGAAGCATATAGTATAATGCCTGACACATGGTGTATGCTTAAAAACACGAACTACTATTATTATTACTTTTATTTGGCTGGCTATGGAACCACTCAGTTGGATTCGTATCCAAAATGGTGCATTCATCCCCTCAAGCCTGTTTTGATGTTTTAAATTAGTTTAGCCAGTTTAGTGTCCTTTAGCCAACAACTGTGGTTGGCTCAATGTTTATCATATCAACCTTTTTTGTTTACTTGTTTGTTTTGTTTCTTTGCCTGGAAGAGACAAAGACCTGAGTGTGTTTCTTGTGAGCAGATGCATGTGTTTGTTTAAGCTGGTGGCACAGGGCTGGGAAGAGAATGAGGTGGAGTGGCCAACAGAGAACCTTGTAAATACAGGTCAGGCCAATGCAAAGAAAGTTTGTTGGCTAAATCATCTGTGTGTCAGTGATTTGTGAAAACTGAATGCAGGGAGTTTTCTTCAACTATCAACAAGGTAGTTTAAGCATCAGGCAAAATGTCCAGCATTTTGATTGCAGTTGTATAAATTAATAAACTCTGAAATTCAGTATCAACTGAGGTAGTGGTCACTTGCCTCTGTGTGGTTTGACCTTTAGAGTTTTATCGTGCGAATTGTTCTGCTGCTTCAGTTGAGTGTGTGTATTGATATCCTCATCTGTCACAGGGGATAGTTCTAGGTAATTGTTACCATGCACTGGTCTATTCCATTCCATTACCAGATTTTTCTAAATTGGTTTTATAGTTTGGATATTCTTATGAATTAGATGTTATTATCCTGACTTTCCATACAGATTAAGGACTTTGTCCAAGCTTGCACAGCTGGTAAGTGACAAAGCAAGCTCTCTTTGACTCCAACATTCTTGGTTTTAACCACTATGTTATGTTAGCTTCTTTGTGACCTGCTTTTGATTTTTAGGCAATCTCAGTTGTTTTTTCAACTCATATCAGTGAGCTTTGGGAATTCTTTATGGAAGTAGAAGTAGCTTGTATTTATTATTAAAATGAACTAAAGGGTCATATAACATTTTGTTTTAATCTCTGGGGGAAGTAGATTTGTAAACAGCCATTAACTACCTTCTTTGAGTTTTGAAGTTGAACCCTCAGTTCTTCAATTCATAATTGACTCATTAATAATTTAGTTCATTCAACAAATATTAATGAAACACCACGTGCCTGCCACTGTTTGAAGTACTCAGGAACTATGCCAGACTCAAAGGCTCTCTATAGAATTTGGACATTATTGTAATCTGAGTACTCACTTTTCAGAAAGCTTCAGTTCTAACTATCATTGTGATGTTTTAAGTTCCCACTAGATTGGAATATTCTTTATTCCTCAATACAGTTTATAGATATGTACACTTAGTCCTGAATCCTGGCCTCTCCTAACCTCTTATGACCACTTAGCCCTACATATGCATCCTTCAAGGGCCCAGGGCCTACCTTCTGCTTGAAACCTTCCCGGACCACAGGGCCACAGATTGTTCTTTCTCCTCTAACTCCAGCAAGTGTTTACTGTCTGTAATATCCTTTTGTCCCGTAAGAGCACGACTGTTGGATTCTCATATTTCAAGGGTTCTTAACCTGGGGTGGGCCCAGAATCACCTACAGAGTTTTTTTTGAAATTCATGTGCTTGATCTTTATCTTACCACATATTTTCAGATTTGACATCTCTAGGACTAGAGCCCAAGTGTGTGTTATTTAAAACTACTCCCCAAGTGATTCTGAAGTTTACAAGCAGGTTCAGAAAACATAGCTTACATCGTTGTCATGTATGGTCACTTCCCCTTTACATAGTCTACCCCAGGGGCTCCCAACCTTTTTGGCACCAAGAGTTAGTTTTGTGAAAGGCAAAATTTTTCCATGCACTGGAGCAAGGTCGGGGGGATGGTTTCAGGATGATTCAAGCACATTACATTTACTGTGCACTTTACTTCTATTATTATTACATTGTAATATATAATGAAATAATTATACTACTCACCATAATGTAGAATCAGTGGGACCCTGAGCTTGTTTTCCTACAACAAGAGGGTCTCATCTAGGGTTCATGGGAGACAGTGACAGATCATCAGGCATTAGATTTTCATAAGGAGCTTGCAACCTAGATCCCTCCCATTGAGACTCTAATGCTATCACTAATCTGACAGGAGGCCAAGCTCAGGTGGTAATGTGAGTGATGGGTAGTGGCTGTACATACAGATAAAACTTTCCTTGCTCTCCTTCCACTCACTTGCTGCTGTGCAGCCTGGTTCCTAACAGGCTACAGACTGGTACTGGGGTTGGGGACCCCTGGTCTATACAATTCTGAAAAGCAGATTCTACCCCTTCAACTAGGCTTCAGCACCTAAAAACACTGGGATTAAAATTCTTCGAATTTTCCTAATTGCCTAGCACAATCCTGAGCACAAATACTCCAGAGTTAGTCACTGAAAGAATTAGTTAAAGGGATTGATCCTTTTTACTCTTTCCTCACAATGCACTCAGAAAATTTCAGGAATGAATTATGTCATCCAATACCTAAGGCTGGTACCCTGGAGGCAAACTCCCTGGCCTTCTCTGTGTGGTAGAGATAAAAATGGTTTGCTTAAGTTCTGGCTTTCTTCCTTCCAGAAGGATAGATTTGAAGTTGTTTGGCCACGTGACTTGCTTTGGTTAGAGCTGTGAGTAGTTGACATGATGAAGGTGTCTCCAGGCTGTAGAATGTAATTGCTGGTGCAATACCCCACAGGCTGTCTTCTGCTGCCTTGATAATGAGCAAAGCCACTGATAAGGAGGCTCCAGCACACTGGGTCCTTGAGTGAGGACACAGGAAGTAGATGCTCCCACTGACCTGTCTGGGACATACAGCCTGAGTAAGAAATAACGTTTGTGGTTACAGGCCCCAGAAATTTGGGGAATATTTGTTACCACATCTGAATCTGTTCTGACTGACACAGCATGGATTAAGTCCATATTAAATTATTTGTCATATGCATTATTTAGGTTTTGCAACTTTAAAAATGTTGAGCATAAAAAGTTGAACTATTTTTAAAAAGAAACAGTGGAAACAAAATTCAAAACTGAGGCCTAGAGTAGAAAGTTAATGAATTTGGGACTTGTGTTTATAGGGCCACTAAGGTGATATTTTTGTCATATATGTACTGTTTTCTTATTAAATTCACCAGCTGGGTGTGGTAGCTCACATCCATAATCTCAGCACTTTAGGAGGCTGAGGCAAGAGGATCACTTGAGCCCAGGCGTTTGAGTCCAACCTGGCTAACACGGTGAAACTCTGCCTCTACCAAAAATACAAAAAATTAGCCGGGCATGGTGGTGCATACCTGTGGTCCCAGCTACTTGGGAGGCTGAGGTGGGAGGATCACTTGAAGCCAGGAAGTTGAGGCTGAGGTGAGTCATGTTCATACCACTGTACTCCAGTATGGGTGACAGAGCAAGACTCTGTCTAAAGAAAAATAAAATATTAAATAAATAAATACTAAATTCACCACTCTTCTCATTCAGCTGATAACATAATGAAGAACTGTTTGTTTAAAGGAATAACTATCATCTTCAGTTTTCTACTATGGAGAATTGAAAACTGAACAAAAGGCGGTCATCCAAGGAGATTTAGTATGTTGGCCACACCCTGAATTTGTCATTTGGAATAAATTCCATTGAGATGGTGGCTGGCAGGGGTGCCTCTCTCCAGGGTTTTGATGCTTACTGTTGAACTACTCTGCTGCACACGGCCACCCACAATTCATAATTGCTTGTGTGTCTTTAGCCTTCCCCAACAAGGAGTATTATCTTTCTCTACGGGTTTGAGAGTTTGGTATATGGAAAACTATATCCTGTCTTATTTTGCATTTCTTTAGCGGTTGGTGAGGTCGACCGATATTACATGTGCTTTTTGACTCATTTCTTCTTTTGTGAATTACTCTTTACGTCTTTAACCAGGGAGATCTTGAAGAGGTGGATGTCTCCCTGATGTCAGGACACAAGGATCCTTAGCCCCTCTGCTTGCCTGGGGACTTCCTGACCATCCTCAGCTGCTTCAGCCAGTGTCTTGGCACAAAGGTTGGCAGGAGGGCCCCCAGCGCAGTTACCACCCCGACCCCTGCCTCCCAGCCTGGACTCCTGATGCCTCCTTTTACTCCCTAAGTGCCAGGGTCTGATCCTGGTTCTTGAATGCCAAGGAAGGGCAGAGAGGGTGTGAAAATAGAGGACATTGTCAGAACCCAGAAAATTTCACTTTTAAGACTGTACCTATCTTTTCCCTTCTTTCTTCTAGCCTATCCCGCCTCCCTTTCCTAGCTTCCCTGCTGTGGAGGGTTGGAAGGTTGGGTGGGCTCCAGCAGGTCCCGCAGCAGCAGTTGATACTCCAACTCCTTGCTTCCCCTGGGAGCTGCCAGCAGCTTGTTCTACGTCACATGCCACTCCTCAGGGGGCTCAGGCTCACTCACAACCCCTCCAATCTTGCCGAAGGTCACATCCAGGGAAGCTGTGGTTCCCCCTTTTCTCCATCCCCACCTTGGCTCAGGCTACTCTCTCCTTTTCAAAATTCCTTTCTGTTCTTTTACTACATTGATGTCTGCATGATCTTATATTCTCATCATCTTACCTACCCCACCACCCAGGGCCATATCACCTATGAGGCAGACTGAGACCGTTGACTCAGCCAGTTAGCTCCTTGATCACCTGACTGATTTGTTGATCAGGAGTACCTGCTATCCATGGAAGGATAGATTGAGGTCAGATTCTGAGAGGCCTTGAATGCTGGGCCAAGGAGTTTAGATGGAATTGCGTGGCCCATAAAATAGTGCAAGTGAGTGGGTTACGAGCAGAGGTGTACCATATTTTTTGGGGAGAGTAGGGAGAGACCCAAAGAGGAGTGTCCAGTTAGGTGAGAACTTTGCTTCCTGTGGGACGACAATGAAGACAATGGTGCCTTGTCTTGGGACCCACCAAGATGGTGTCACTATGGGGGGCCCCTTTTGAATACACAGTGAGTGCCACTGCTCATCAGTCCTCTTACCCTGGGGAAACTTAATAAACTTTCTTGCAAAAGAGGGACATAAGATGATGAGGTTGTTTTTTTCCTCATGGGTGCTGGAATGTGGGGGAGGTGTGGGGGAGGTTTACCCTATTATGACCCTCATCTTGGTAATCAGCACAAGGTCCATGGCCTCTGTGGCAAGAGCAGTGACAATGTTTTCACACCCCAGGGGCACACAAAAGTCAGCCATCTCCCTGCTGCCAGGTCAGGAGTGAGGGCACAGAGCAGTAGAAGTCCAGGGACTCCTCAGAAATGGGCTTAGGCACAAAGATCATTTAGACCGCCCCCAGGTCCCTGGTCACCTTCTGCTTTCCCCACACATCAGGGGAGATTCTGGCAAGAAGTAGCACATCCACACTGGGAAATTTGAAGAGGTTTCGTATAGGACCATTTACAAAGGTAGAGCAGGGATAGGAAAACTTCAAGGGGTTCTGTAGTTGCCAGGAGAAATTCTATCACCGTATCTGTTTTGCTCTTTTTCCCATCTGGAAAATGCACACACATACCTGAGTAACTCACTTTCTTCTTGAATTCCAAAAAACTTTTATGATTGTACATACAATCTTCTAGAGTGTTCAGAAGGGCTCTGTGTGTAACTGTGTAGAGAGGGTCCCCCTGCAGGAGCCAGGACTTTCAGGAGCCGCACACCACAGTGACCCCACAGCAGTGTGGGGAGCTAGGGGCATAAACACCATGACCTCATTCTTCTGTGCTCTGAGCTGTTGCTGATGCTCCCTGTTGGCCAAACCAAACTGGCAAACAGAGGAAAAGGGAGCCCGCTGAGGGAGTCCATCTTGTTACCTCCTAGGCCAGGGCAGAGGGCAGAGGGTAGAGTATGGGTTGCAGGGAAAGTGGAAGATACACTCCTCTCTCCACTGTAGGGGAAGAAAAACTCTTCCTCTCCCATCTTAGATTTAATGATTGGGGACCTGTGAATTAAACTGACAAAAGACAGGTTAGCAAGAGAGAAGAACAGATTTAATCATGTAAGTGCGGAATTCACAAAAAATGCTATTCAAGGAGATGGTTAGAATTTGGGGCTTATATAGCATCTGAAAGGAAAGGGAGGGGGAGAAAGGATATTTATGGGAGAAAAATGACTTTTGGAAAGATAAATGGGCACTTAGGAGGGTAGATGGGAGATGTAGTTTTGTGATAGGGGCTCATGTCTGATGAGGAGAGTCAATCTTCCCTGTTTGCAAGAAACTCCTGGGAGGGGTTTATGCCAACTGAGTTCTTTTGAGTTCTTTTGGGAGGCTCTGCTTTTAGGCAGATAAAGGATTTCAGAAACTCAAATGCCTTCTGCTTAAAATAATTTTTATACCCCAGTGATATATTCCGGACCACTTCACCACCAAAGGTAGCAAGACCTGTGGGGGGCTGTGGGAGACCAAAGGTTCCCAATTTTTGAGCCACCACGTTTGAGGGACCAGAGAATCAAGGCTACTGTGGGGCTGCACAGGCTTCTGGGAAGAGAGCTGGTGAGATGGGGCCTTAGGTCTCCCCTCACAGAGAGCAACCTCTGTCACCAGGTAGCCCTGCTTCTGGGATATCCCGTCCTGATCAATCTTAGGCTGCTGTAAGGCATGGCTATGGGGCATTGTGCCATGTTGCCCCTTAGTCTAGGGAATCTGAGACTTGGCCTCTCACTTGCTGGAAAGCCAGCATCCTATTTATCTCGCAACTTCAGGAAATTGTACTGCTTCTAGGTCAGGTTCTGGCTGGAGTAAAGAATGCCAGGCTACAGGGTCAAGAATTCCAGGCTACAGGGTCAAGAATGCCAGGCTACAGGGTCAAGTGACATCTTTTTCCTCAGTGTTTAAGGAACATGCAGAGCCCTTCTGAACACTCGTGGAGAAGATTCTATGTACAATCATAAAAGTTTTTTGGAATTCAAGAAGAAAATGAGTTACTCAGGTGTGTGCGTGCATTTTCCAGATGGGAGAAAGAGCAAAACAGATAAGGTGATAGAATTTCCATTGTTAGATGCCTCTTGTTTGTCTGTGAACTACGCATGAAGGAGCTATCCTGAGCCACGAATACTGAAAACACTTGAGTGCTTTTCCACGTGTGAAAACCTTACCCTTTGAAATATCCAAGGCCCACCCTGGGCCACACATGTCGAATCTGAGCTCAGCTGTTAGGCAGCTCCTCACCTGCGCCAACAGCGAAAGCAAAAGTGGTTCGGCGCAGACATTGTTTAAAATGGCTGCGTTAAAAATACCATCTCGGCTTCACAGATTTCTGGAGCTGTGAGGAGCATCCTCATTTATGTGCTCTGATGAAGGTGAGTCTGGGAGGAATGCACAAGCCAGTTAAAAGTGGTTCTCTAATTGGATTATGCAACAGCTTTTGAATCTTGATGCTTTAAATTTTTAAAGAGCCAGCAACCTCTCTCAGCCCAAACTCCTTGTGGCTCTGAGCAAGGCTTCAGGGCATTGAAGGGGGACAGGCTGACATCTCAGTCAGGTGTGCTTCGGGACTGTTATGGAAAGAGAAGGAGATCCGTGTATGGAGAGGACTTTGCTAAGGGGTGAGGAGGAAAGAAACTGCTACCATGTGGGAGGGAGGCATGCACGGACTCCAGAAGACCTGACTTGTGGGGTCCCTGTCAAGTTAAGGAAGTTGAACATAATTTTGGTTTAGGTTTGCTTCAGGAGTCATATAATCTTTGGCACTCACTAATGCCGAATGTGACCCTTGCATAGCCCACTCCCAGAGAACCTAAGTCAAAATCAAATACTTGGCCTTTCTTTTCAGAATGCTTTCATTTGGTGACCCCAGGCAAACATTTTGCAAAGGATCCTCTTACCTCCTGTTAACTGCAGCCTTTGCTACTTGCCAGCTTACCAGGTGGTTCCTTCAATTTGTTCAACGCAAGGTCTGGTTGGCCAGGTCAGGTTCCATTCCAGTGGCCCCAGGACTGGAACTTGTCCAGGACTCACAGACCTTCCAATGAGAGGGATCAGGGCTGTTGACCCAGTGGCATTATTCTCCAGCTGGGCTTTGAGATAGAGTCAGAACTGTCAGTGTTTCTGCAGTGCCTGCTTCCAGAGGTTTTGGGGCTTGGGGCTGAGGTATAGGAAAGAAGACAGGGTTAAGAAAGATGACCAATGTGGTGGTTCTATGCAAAGATAACGTCTACTATTTACTTCTGAGGAGTGGAACAGTTGGCAAATCACCTAGAAGTTAGTGGAAAGGATTGTGAAGACAGGAGAAAGAGGAAAAATACTCAACATGTGTTGATTATGAATTTTAATTACTGAGTTATCTGTTCAGTCAACAGGCTGGGAAAGAAATGTGGGCAGGAAGAGCTCTATGAATGTTACAGATGATACAATTCTGCTTTTAGGAAATGCACAATTAAACTATGTCTATACAACCCAAAGTAAAAGCAGATGTATCCGTCACCAGACTATTTTGATTAATGGGGAAATTTGGAGCTTAAATTATCTGGTTCCGCCAGCTATGTTGATCAAATGAACTGGATCATTGCCAGATCTCCATTTTTCTCAGTAGGGTGTAGACACAACTTTGGGTGAGGCAGTTTCAGGGACAGGATTCATCATATGAGGCAGCAGAATCTAAGTGGGAGGAAAAGGCACTACAAAGCAAGTGATAACAAAATCCTTACCTTTGGATAACCCGTATCGAGAGGCCTTGGACTTAGGTTTACTTCCAAATCACATAATTGACTCAGCAGGCTACATGACCTCTGGTGTGGAACCGCACTCTTCCTGCTCTTTCTGCGAGTTGGTTATCCAATTAGAGAAGCAGTCCTCATGCTGCTGGTTTGCATTGAGGGGACTGAGTGACTGGGAAGAAGTAGAAGAGTTGATAGAAGGGTATTTTTTGGTATTTACCCTCTGATACCCAGGGAGGAGCTCTTTCTGATCACACATTCAGAGAGGAGACCAGTGCTGTGAAGACAAGCCACCTCTGCCATCTTACTGACTTGTCCAAAATTATCTCTTGATATGACAGAACATACCACCTGCCCTCCAAAGTTTTCACTGAGCCACTCTGTTTTTCTTTGCTTGTCTAAAACATGTTTGCTGTTTGTTTATAGATACAATCATTTGCAAATTATGGAGTCAGTGTAGCTCTTGCATTCAGGGCTTTTTCTAGAGTACACATTTTAAATATCACCACTCTCTGAGGCAAGAAGATGATCTGGGTCATGGAGGATGCTGTTTCACCAAAAAATGCCTTTTGAAATAAGGCCCTGCTGGAATATGGATCCTTTACTGTTAACTGATGCATTGAATGGTTTTGGATATCTTTTATTGAAAAATAAGGAAGGCAAATTTAAAAAATAAACAGGAATAATGACACTGGGAATCATTAAATGATAATGGGTGATTAAGAAGTGGCTGGAACAACTCAAATGTCCCTCAATGGATGAATGGATTAATAAATTGTGGTATATACATAAAATGGAATATTATGCAGCTATAAAAAGGAATGAAGTACTGAAACAAGGTACAGCGTAGATGAACCTTGAAGACATGCTAAGTGAAAGAAGCCAGACATAAAAAGTTACGTATTATATAATTCCACTTACACAAAATATCCGGAATAGGTACATTCATAAAGACAGAAAGCAGATTGGTGGTTAAGTGCTGGGGAGAGGAGCAGAAATGGGAAGTGACTGCTGAATAGGTAATTGGGTTTTCTTTTGGGATGATGAAAATGTTTTGGAACTAGGTAGAAGGGGTGGTTGCACAACTTTAAGTGTGCTAAATGCCACTGAATTGCACACTGTAAAGTGGGTTAATTTTATATTTTGTAAATTGTGCCTAAAAATAAAGGGGCAAGAAAGCAAACATGTTTGAGTCGTGGTACTCCCACACTCATTCTCTTTTCCTTTTTCTTTCTTTCTCCCTTCCTTCCTTCCCTCCCTCCCTCCCTCCCTTCCCTCCCTTCCTCCCTCCCTTCCTTTCTTCCTTCCTTCCTTACCTCCCTTCCCTCCTTCCCTCCCTCTTTTTTTCTTTCCTTCTCTCTCTCTCTCTCCCCCCCTCCCCCCAACCCCCCACGCAGTGATGCGATCTTGGCTCACTGCAACCTCTGCCTTCTGATTTCAAGCGATTCTCCTGCCCCAGCCTCCTAAGTAGCTGGGATTACAGGCTCACGCCACCACACTCAGCTAATTTTTGTATTTTTAGTAGAGACGGGGTTTCACCATGTTGGCCAGGCTTGTCTGAAACTCCTGACCTCATGATCCACCTGCCTCGGCCTCCCAATCATTCTCTTTTCTTAATGAAGAGGCACCGAGTTTAGGACCACTTTGGAAATGTTCCCTGTAGCCAAACAACGTCAATGCCCTAAATGACCTTGGAGACCATTTCCTCTCATCTTCTCATTTTGCAGATGAGTAGTAATTAGGGAGAGGTCCCTTGCTTGATTCTAAGATCAGTGCTTAATCCAGGAAATTGCACTGTGTCCTGAGAGTAGGAAATGTAGCATTCTGAGACACCTACTCAAAGTGAGCAGAACATATCCAATAACTTCTTTTTTGCTCTGTTTTTGACAAATGTGCTAATGATTGTAATATAGTAATAATAATAATAGCAAAAATAAGAAATAAAACACGAGTAGATGAGATGCGTCATTTCACCTACTGCCATTCCTCAATGTGTAGATATTGCAAAACATCATAGATTTATATAATTTTATCAATCAAAAAATTATAAAAATATAATAAACTGATGATAATATCAGTTTATTGTGGTCTTATTATAGTGCCAGATACTGAGTGAAAGAAGCACATTTTATGCAATACCTCATTTAATTTCCCCCCCATCCCTGTGAGGTCAATGAGAAAACTGATGTCCACAAAGGTGAAATAAATTTCCTTCAGAGCTTAGAAGAGTTAGGGCTGGAACTGACCATTGCCAGCAGCTACAGTACTCTTAATTGAAACATTCAATACATGGTTTCTAGACCTTTTGATTTCACAAACTAGTAAAATTTCCAGAAACCAACATAAGGTGGCCACATTTTATTTTGCCAAGTATAAACACTGAGTAACAAGCAAATAATAAAAACGACAAACCTACTATTTCCTACTATCATTATGTTATCAAATAAAACATATATTCATGCCAAAAAGTAGAAGGACCTAATCTCAGAATAGAGAACAGCCTTGTAAAGTCGATCCATTTTGTTTTATAAAAAATTCTTTAGTCATTTTGCTGCCCAGGAAGATGTCACAGTGGATACTCAGAGTTGGTCTTTGCTGTTGGCTGTTTGGGCACTTTGCACTGCAGGTCACCAAATCAGTATTGGTGTGGAAAAGTCCATCTTATGCCCATTTGTGGGCTCCATTTCCACCACCATGACCACTTTGTACATGGAACTATTGAACAAGCATTGTGGTAGCTGGAGAAAGAAGCTGAGTGTTGTCCACCAGACAGGTCACCTTGTCCACCAGATTACTGAGATTGTCTTCCTCAGTGAATGTCCTATAGTAGAAATCAATGTGAGTCTCAAGTATCTTCCTACTTTGTGCTCATTCCTAGAAGTTACCTGCTTACCTTTCTTTCAGACCTCCTTGTCACCTTTTTTCTGATCTTGTTCTTTCCAAACACTTGACCTTCTAACCAACCCTTTGGGCATTAATTGTGCATCAGTATAGATTTATACATGAGGTCATCTTTTCTTGCTCATGAAGTGGACGCCTAGATGTATTTCCCAAAATATGAATCACTGGGAGGATATTTCGTCCCCACTGTCTTTCAGGGGCACACCTAAATAGGCTGTAATACAATCAGCTTTCACTTTTGTCTGGTGCCAGTAGACTGGAAAACTCACCAGTAGCCCAGCCCACACTTTCTCTTCCCCCACTAACTAGTAATAGAGAGATCTCCAAGATGTCATGGTTCGGGCTAGGAAAGAGGGAATGCAGTAGGAGGAGCAGGTGCCAGGGGAAGCTGAGCCACCTGTCTATGTTGTTCACTTGTCCCTTCTAGGCTTGCTTAGGTCAAGTCTTATGCATACCAGTTCCATTTGACAATGAGATGCTGCTGTACATATCCAATTTTATAATGTGGTCAATCAAACAACACCCAGTTCATGATAGGCAGCCACTTGCTGTTCCATGGTCAGGTGTTTAGTCCTTACTAGGCTTAGTAGCAAATCAAACCTGGATCAGCCTTTTTAATGGACAATTTTGGTTGGCAGAAGTTGGCACAGCCATACTGTGAATCCCAAGGGAAGTGTTCTGTGCTTCTCCTACTGTGGCTAGCCGGAGCCTCCATTCAGCATCTCTGTCTGCAACAGACACTTCCAATTCAGTTGGATATGACTGGTGGCTAGGCAGTTTGGATGGTGTTCTGGCTCTGCTGCAGAGCCTTTTTAGATCAAAACTGGCAGCCTCACAGGTGACCCAGAACTTAGCATGCTTACGTTCCTAGAATTCAAAGAGAACCCCCAAACCTTACTCCTCTTTGTGGAAAGTGAGTCAAGGTAAAATATTTGTCTCATACTTTTGAAGCGATGATATGCTGCCATTCTCCCAGACCTCTGACACCTGGAACTCTCATTAGTCTCTGTTTTCCAGATCCATCTAGCACGATATCAATGATGAACTGGACCAGTGTCATATTCTGCACGATATCAAAGCAATCAAGATCATCCTGGACTGTATTATGACAGAGGGCCAGGGAGTGAACAGAGCTCTTATAATATATGCAGTTTTCCCTTGCACATGAAGGCAACCTGTGTCTACTTATCTTTTCTGATCCCTTTCCTGGCTTCTAAGGTAATTGCATGTGATGATTAAGTGCTGCCATCTGCTTTCTACCACCCTGAGATCCCATTATTTCCATAAAAATCCAGAAGCTCAATGCCAACTTCCACCACCGCCTCCTGCATAACATCACCACCTCAGGGGTTTTCAAGGGTGCTGGTGATCCCCTTACCAATACATTTCTAAGTTCTTGGTAAAGCATCATCCCAGTCTTCTTAGGGGAATAGTCAGGGGATGATGATCATTTGAGTGTTCATGATGATAGCGTGTCATAAATTACCAGTGTGTGTTTTTCTCTGGCAAGGAGTTTGCTTGTGCTGTCATGAGATATGTGGGCAACTCAATCCCCAAATCCATTTTTGAGAGTCTGTCTTCTAGAATTACTCTATATGAGTCAAGGTCTTGGCAAGAAGCAGACGGCACACTTTAAAAATGGGATAAAATTGAAGAGTTTAATGAGGGAAGCTACTGTCACCTTTAGGCCTGAATGGGCAAGAGGATCATGTTACCAGAACCTGGAAAGAGCTGTGCTGTGGGAGAAGGATGCCTGGCAGGAATGTGGCCTTATGTAGAGAAATGCAGCTGCTTCTAAAACCTTGTTCTGGCAGAAGAGAATAAGGTGGCTCTCTCTTTTCCCACACTTCACTCAAGGTGCTGATATATCCCTTTGGTTAAACCCAACCGAAAGTCAGAAAGCAAGAGCTCCTAGTGTTCATCCTGAAAAGTGAGGCTTCTGGGACATACACAGCAGAGTGGAGAATAGTGGAGAGGGGGCTTGGAGAAGACTCAGTACGTGGGCTAAGGATTTTTTTTCTGCATCTGGAGTCACTGGGATATCATGGCAACTTTTTTGGAGAGATATATTTCTGGGCTATGTTTTAGGATAACAGTGGCATGTGAATTGAAATTTGGGTAATTTAGAGGAGGGTGATCTGCCATGAGACCAGGGGGAATGGAGAGGCTGTGGAAGATGCTGGAAGGAAAGTATTCAGTGGATACATGTATTCAGTAGCTCCCCTTTATCCTTGTGGGATATATCCTAAGACCCCCAGTGGATGCCTGAAACCTTGCGTAGTACCAGACCCTATATATACCATGTTTCTTTCCTATATATGTTGTGTTAGTTCGTTCTTGCATTGCTATAAGGGAGTATCTATGACTGGGCAGTTTATAAAGAAAAGAGGTTTATTTGGCTCATGGTTGTGCAGGCCTTACAGGAAGCATAGCTCTGGCATCTGCTTCTGGGAAGGCCTCAGGAAGCTTACACTCATGGAAGGTGAAGAGGGAGCAAGCAAGTCACATGGGGAAGCAAGGGAGGGGGAGGTGCTGTAAACACTTTAAACAGCCAGATCTTAGGAGAACAAACTCAGTATTGTGAGGACAGCACCAAACCATGAGGGATCCTCCCCCCATGATCCAGATACCTCCCACTAGGCCCTTCCTCCAGCATTGAGGATTACATTTCAACAGATTTAGGGAGACAAATATCCAAAATGTGTCATATACACACCTAAGATAAAGTTTAATTTATACATTAGGCACAGTAAGAGATTAACAACAACTGTTAATTAAGTTATTATTGGTAAAGTATTATTAAGTAAAATAAGGGTTACTTGAATACAAGCACTGCAATACTGCCATAGTTTATCTGGTCACTGAAAGGGCTACTAGGGTAGTGTCTACACTGTGGATATGCTAGACAAAGGGATGATTCATGTCCTGGAGGGGACAAAGTGGGGTGGCATGAGATTTCCTTACACTGCTCAGAATGGCAGGCAACTTCAAACTTGGGAATTATTTATTTCTGGAATTTTCTATTTGATATTCTCAGACCACGGATAACTAAAACAGTGGAAGGTAAAACTGCAGATAAGGGGGAACTATCTTATGCCTTTTATGTCAATGAGGTGGTAGAGAGTCGCTGTTTGAAGACCAGAGCTTCTGGCTGAGGCTGTTAGTGAGCCGGACCAGGAGGCTGTGGGGACGGCACACTACAGCAGATTGCCTTGGAGTTGTGCTTTTGAAGTTAGAAAGCCAAATCAATGTGAAGAGCATTTGGTCGTCCTCATTTCTATGCACACGTAGATTGCATATTAATATCAAAGGAAGTCAGTTGTGTATGTAAAGGAGAAAGAATTTTCTTTGGAGTCTTTAATTGTCAAGCGCCATTAAGATTTTCTTCTTCTTGCCTATGAAAATGACAGAATCCACTTTGAAAGCTTTGAAAGCAAACGATGAAATTTGATGCTGGGGTGGTAGCAACAATAGAAATAGCTAATATTTATTGAGTACTTTGCAGGCAGTGTGCTTTGCATTTCTGTCTTATGAATCACTACTACCAACCTTATGCAATGGTATTCTTTATGTTACAGATGAGGAAACAGAAGCTTAGGCAAGTTAAACCCAGTCTTATACAGAAGAAATGACAAGTTGGTTCTCTAAGGCAGTACTGGTCGGCTCTTATAAGGCCCATACTCCTAACCTTCATTTTCTATTGTATCTCAGTGGTAAATGATTTCTGTATAAAATTTGCCTGCAGATTGCCTATTGTCTTTCAATTACACACACGTGTTTGTGTGTGTGTGTGTGTGTGTGTGTGTGTTCAATACATTTTGAAACTGCCTGTATCCAATGCAGGCATTAATTCAGGAAATTTAGGTTTTTAAGCATATAATTAATTAATCATGGAATGAGAAATTGATCAGGCTCTGGCTCAGCACAGTAGTTCATGCCTATAATCCCAGCACTTTGGGAGGCCAAGGCAAGGGGATTGCTTGAGCTCAGGAGTTCAAGGCCAGCCTGGACAACATGGCAAAATGCCATTTCTACAAAAAATACAGAAATTGGTGGCGCATGCTTGTAGTTCCAGCTACTTTGGAGGCTGAGGTGGGAGGATGGCTTAAATCTGTAAGGATGAGGCTGTGGTGAGCCAAGATCATGCCACCACCCTCCAGCCTGGGCAGCAAAGTAAAACCCTGTCAAAAAAAATAAATAAGGAAAGAAACCACCAAAAATACAGAAATTGACCAGGCTTTGGGTCAGTTATTTGAGTCACAGATAAAAGTGTACAGAATAACCATGGCTTATATTAAGGGTGAGAGCAACTGGCTTAGAATATTGCCAGACACATAGTAAATGTTCTATTAAGGTTACCTGTTATTAGTAATACTCCCCATACTAAAAGTGTAAACTTCAGTAATATTTGCTTCAGAATCCATATTTCATAGAGATTTTAAATTTTATCTAAACAATTACATTTTCTCTCTGACCATCTGTGTCCAAAAGGTGATCACTGTCATGAATTTGGTGGGTATATGTATCTGATGATGTTTCCATAACACTAGTATTAATTTATGTATACATACACAGTTTTATTGAAAACTTACCTAATGCTATCATATTACACATATTCACCTGAAAACACTGTCATTTTCCACAATATCGTGGAAAGTCTCTCTGTGAGGCACACATAACTAGTTAGAATCTACTTTACCCGACGCATGCTGCTATCTGGGGATGAACTTAATTCTGTCAATGTCTTATTATAACCTTCCTGTGAGAATCCTGGTGCCTCTTTCTATTCACACAAATGAAAATTTCCATATGATAGATGCATAAAAGATAGTTGTTCGTTTGTAAAATTCATGAATGTCCAATATTATTGTTAGTTGTCTGCATTTGTTTTCTCAATTTTTAAAAAAAATCAGATGCAGTAAACTACCTAAAACTATTAGAATCAAGAATATCCCTGAAGTCTGTCTGGTAATAGTAGTAGTCATTCCATGATAGCTCCCATGAAATTCCCATCTTTTATAGGTAATAATATATTCATATCTCAGATTTCTGAAGTACTGTAAAATTAATTACTGCTTATGTAAAACCCTACAAACCACAATATTTGTGCCTAAAGACTCCTATAAGCCACTAGTTCCTTCAGCTGATCTACTGATGAATTCACTGAGTCTGAAGAGGAGGATCAATAACCTGCCTCTGTTGGTTCATCTGGAACCAAAACAGATGTGAAAAGAAAAATGTTCAGTGGGTTCTGGTGGAGAGGAGAGATCCCTAGCATCGGAGGCAGGAGTCCAAGATCTGAGTCTCAATTCTTTTATCCCCTGCAGCCTTAGCACTTAATAAACATTCCATCATGGTGAAAATCAAAAACATAGTTAAGATTTCCCAAGCACAGTAAGTGAAATGTTTGCCTATAGCCTCTCAATTATGCATACACACATATGCATGTGTGTGTGTGTGTGTGTGTGGGGGGGGTGTTTGTGTGCATGTTCAGTGAATTTTGAAACAATGGGCCAGGAACTGTTTTAAGCGCTTTACGTATATTATCTCATTGTATCCTCACAACAGTTTTAGGAGGGAGATGCTAAAAGATTTCGTGTGAGTTATAGCACAGTAAACTAAGGGGGAAAATTACTCTTATATTGAAAAGCTGTATTAACACTTGCTTTAGTATTTCGACATAAAGTGACTCTTTGGAAGCAGAATTTTGTCAGGACCAGTCAATTACCTGCTTATACTTTCAGAGTCATTTATTCATTCAAAAACACTTCCTGACCAGCTAATATTTGTCAAGTTCTGTTCTCAGTCGTGGGATACACCCATGGATAAGGATGGCTTCCTCTTTTGAGATGCTTTTCAGTAGGGAGAAAACTGAATTCAGCCATGTCCCATCAACACTCCCAGTCTTGGTAAAAAGCGGGCAAAGGAACCTGGAGGAATTCAACCTTGATTCAGGAAAAGACAGAATAATTTACCATTTTTCTAGCCTGAAGGTTGAATTGTTAGTTCGATTGTGATTGATGTCATGGCACTTTGATTGTGCTGCTTTGTCCTCATTTGCTTAACTATGGAGTTTTGCTTCCCTGATCTCTAACTCTAATCAAATTCTTGCCTTCCTGACCCACTCAGAGGTCCAGAAAAATATCTCCACCATTCAAAACTTTTCTTTAAATGAGATTATTTTTAATAGGAGCAAATTATCTCTGAGAAAGAAATAATATGATTATTTCCCAGTATCTATTATACCACTTACATATTCTATGACAAGTACACACAATTTCTTAAACAGTCATTTGGCAGCAGTAAATGCTATTTAGTCAGCCCTGTAGAGCAAGGATGATTGGGACTAGCACTATGGAAATGTTTCTCATGTGTTCTCCTTTTATGAAGAGAGAGAAAGAAATTATTTCTTATGTATCAGTGAGAGTCTCTCCTGTACTCTAGATTAATATGTTTTAGTACTCAACCAGCATCAAAGTGCTGTGATACATAATATTGATCATAAAATATCAGTCCCCAGGAAGAGTTTCACTAGAAACACTTATTAGATATGTTGTGTGCATTATATAACATTTATGCAAACCACAGCTTCCATACAGTACCAAACTTATCCAGGGAGAAGAAATCACATTTCAACAGAGAACAGGTTTTCCATCTGATTTGTGCCCAGAACATGTAAAAAACATAGCAGATTGCATGCTGCATTGACTAAGGAACATACATATGCATTTAAATCACTTATGTTTTACTTTTTTATGATGCATTGGTGAATTGTATTCCTTTTGCATTTGTAATTAGAAGGTGGAACAGATGTGATGGTTTCGTTTAAAGTGATATGTCCATTAAAATAACTTATACTACAAGTAATTGTTTTCTTTAACAAGGGAGTCTGTCCATTGTCATGCTGTTTTTGAGCCATTTAAATAGACTGTGAAGAAAAATATGTTTGTCTTCAGGAAATGTTGATTGATTATGGAAGTCAGAAATGTTTGTGATAGGAATGTTTACATATTTGTTGTTTTTGTTGTCCTTGCTCTTTTTTGTTTTGGAGGTGGGACATCATCAAAGATGCACTCTTACATCCATTCTTCCAACCTCACTTCTTCTTCTTAAATTGAGACTAATAATTCAAACCCATCTGTATTTCAAAGAAGGCCAAGATTTCTCTTTTTCATTTTAATAAGCTATACTACAGTTAAGCTGAATATTAAATTATTACCCACTTGGTGATCAAATATATCGTCAATATTACCACTGGCTTTTTGTTTGAACCTGAATGAAGTGTGGATTTTTGTTTTGATCAATAACAGCTTTCTGAGATCTGCAGTTATGCTTCACCGGGACAGGCTGTGACAGCCAACGCAGTAGCCGGCAGACAATTCTTTGATATATGAATCTGACTGACCCAATTATCCATCCCCCACCCCCAAAGCAAAAAGCATCTCCAGAAACCTTTTACCATTTTCTTCTTGCAATGTCAATGCACTCGACATAGACAAAATTTAACTAAAATTATCCTTTGTAGAGCAGATGCATACTAATCCTTTTACTGCTATAATTAAATACCACTGTCTCTGAGTCACCAATGCTTGTAGACACATCAAAGTTGCCATTTTTTAAAGGAAAATTTAACACCATGGTCTGTACATACACAGTTGGAAAGATAGCATGGTTTCATACAAATTCTGTTTAATTGTGCCAAAATGTGCCAAATTGACATTTCTTGTTGATATAAAAATATTCAGAAAGGCTTTATGTGGGGAGAAATGTTGAGATGAGGTATGTTATGGTGGTTATGATGTTGAATTCAATAAAGTATTGAATTCAGTATTTTTTACTGAAAAAGGTTGCAGTAAGCACCCAAGGTACCAGTGTTATGCACTACAAGGCACGTGCAGAGAAAATCCTTTCAATGTCCTTTAACTAGATCCCTGTGATAGTCATGATGTGTGGTTCTATAATTGGGCACTAGCAAATGTATTTTGGGGTTTGCTTCTTTATATGAAGCTTGATCGTTTGAATTTATTGAAATATAGAATGCCTGGCTTTCTGTTTTTTCTCTACAGATTTATCTTCATTTATGTTTTTCTTATTTTACTAGTCATGGCTCTGACTTTCTATTTCTATAATAAAATTATCGAATATACACTATGTTGAGAGTAGTTCTTCAGATCTTATTTAGAAGGAGATACACAGACACACTCAGGTCAATGACTATGAATTGATTTGGTCAAACAAATGAAACCTTTAATTTTTCCTGGCTATTGATTTTTCATTTGCAAAAGAGAAATAATGAATTATCTTTAACTGTATTACAAGGTCTGTTTCCTATAAATCTTTATTTTATACGTGCTTTAAAGTTTTATTTGAAATGTCAGTTAAGTAATTATCGACAAATGATTGATAGATACTGATATTAATGGTTTATTTCAATACAAATAATAAATTGTACTTGTTAAATTGATATTCTATTAGTTAATTATTTCTGGGTATCATATAAACAGACACACAAGAAGTACAGACATATCTCAGAGACATTGTGGATTCAGTTTCAGCAAATGTCACAATAAAATGAATCACACTAATTTTTTGGTTTCCCAATTCATATAAAAGTTCTGTTTAAACCATAGTCCATTGAATGTGCAATAGCATATTCCAAAAAAAATGCACGTACCTCAATTTAAAATACTTTATTTTTAAAAAATGCTAGCAATTATCTGAATGTTTAGTGAGATGTAATATTTTTGCTGGTGGAGGGTCTTGCCTCAATGTTGATGGCTGCTCTAATTGGCTAGTGGTTGCTATAAGTTGGGGTGTCTGTGGCAATTTTTAAATATAAGATAACAATGAAGCTTGCTGCATCCATTGGCTCTTCTTTTCACTAAAGTTTTCTCTGTGGTATGTGATGCTGTTTGATAGCATTTTACCTGCAGTAGAACTTCTTTCAAAATTGGTGTCAATTCTCTGAAACCTTGCTGCTGCTTTATCAACTCAGTTTATGGAATATTTCAAATCCTTTGTTGTCATTTCAACATCTTTGATGTTGTTTTATCATGAAATTGCAGCAGTTCAGTCACATCTTCAGACTCTACTTCCTCTAGCTCTCTTGTTATTTCCACCAAATCTGCAGTTACTTTCTCCACTGAAGTCTTGAACCCCTCAAAGTCATCCATGAGCTTTGGAAGCAACTTCTTCAATACTCCTGTTAATGTAAATATTACGACCTCCTCCCATTAATCATAAATGTTATTAATGGCATCTAGAACCTTGGACCCTTTCCAGAAAGTTTTCAATTTACTTTGTCCAGATCCATCAGAGGAATTTCTATCTGTGGTAGGTATGGTCTTACAAAATGTATTTCCTAATAAGACTTCAAAATTGAAATGGCTTCTTGAACCACGAGCTGCAGAATGGATGTTGTGTTAGCAAGCATGAAAACAATATCAATATCCTTGTACATCTCCATGAGAGCTCTTGGATGACTAGGTGCACTGTCAATGAGCAGTAATATTTTGAAAGGAATCTTTTTTCTGAGCAGTGGGTCTCAACATTGGGCTTAAAATATTTAGTAAACCATGCTGCAAACAGATGTGCTATCATTCAGGCTTTGTTGTTCCATTTATAGAGCACAGGCAGAGTAGATTTAGAAATGGTCCTAGGATTTTTAGAATCATAATTAGCAGTGGCTTCAACATAAAGCCAATAGCTTCATTAACTCCTAACAAGAAAGGCAGTCTGTCTCTGAAGCTTTGAAGCCAGGAATTGGCTTGTCCTCTCTAGCTATGAAAGTCCTAGATGGCATTTTCTTCTAATAGAAGACTGTTTCATCTACGTTCAAAATCTGTGGTTTACTGTAGGCACCCTCAACACCCTCAACAATGATCATCTAGGACCATATTTCCTACCCCTAAAGGAAAATTTGAGGTGAGCAATAGCTAGTAAATACTAAGTCCTTTGATTTTCGATAGTTTTATTTAGATTTACTATAACTAAGAAGAAATTGAGATTCCTGTTTTCTGTTCTGGTAATGCAAGTATAAAGAGATCTAATTTACTACATAAACAGGGGATATCCTTTTATCTGTTCTATTCAAAATTTTAATCATTTAAATGGGTACACTTGGAGGGGATTTTCTTCAAGGTTCTGAAACTACTACAGTGGCCAAGTAGATATTTTCTGACAAGTAAAACTACCTTTCAAAGAGTGCACTACTTCTCTTTTGACTCTTGTCACTAAATACCCCCTAAGTTCTTTGTCCAAATTAATTTTTCTGTTTTTCTATTATTTCTCTTGGCAATTTAACTCCCTCTCATGGCTCCAATGATGATCTAAAATCTATACCTCCATCCTTAATTCTAAGCCTGGGAGTGTCCCAAGCAAATATAAGTATACTTTAACAAAAGCTGATGCCAGTATATTATATATTTCTAAGCAAAGATTGCATATTATATTAATCTGTTCTCACACTGCCATAAAGAGCTGCCTAAGACTGGGTAATCTATGAACAAAGGAGGTTTAATTGACTTACCGTTCCTCATGGTTGCGGAGGCCTCAGGAAACTTACGATCATGGTGGAAGGCAAAGGGGAAGCAAGGCACATCGTACATGGTGGCAGGAGAGAGAGAGAGCACAGAGAAAACTGTCACTTTTAAACCATCAGATCTCATGAGAACTCCCTCAGTATGACCAGAACAGCATGGGGTAAAACCACCCCCATGATCCAGTCACCTCCTACCAGGTCCCTCCCTTGACATGTGGGGATTACAATTCAAAATGAGATTTGGACACAGGGCCAAGCCATATCATATGTATATATATACACACACACACACACACACGTATGTATATATGTATATGTGTGTATATATACACACATAGGTATACATATATATTCTTTTATTCTGATCTACATATCTACCATTGTGTATCTCCAATCACATTTAAAATGGTTAGTCCTCAGTATCTCTAAAACTATATTGATCATCTTCACCTGGTTTTCTCTTCTCTTCCTGTTTCTAGAATTAATTCCATCCTTCCATCCTCCCAGACAACAAAATCAGAACCTCCCAGTTGTCTCTCAGTTCTTCTTCTTTCCCCTGCCTCCCACAGCAGAGTCATCTGTCAGGTCCCAGTGATTTTACCTCTTCCCTCTCTGTCTTTTCTGAATCTTTGTCTTTATCCCCTACTCTGTCATACTGGGTTGCGAGACATCTTTTTTCAACTCAAATTGCTTCCTTCTTCCAACTGGTTACCCTGTGACTTTCAGATTAATCTTTTTCAAACACAGTTCAGATTTTTTTTTTTACTGTCACCAAAATATTTCAATGGCTTTCCATTGCATTCAGCACCAAATCCAAACTTGTTGTCTTGGCCTTAAGCTGTACATTTTAGCCTTTTCTCCCGCTCAGCCTAGTTAAAGCATTAGCTCCTGTGGTTTTTTGCAGCCCCGTGCTTGACACACTCTTCTCACTGTGAAAAGCACCCAACTTCCCAGCTTCATGTGGCCATCTTCTATTCCAAAGGCCATTACAGAAGGCACTTTATAGATGAAGCTTTCCCTGTCCTTCCAGCTGGAATGATGTTTCCAGTTCTCCAACTCAAGGTGGAACTCTTTTTTCTTTTATCTTTATGTTAGTTTGCTAGGGCTTCTGCAACAAAGTAGCAAAGACTTGGTGGATTAACAGCAGATATTTATTTTCTCAAAATTACAGAGGCTTAAGAGTCTAAGATCAAGGTGTTGTCAGCATCAGTTTCTTCTGAGGCTCCTCTACTTGGCTTGTGGATGGCCACCTTCTCCCTGTGTCTTCCCAAGGGCTTCCCTCTGTGTATGTCTGTGCCCACATTTTCTTTCCTTATAAAGACACCTGCTTACAGGGCCCACATTAATGACTTCACATTAACTCAATGACCTCTTTAAAGACAGTTTATCACATTCTGAGGTTCTGGCGTAAGGACTTTCACATGTGAACTTGGGGATGGGGCACATTTCATCCCGTAACACATATCTTTGCAGCATGTCTCACTTTAGACATTGTGCTCTAGTTTTTTATGTACATAAGTTTCCCACCTTTTTCTCAGTATGAGAGGGAAGGATCTATATTTTCTCTACGACATCTGCCTGTATAAACCCCACAAATACTCAATACTGTGTCTTGCATATGGGAAATAATGAATGTTTTATTTACACATAATACTTTTACATATTTCTGAGGAACATATGAGCATTTTTTTTTACATGCATAGAATATGTGATGATCAAGTCAGGGTATTTGAGGGATCCATCACCTTGAGTATTTATCATTTCTAAGTGTTAGTAACATTTCAAGTTCTCTCTTCCAGCTATTTTGAAATATACAATATATTGTGGCTAATTGTAGTCACTCTAGTGTACAATGAAACACTAGAACGTACGTCAATCAAATTGTAAGTTTGTACCCATTAAACAACTTCTCTTTATTTCCCACTCCCACTTTCACACCCTTTCCTGCTTTTGGTATCTATTATTTTATTCTTTATCTGCAGGACATCAAGTTTTTTTAACACCTACATATGAGTGAGAACATGCAGTGTTTGTCTTTCTGTGCCTGGATTATTTCACTTAACATAATGACCTTCAGTTCCATCCATTTGTCTGCAAATGACATGATTTCATTCTTTTATGGCCAAATAATATTCCACTGTATATATATATATCATACTTTCTTTGTTCATTCATCCATTGATAGATATAGCTTGCTTCCATATCTTTGTTATTATGAATAGTGCTGCAGTAAACTTGAGTGTGTAGGTATCCCTTTGATATGCTTTCTTTTCTTTTGAATAGACACCCAGTAGTGCAACTAATGGATTGTATGGTAGATCGATTTTTAGTTTTTTGAGAAATCTCCGTACTGTTTTTCATAGTGGTTATACTAATTTACGTTCCCACCAACAGTGTGTAAGGGTTCTCTTTTCTCTGCATCCTTGTCAGTCTGTTACTTTTTTGTCTTTTTAATGATAGCCAATATAACTGGGATAAGATTATATTTCATTGTGGCTTTGGTTTGCACTTTCTGGATGATTAATGATGAGCAGTTTTTCATATACCTGTTGGCCATTTGTATGTCTTGTTTTCAGAATAGTCTATTCATGTCCTTGTAATCCCTTTTAAATGCCATTACTTGTTTTTGTTTTGTTGAGTTCCCCATATATTCTGGATATTAGTTCCTTGTCGTGTGACTATTTTTCAAACCTTCTTTCTCATTCAATAGTTTGTCTCCTCACTCTGTTGATTGTTCCCTTTGCCTTTTGCTGTACAGAAGCTTTTCAGTTTAATATAGTACAATTTGGCTATGTTTTAATTGCCTGTACTTTTGAGGTTTTTGAAGTCTTAGCCATAAAATCTTCACTTAGACCAATGTCCTGAAGTGTTGTTGTTTTGTTTTGTTTTTTCTAGTAGTTTTATTGTTTTGGATCTTACATTTGGGTCTTTAATCCATCTTGGTTGATTTTTGTATATGATGAGAGATATGGGGTCTGGTTTTATTCTTTTGCATGTGGATATTCAATTTTCCCAGCACCATTTGTTGAGAAAGGTATCCTTTCCTTACTATATGTTCTTGACATCTTGTCAAAATCAGTTGGCTTTAAATATGTGGATTTATTTCTGTGTTCTCTATTTTGTTCCATTGGTCTGTGTGCTTATTTTTATACTAATATCATGATGTTTTGGTTACAATATCCTTGTAATATAATTTGGAGTCAGGTAGTTTGATGGCTCCAACTTTGTTCTTTTTGCTCAGCATTGCTGTGGCTATCCTGGCTCTTCTATTTACATATGAATTTTAGGATTGTTTTTCCTGTTTCTGTGAAAAGTTACATTGGTATTTTGATAGGGATTGCACTGCATCTGTATATTACTGTGGGCAATGGAGTCCTTTTCGTGATATTAATTCTTCCATTCCGTGATCATGGAATATCTTTCCATTTGTTTGTGTCCTCTTCAGTTTCTTTCATCAGTATTTTGTAGTTTTCCTTGTAGAGCTCTTTCACCTCCTTGATTAAATTTATTAGTAGGTATTTTTTCTAACTAGTGTAAATGGGATTGCTTTTTAAATTTCTTTTTTGGCTATTTCATTATTGGTGTATAGAAATGCTACTAATTTTGTGTTAATTTTATATCCTATAACTTTACTGAATTTGCTTATCAACTCTAAGAGTTTTTTGAGGAAGTTTTTTGGCTTTTTAAGTTATAAGATCATGTCATCTGCAAAAAGAGACAATTTCTTCTTTTCCAATTTGGGTGAATTTTCTTTCTTTCTCTTGCCTGATTCCTCTTTCTAGAACTTCCAGTGCTATGTTGAATTGGAGTGGTAAAAGTGGGCCTCCTTGTCTTGTTCCAGTTCTTAGAGAAAAGGCTTTCAATTTCTCTCATTGAGTATGATGTTAGCTGTGGGTTTTTCGTATATTCTCTTTATTATTTTGAGGTGTGCTCCTTCTATGCCTAGTTTGTTGAGAGTTTTTATCGTGAAGGGATGTTGTATGTTATCAAATGCTTTTTCTGCATCTATTGAGATGATTATATAGCTTTTGTTCTTCATTCTGTTGATGCGATGTACCATGTTTATCGATTTGTGTATGTGAAGCCATCATTTATCCCTGGTATAAATCCCAGTTGATTATGGTATGTGATCTTTTTGCTGTGCTGTTGAATTCAGTTTGCTTAGTATTTTGTTGAGATTTTGATGTTTATGTTCATTAGAAATATCGGTCTGTATTTTCTTTTTTTGTCATGTCCTTGTCTGATTTTGGTCTCAGGGTGATGCCGACCTTATAGAATGAGTTTGGAGAATTCCTTCCTTTCAATTTTTTTTGAATAGTTTCAGGAGGATTGATATTAGTTCTTCAAACATTTGGTTGAATTCAACTATGAATCCATCAAGTCCTGGGCTTTTCTTTGTTGGGGGACTTTTTATTACTGACTGAGTCTTGCTCATTATTGGTCTCTTCTGGTTTTCTATTTTTTCCTGATTCCGTCATAGTAGGTTGTATATTTCCTGGGCTTTATATATTTCCTCTAGGTTTTCCAGTTTGTCGGCCTATATTTGTTTATTATAGTCTCTAATGATCTTTATATTTCTGTGGTATCAGTTGTAATGTCTCCCTTTTCATTTCTGATTTTATTTGGGTCCTTTCTGGATTAGTCTAACTAGAAGTTTATCAATTTTGTTTATCTTCCAATAACCAATTTTTGTTTCACTGATCATTTGATCAATAAAACAATGTATTTTCTTGTAGTCTCTATTTCATTGTGTTCTGCTCTGATCTTCACTATTTTTTCTTCTGCTAATTTTGGTTTTGGTTTGTTCTTGCTTTTCTATTTCCTTGAGGTGCATTGTTGAATTGTTACTTTCTAATCCTTTTACTTTTTAGATGTAGGCATTTATTGCTATAAACTTCCCTCTTAGCATGGCATTTTCTGTATCCCACAGGTTTTGGTTTGTTGTGTTTCCATTTTTATTTGTTTCAATAAACTTTAAAATTTCCATCTTTATTTGTTTCAATAAACTTTAAAATTTCCATCTTAATTTCTTCATTTACTCAATTGCTGTTCAGCAGTTTATTATTTAATTTCCATGTATGTGTATAGTTTCTGAAGCTCCTCCTGGTATAGATTTTTAGTTTTATTTCACTGTGGTCTGAAAAGATACTTGATATGTTTTGACTTTTTAAAATTAGTTAAGACTTGTTCTGTGGCCTAACGTATGGTCTATCCTGGAGAATGTTCTTTAAGCTGATGAGAATGTATATTCTGCATTTGTTGGACAAAACGTTCTATAAATGTCTGTTAGGTCCCTTTGTCCTAACTTTGACTTTAAATCCGATGTTTCTTTGTTGCTTTTCCTGTCTAGATGATCTGTGTGATTCTAGGGATGTATCCACTATTATTGTATTGGAGTCTCTCTCTCCAATGATTTCATGAATTTCTTTTTGATTAGGTTCCATTGCTGGAGGATTGTTGTGTTCCTTTGGAGGTAGACTAAGTATCTAGAAATGTTTTTGTTTTGTTTTTATCTGGGTGCTCTAGTGTTAGGTGCATATATATTTAGAACTGTTACATCCTCTTGTTGGATTGATCCCTTTCTCATTATACCATAACCTTCTCATTCATTTTTTTCTTTTACTGTTTTTGACTTAACGTCTTTGTGATATAATGGAGGTATAGCTACTCTTGCTTTTTTTTGTTTGTTTCCCTTTGCATGGAATATCTTTTTCCATCCCTTTACTTTCAGTGTATTTTTGTCTTTACAGGTAAAGTGCATTTCTTGTAGGCAACATATAGTTAAATTATATTTTTCTTTTACCCATTCAGCCAGTCTAAGTGGATGATTTAATCTAATTACATTCAAAGTGATTATTGGTATGTAAGGTTTTGTTCCTGTCATATTTTTAATTGTTTACTGGTTGTTTTGTATATTCTTTCTTTCTTTTACTTTTATTGTTATTGTGGTTTGGTGGTTTTTATACCATATGAGTTATTTCTCTCCCTCATTTGTGTCAATGTTTGGTTTACCAGTGAGTTTTATATTTGTGTGTGTGTGTGTGTGTGTGTGTGTTTTCTTTTACATAGTCTTGCTCTGTTGCCCAGACTGGAGTGCAGTGGCACGATATTGGCTCACTGCAACCTCTGCCTCTAGGGTTTCAGTGATTCTCCTGCCTCAGTCTCCCGAGTAGCTGAGATTACAAGCATGCATCACCACACCCAGCTAATTTTTTGTATTTTTAGTAGAGATGGAGTTTCACCATGTTGGCCAGGCTGGTCTCATACTCCTGATCTCAAGCGATCTGCCTGCCTTGGCCTCCCAAAGTGCTGGAACTACAGGCATGAGTAACGTGACCGGCCTGTGTATTTTCATGATATGACAAGTGTCATCTCTTTGCATCCAGGTATAGGACTTCCTTGAGCTTTTCTTGTGGGGCTGGTCTAGTGATGATGCATTCTCTTAGCTTCTGCTTCTCTGGAGAGAACTTTATTTCTCCTTCATTTATGAAGGATAATTTTGCTAGTTATGGTATCCTTGACTGGTAGTTATTTTTTTTTTCTTTTAGCACTTTGAGTATATCATCTAATTCCCTCCTGAGCTGTCAGGTTTCTGCTGAGAAATGTGCTGTTAGTTTGATGGGGATTCCTCTACAGATGACTTAATGCTTATCTTTTGCTATATTTAGAATTCTGTCTTTGTGTTGGACTTTAGACAGTTTGACTAAAATGTACCATGGAAAAGATCTTTTTGCATTGTAACTGTTTGAGAATCTCAGCACCTCCTATATCTGGATGTCTAAATCTCTTCTGGGTTTGGAATGCTTTCATCTCTCATTTCATTAAATAGATTTTATAATCCTTTCATTCTCTCTTTACCTTCCAGGACCTGAGTAATTAAAACATTTGGTCACTTTGTGGTGTCTCGTATGTCACGAAGGCATTGCTTATTCTCTCTCTCTTTTTTTTTTTTCATTTTCTTTATTTTTTCAAAATGCCTGTCTTCAAGTTCTGAGATTCTTTCTTCTTGATCTAGTCAATTGTTGAAGATCTCAAATGTGTTTTGTATTTCATTCAATAAATTATTCAGTTCTAGAATTTCTGTTTGGTTTTTTTTGTTTTTTATGACATCTGTCTCTTTCATAGATTTTTCATTCATAATTTGAACAGTTATTTCTGATTTCTTTGCATTGTTTTTCAGAATTTTCATTTATCTCACTGAGCTTCTTAAGAATCAATAACTTGAATTCATTTTCCAGGACTTTGTGAATTTCCTTTTGATTAGGCTCTATTGCTGGAGAATTATTGTGTTCCTTTGGAGGTGTCATATTTCCTTGCTTTTTCATGTTTCCTGTGTCCTTACATTGATATCTGTACATCTGGTATAATAGTCACTTCTTCCAATTTTTAGAATTTTCTTACATAAGAGAGAACTACTTCCTGAAGATGTATCTATGGTATTGGTTGGTGATAGGTTTGGCTGTGTCCTCACCCAAATCTCAACTTGAATTATATCTCACAGAGTTCCTATGTGTTGTGGGAGGGAAACAGAAGGAGGTAATTGAATCATGGAGGCTGGTCTTTCCCATGCTATTCTCGTGATTGTGAATAAGTCTCACGAGATTTGATGAGTTTATCAGGGGTTTCTACTGTCACTTCTTCCTCATTTTTCTCTTGCCACTGCCATGTAAGAAGTGCCTTTCACCTCCTGCCATGATTCTGCATTCTCCCCGCTATGTGGAACTGTAAATCCAATTAAACCTCTTTTTGTTCCCAGTTTCAGGATGTCTTTATCAGCACCATGGAAATGAACTAAAACAGTAAATTGGTACCAGTAGAGTGGGGCATTGCTGAAAAGATACCCAAAAATGTGGAAGCAACGTTGGAACTGGGTAACAGGCAGAGGTTGGAACAGTTTGGAGGGCTCAGAAGAAGACAGGAAAATGTGGGAAAGTTTGGAACTTACTAAAGACTTGTTGAATGTCTTTGCCCAGAATGCTGATAGTGATATGGACATTAAGTTTCAGGCTGAGATGGTCTCAGATGGAGATGAGGAACTTGTTGGAAACTGGAGTAAAGGTGACTCTTGTTATGCTTTAGCAAAGAGACTGGTGACATTTTGCCCCTTCCCTTGAGAGTTTTGGAACTTTGAACTTGAGAGAGATGATTTAGGGTATCTGGCATCTGGCAGAAGAAATTTCCAAGCAGCAAAGCATTCAAAAGGTGACTTGGGTACTGTTAAAGGCATTTAGTTTTATAAGGGGAACAGAGCATTAAAGTTCAGAAAATTTGTAGCCTGACAATGTGATAGAAAAGAAAAACCCATTTTCTGGGGAGAAATCAAGCCATCTGCAGAAATTTATAGAAGTTGAAAGGAATCTAATGTTAATCTCCAAGACCATGGGGAAAATGTCTCCACGCCATGTCAGAGACCAGGGCAGCCCCTCCCATCAGAGGACCAAAGGCCCCGTAGGAAAAAGTGGTTTTGTGGGCCAGGCCCAGGATCCCCATGCTGTGTGCACCCTAGAGACTTGGTGCCTTGTGTCTCAGTTGCTCCAGCCATGGCTGAAAGGGGCCAGTGTACAGCTTGAGATATGGCTTCAGAGGGTGGAAACCCCAAGCCTTGGCAGCTTCCACATGGTGTTGAGCCTGCAGGTGTGCAGGAGTCAAGAATTGAGGTTTGGGAACCTCTGCCTAGATTTCAGAAGATATATGGAAACACCTGGATGTCCAGGCAAAAGTTTGCTGCAGGAGCAGGGCCCTCATGGAGAACCTCTGCTAGGGCAGTACAGAAGGGAATTGTGGGGTCAGAGCCCCCACACAGAGTCCCTACTGGGGCACTGCCTAGTGGAGCTATGAGAAGAGGGCCACCATCTTCCAGACCCCAGAATGGTAGATCCACTGACAGCTTGCACTGTGATCCTGGAAAAGCTACACTCAACACCAGCCCATGAAAGCAGCCAGGAAGAAGGATGTACCCTGCAAAGCCACAGGAGCAGAGCTGCCCAAGACCATAGGAACCCACCTCTTGCATCAGTGTGACCTGGATGTGAGACCTGGAGTCAAAGGAGAACATTTTGGAGCTTTAAAATTTGACTGCCCTGCTGAATTTTGGACTTGCATGGGCCCTGTAACCCCTTTGTTTTGGCCAATTTCTCCCATTTGGAATGGCTGTATTTACCCAATACCTGTATCCCCACTGTATCTAGGAAGTACCTAGTTTGCTTTTGATTTTACAGGCTCATAGGCAGAAGGGACTTGCTTTGTCTCAGATGGACTGTGGAATTTGAATTAATGCTGAAATGAGTTAAGACTTTGGGGGACTGTTGGGAAGGCATTATTAGTTTTGAAATGTGAGGACATGAGATTTGGAGGGGCTAGGGGATGAATTATATGGTTTGGCCGTGTCCCCACCCAAGTCTCAACTTGAATTGTATCCCCCAGAATTCCCACATGTTGTGGGAGGGACCTAGGCGGAGGTAATTAAATCATGGGGGCTGGTTTTTCCTGTGCTATTCTCATGATAGTGAATAAGTCTCATGAGATCTGATGGGTTTATCAGGGGTTTCTGCTTTTGCTTCCTCATTTTTCTCTTGTCGCTGCTATGTAAGAAGTGCCTTTTGCCTTCCACCATGATTCCACAGTCTCCTCTGCCATGTGGAACTGTAAGTCCAATTAAACCTCTTTTTCTTCCCAGTTTCAGATATGTCTTTATCAGCAGCATGAAAACAAAGTTAATACAGTTGGGTAGGACACTTTTGCTCTTAATCTGGTTTTGTGCGGCAGTGTAGTCTCTGTATGATTTCTTCAGCTGTGAACAGCACAGGTGGTATCTGTGATTTCTTTGATGGCTTAAAATAGTGTTATTAGTGAAAGCTGTGGTGAAGTTTTGCTGGGGACTTAGATGCCAGGTAGGTCAGTCTTCTGGCCCCATTGGTGGCAGCAGTGGGCTGAGCATGTCTGTCTTTGGGACCCAGGGCAGTATATGCCCATATGTTACTGGGTCTAGGAATATTAATTCTTTGACCTATAGGTGGCTTACTCAGATGCTGACAGTTCCAGCAGTGGGTCTGTTCTTGGGCCCCTGGACAGCAGGTGTGGGATGGGTGATGTCAGCAGTAGTGGTGGGACAGCCCTCTGGGTCCTGAGTAATGCATGCCGCTGTTGGACGTGGCTGTAACAGGCTGGGTACATCAGTCACCAGGCCCACAGATGGCAGGTACAGGTAGGTGCCAGCTGTGGTGATAGCACCTGGGTGCTAGGCCCAATCTCAGGAATCTTCAGGTACCAACAGAGGTAGACTGGGCTGGGCAGAGTGTGCTAGCCTGATGGTGCTAGGCCCAACACTCAGGAGTGTTGAGATACCAACAGAGGTAGACTCCGTGGCCAGACTCTGTGCTTTGGCATGGAGTGAGGGCAAAGCCTGGCTGGGTACATTTGTCCTCAGGCCTCCTGATGGAGAGTGCAGGTGCCAGCCTTGGTTGGCAGGGACAGGGCCATGGCTAGCGTCTGTACTCACAGTCAAGCAGAATGCTTGGGTTGTGGGGCAATAACAGCTGTGCCACTGCCCCTGCCACTGGGAAGGGTGGTACTGCCTTCAGTGGCCAGCAGCCTACGCTGGTGGGTTGGGAACCTCCCAGCTCCTCTCTGTGTTAGCTTCAGGCCCCATGAGTGTTGAGAGGATCTCCCATGGCTAGAACTGCAGGAGCACATGGTGGGGATGTGAACTGCTGAGGATCTTTCACTTTTCCTTTTCCCAGACTGGGGAGTCTTTCTCAGCTCCCAGCTTACCCCAGCTGAGCAGGCTGCCTGTTTCCTTCTCCTTCCTTGCTTTAGGTATTTCCGGTTTGTTGTTGTTGTTGAATTCCAGTGTTCTCTCTTGCATGATCTGTTTGAAATGTGACTATCCACTTACTATTTTGGTTCTTATTCTTCAAGGAGGTAAGTATGAAATGCCTCTAGTCAGCCATCTTCCACAATACGTTTTTAAGATAATAAGAAAATAGATTAGAACTTTTTAAGAAGTAGACCTGGCATGTGAAAAATAACTACATTCAAATGGATTTGGATCAGAGCCAGTTATTTGGATAATTCTTGCAAATACATACCTACTGAGAAATATGAGGAATGTTAGCCAGAGTTTTGTATACTGTTAGCATTGATTGCACTAGCTAGCTAACTGCTGAATATTCTTTTTTTTATTTTTCCATAGATTATTGGGGTACAGGTGGTATTTGGTTATGTGAGTAAGTTCTTTAGTGTGATTTGTGAAGTTTTGGTGCACCCATCAACCAAGCAGTATACCCTGCACCTATTTGTAGTCTTTTATTATACCTCGCCCCCCCTTCCCCCCAAGTCCCCGAAGTCCATTGTGTCATTCTTATGCCTTTTGTGTTCTCATAGCTTAGCTCCCACATGTCAGTGAGAACATATGATGCTTGGTTTTCCATTCCTGAGTTACTTCACTTAGAATAATAGTCTCCAATCTCATCCAGGTCACTGCAAATGCTGTTAATTCATTCCTTTTTATGGCTGAGTAGTATTCCATCATATATATATATTATATATAATATATATAATATATGTATATCTCACAGTTTCTTTAATCACTCATTGATTGATGGGCATTTAGGTTGGTTCCACGATTTTGCAATTGCGAATTGTGCTGTTGTAAACATGCATGTGCAAGTATCTTTTTCACATAATGACTTCTGTTCCTCTGGGTGGATATCCCATAGTGTGATTGCTAGATCGAATGATAGTTCTACTTTTAGTTTTTTAATGAATCTCCACGCTGTTTTCCATAGTGGCTGTACTAGTTTACATTCCACCAGCTGTATAGAAGTATTCTCTGATCACCACATCCATGCCAACATCTACTGATTTTTGATTTTTTGATTATGGCCATTCTTGCAGGAGTAAGGTGGCATTGCATTGTGGTTTTGATTTGCATTTCCCTAATCATTAGTGATGTTGAGCGTTTTTTCATATATTTGTTGGCCATTTGTATATCTTCTTTTGAGAATTGTCTTTTCATGTCCTTAGTCCACTTTTTGATGGGTTTGTTTTTTCTTACTGATTTGTTTGAGTTTGTTGTAGATTCTGGATATTAGTCCTTTGTCAGATGTATAGATTGTGAAGATTTTCTCCCACTCGGTGGGTTGTCTGTTTACTCTGCTGACTGTTCCTTTTGCCATGGAAAAGTTCTTTAGTTTAATTAAGTCCCAACTATTTATCTTTGTTTTTATTGCATTTGCTTTTGGGTTCTTGGTCATGAAATCCTTACCTAAGCCAATGTTTAGAAGAGTTTTTCCAATGTTATCTTCTAGAATTTTTATTCAAGCCTTAGATTTAAGTCCTTACTCCATCTTGAGTAGATTTTTGTTAAGGTAAGAGATAAGGATCCAGTTTCATTCTTCTACATATAGTTAGCCAATTATCCCAGCACCATTTGTTGAAAGAATGTCTCTTTTCCCCATTTTATGATTTTGTTTGCTTTGTCAAAGTTCAGTTGGCTGTAAGTATTTGGGTTTATTTCTGGGTTCTCTGTTCTGTTCCATTGGTTTATGTGCCTATTTTTATAGCAGTATCATGCTGTTTTGGTGACTATGGCCTTGTAGTATAGTTTGAAATCAGGTAGTGAGATGCCTCCAGATTTGTTCTTTTTGCTTAGTCTTGCTATAAGGTAGAAGGAATGCCACAAAGTAGTCTATTCCATTAGTATGCCTATTCCACTGCTTATGTGCCAGGCACTGTTTCAAACACTTTACAATTATTAACTCATTTTGTAATCACAGCAACTTTATGAGGTGGAAAATATTATTATCCCAAGTTGGAACATGACAAAACTGAGGTACAGAGAGCTGAAGTAAAGTCACACCAAATGCTAGTAAGTGATAGAGCATAGGTTTGGAATTTGAACCTGTGTAATCCGTAATCTGACTTCAGTCTCTAAGACCCTATATTGTTTCTACTGCTTGCTAATCCAGTTTTCTGATGATATATTGTTAGATTCTTTAAGTATTATAAAATATGGTTCAAATGTTTCTGACAAAATAGAGGAACATTAACTCCTAAGTGTGTAATAAAGTTTTGGATCCTGTTTAGAACTTTAGAAAGATGAGCATAACATCAATTTTTGTTAAATTCATTGGCAAATTCTATCTAGGCGAATTAAGAAGTTCAAGGTGCAAAGTGGATTCTTCGGTCGGAATTATTTAGCTCGTAGTTCACAAAGATTATTTACAAATGACATACTCAAAGTGTTACATGTTGAGGTATGGACTTTTAAAGGCTCAGTGTTGTCTCATGGCCAGTCTGTTTTGTATAAGAACTTGACTCTGGCATGTAATTACAAATTGGTACATTTTCATAGTGGATGGGTGATTCATAATAATTATTGAAATGTTTGGAAAATAGAGATAAATGATTACAAATGACATAATTAAAGATGGGTTAGTGGAGTAACATTTTAAAAATCAATGCATATGGATCTTTTGAGATATTGATCCACTTTTACCTCTAGGAAATTTGAATAAAAAGTACTGTAGAATTAAGAAATATAAATTAGTGTGTAATATTTCTTCTGATTTTTGCATGATGCCTATATTAGTTAGGATAATTAGCCAATTGTAAGTGCCTTAAGTGGGGAGCGGGGTTGGGGGTGGAGGGGGAGACTTTTAGGCTTCTGTCACCAAGAAGTTTCAGACCACTTGTGCTGACATCAAGTTTCTGATCCTGTTTCTCTCTTTGTCTGTGTTTCTCTCTATGTTACAAAACATGTTCCTGCCATGTTGGTTTTATCAGGACAGATCATATATCACAGCAGCAAATATGGCCCCCGAAGTTCCATGGACCCTTATTTCTCATCATTTAGAAGAAGAAAGCACCTCTTTCCTCAGTTCCTCTCTTCAGGACTCCCAGTACTGCTGCTTCTGGTGACAGCCCATGGCAGGTGGGGAGGACGTGGAGATGGAAAGAATGAGAAGGGCAGGTGAGGCAAACGAGCAGATGCCCCCTGCAACTGCTGAACTATTTGCAAACAAAATCTATTTAAACTTCTTCTTGGGATAATTCACTATCTTTTTTTTTATTTAACTTGCTCCAAAGTAGAAAGGATAGTCCTTTTCAAAGATAGGAGGTTCATAAGAGAGTAAAAGTTAATACAATATAATAAAATGAAATAAAAGATGGGAAATCCAGGCAGTGTTTTGTAAGTAATGTAGATGCTGACATATACTAAAAATATTAAGTGTTGGCTGTATCGTGGCCTTCCAAGGTGAGTTTTTAAAAAGTGGTAGTAGTAGCCAGGTACATTAAAACACTTAAAAGTTTTGGAGTAAAATAAATAATCTAGATGTGTTTTCTGGCTCTCAAGCTTGCTCCTGCTGCTTGCTTATTGGAATTTTTTTTTTCTTTCTTGTCATTACTTAAGCAAGGATCGTAATCTTTTTGAGTTTTGCTTTCTTTACTTGTCAAATGGAATAATTAGACCTTTCTTGGATGGTTGATGCAAGGGTTAGAAGAGATGATGCACATAAAACACATGCCAGTATAGTAGATCCGTTAGTTTTCTAGAGTGATATATATGCTGAACATAGGTTCGACTCCCCTTTTCCTTTATTAGCCATTTTTTTAATCACTTGACAGTATTTAGTGCAAATGGAAACAAAAGTAGTTTATCCAAGTAGTACAGAATATGAATAGAATTGATAATAAATTACGCTCACTGTATTTCTGGTAATGAAAAAGACAAGCATATAAAAAATTAATTACACCTTGTTATGTGTCAGAAATCCAGTAGGAAGTAAAGACAGAACTGGACACCCACTGCGTCACAATCGCGGTGCGGCAGGCATTTTGAGAAGAGAGAATATTGGGCGTCACATTGTCACTATCGTCCTGTCAGTCATTGGTGACTGGGCCATATGAGGCCCTGGATAGTGCACAGCTGCTCAGCACAGCACCAAACCAAAGGACGTGGCAGGATCTCATGTTTGGACTAATTTTAAAAATTCAAAATAATATTTTCCTTCAATAGTGAAGAAAGGGGCTAAATTATCAAATTTGTACCTTTAGATTTTGTGTTCACATTTTGAAGGTAACACACTTCCATGTACTCTTATTTCTCAAAAATAGGTTACTGGTAGACTGAAAAATGTTTTGGATATATCTGAAAAATATTTCCTTTTCCTTGCAAAATGGCAAACCTCTCTTTTAAGCCTATGGAAAGAACATTTAAAGGAGCGAATTCAGTAAGTGTTTAGTTTTATGCAGCTCTTACTACTTTGGGCCCACAATTAAATGACAGGTAAGGGGTTTTCATCAGAAGAAATCTCTGTAAGTATGATGAAAAACAACAACAAAACTGAATTAATTTACACAGCCTAACAACATGCGATCATAATTTCCCTCGGATCTGGTTTATTGTTGGTAAAATTTAGAAAAACCCACATGTATCATTTTAAAGTACATCTAAAGTATATTTTCATGAAATGTACATGGTTGTGTAGTTAAATGTTTATGGGAACTTTTCATTTTTTTGCCATTCGGCCTGCTTTCAAAATATTCAAATATATTTGGCTTTTGTAACTTTGCTAATTAAACCTTCTAAAACAGATGGAATTATAGAAATTACAGGGTTTAAAATATCATCTTAATTGGTTTACGATCTATGTGACACGTAGCACCATTCATACTGTATAAAATAGATGCGAATGGCTCAAAAGAGATGGCATACCAATTAATTTCTTTTTAACTCTTTCAATTAAATTTTGTTTTCTTCATTATGTTCTTCCCTTTTCATTAGCTTGGCTCGCAGCAAGTCTGATCAGCCCTGACCGTGAAGATACAGGTTGTAAGCTGAGATCATATTGGAGAGCTTCTTTTGTGACTGAGGGATAGGGAGAATCTGAATTTACCTTCAATCTAAAGAAAATAAATAATCTTAAGACAAGCTTTAAGCGTGCATATGGCTGTCCCCTCAAGTGATGTGCAGATTAATCTTTCTCCTTCTAATGATGATTGCCTTATGTGTGCAGGCAGCCATATTTCTCTGATTTCCTGGAATAGTCTTGATTTAAATGTCTACCTTACTATCCCACTAAGAACACTTAGATTTGTCAGACCGCGTGTTCCGATTTCTGAGTTGGGATGTGATGCTATAATCTCCCTACGTAGAATGTTGGGAGGTTTAAATAGGCTGCTTCATGTGTGTCTATGTACCTTAAGATCAAGAATCTGGTTGAATACAACTCATCCAGACCTCTAAAGATTCCAATTTTGAGGCCATGATGAAGGCCTGTTATAATAAACCTGCTTTACCCAGCAAAATAACATGCGGTTTTAAAAAAAATACCATCATACTGTTTGTTGGCTACTCTTGGCTATCAAAATTAAACTCGACTGTTTCTTTCAAATATATCAATTTGCCATTTAGATGTGATTTTAAACACACTATTCCCCTCCGTTGCCATGGTAACAGGTTTGGGCCCTCATGGGTGACAGAAAAGTACCAGAGTTCTGGTTCCTCTTTGAACACACACGTTCGCTGGGTTTCGCCTTGCAGCCCAATAAGAGAGGAGGCTTGGAATCACCACACTACCCACAGCAAGGTAAATCCGTGCATCAAATAACACTCAGAGCTTGGGAAATCGCCCACAGCAGGGACAGATTACCTCTTACAGTCACTATGGAGAACAATTCAAATCCTAGCTTTAATGATCCCAGGTAGAGCTCTTCTCCTCCCCACCAATGTGACATTTTGCAAACATTTTATATATTAAGGAAATATTTAATTGAAACGTGCTTTTGAGAATGCCTACCGAGCTGGCTCTAGGCGTCCTCCAACATTGCAGGGGTCAATTAAAAGAACCCATCAACTGTTTTTTAAAACTTTAAAATATTTTTAAAAATAGGGTTGGGGGGAAAGAAAGTGGACAAAAAGTAATGTTAAATAGCATGGAGCATGACTAATGGCGCTAGCATGTTAAAATCATTGGGAAAATGTCCTTGGAAGACAAATGAATTTTCAGCAGAATAATTAACTTAATTAACAAATTTGCATGCATATTCATCAGGCTATTGAAGTCTTTCCAGCCCAGCTTGATGAGCGTTGGTGTAATAATTGTCTCATTTACATTCTGCAATCTACTACAATTTAGGGCATGCAAAAAAAGCCGACCTCTTCCCTTTGACTTTCTTTAGGAGCCATATACTCCTAAAAACATGGCCTTCACCCTCTCTGTGGCCTTTGGTCCAGGCCTTTTGAGCGAACCCCCAGAGAGAGTTGACTGTGGTTTCCCATCCCCCAGTCTTTCCCTTCTTTCTTCTTTTTATTTTTTTCCTTTTGGCCCAGGTTCTCTGTTTTTGCCTCTGCTTGCTCTCCTGGGTAAATCTTGGCACCAGTTCTGACTTCAAATCTCTTGGGTCGCCAGACTGCATCATGTAAAAATTGCCATTTCCCTCTATCTCTGCAGGGCAATCTTTAAAGGCAGTAAGGTGTGACGCTCCAGACTGGCAGCTTGGCAAGACAGAGCCCATGGATACCAGCACACGGGAATCTGGACGGCTCACTCTGACAGCAGTCAGCACTGGGAACAAAAGGAATGGAGGGAAAAAAGCGCAAATGTATTTTTACATATTGTAGGCATATGGCCACAAGACCAGCAGAAATATATTTAATTACCAATTGCACGCGTTGAGGAGAAAAACATTGGAAACGGGGAAAAAACTGTATACACAGCAATATTATTCTAATTTAACTTTTCACCTCAGTTTTTTTTCTTTCTTTCTTTCTTTAATTGCAGATGGAAGGGAATGTGGGTTGGAATCACAAAGGGTTATCTTCTGGAATTCTATCAAAGGTGATGTGGGATTTTGACATGCCTTCTTTAGCAGCATAACATTATATAAAGAAATAGGAAAGTTTTCTTTTAATTATTTCAATTTTGAAATAATTTGACTAAGGTATTTTGAGGGAGTGGGGCAGATCGGATTTGAAATATAACAATTAGAGACTCTTACTGTCATATTAAAAATGTACTTTTGATGTTACACATTAGTTTAGGCCTCAACAGTTAATTACTCAATCTTGAAAAATTATATTCTTGTTCTTTTCTATGAAAGCAGAACAGTTCAACCCCCCTTTATTGTCAGGCATTGAGCTAGCCAATGGAGGTACAGAGGTGAATCAGATATTGTCATCCCTGCACTGAAGAAGCATAGCCTAGGCTGGGAGACAAATACACATATGTATAATTATAATATTATACCATTAAATTATTAAATGTTAAAATTATTAGCTAAAATCACAATTATAATACATATAATACCATCTATATAATGCAATAATGTAGCTATATGAATCCAGGGGCCATAGAGGATTGACTCTTAGTTCATTCCGGGTGTCAGTCACCCAGGACCAGGCAGGTGACCTCTTCCAGGAAAAGCTGATGAAAAGGATCAGTGAGAAAAAGCCTGAGAAGAAGGCAGTTGTATTTTGCAGAATGAAAGAGTTTGGGCTAGTGTGAGCCAGCTCCCTTCCTAACGTGCCGGCTCAGGGAGTCAGGTAATAGGGCCAGGGAAACGTGTGCACACTGACTTGGGAAAGAGAGAGAGGCCTGCACCTCCCTCTTAACAGGAAAGAAAACCACAGCCCTGAAAAAGTAACTTGCCAGGAGTCCCCTTCTTTGTAGCATTCCTATCACCGTCTTCCTGTTAGCCTGGGTCTCCTGTTCTCATCCTGCTCTTTGAAATCCTTGGTGGCCAGCACTGGCTATGTAGGTGACCAGTGCTCCCTGGTCCCATGGAGGTTCTGCCCAGCTGACCAGCCTTGCAACCTGTTTCTGCAGCCCAGATAATGGTTCAGAGTCACGTTAATGTGTGCTTTGCTTTATGTAGCAAATACCATCTTGAAAAGTTTTTTTGTAAATTTACTTTTTTTTTTGTAAAGCGACCTACATAATAAAAGCACTAGGGGAGCTGGTTATTTAAAGGAACCCTGTAGTGAATCTTTTCATAATGTAGAAGCCATTCCTTAATTAATCTTTTTTTTTTTTTTTCCATCAGATATACCTGTGCCTCTGTGGCTTTTTTTTTTTTCTAAGAGGAAGCAGCATAGACTATAGTGCCAAGTGCATGAGACTGAGGGCTAGGGCTTCCAGAGTGTGTGCTGAACTGCTGCTGGCTGCCACTGGGTTGAGGATATGAGCATGACCTTGGGGTCAGTTCCATCTTCTGAAAAGGCAGAGTCAAATGGGCTCAAGCTCAAATCCAGGTTTTACCATCCATCAGCTTCATTTGGCAATTCATTTGTTTTCTTTGAATGTTAGTTCTTTACCCATGTACTGGGTGGTTACATACTTCAAATAAAAAAGTTTCTCCGAGGGCCTGGCATCATAGCTATGACTAAGGGTTTGTTTGCCCCCACTCCAATTCTACTCTGCTCCACTCTGCAACAGCCCCTTGGAGCAAGAGCCACAGCTGGACTTCCTTGGAGGAAATACTTGTTAACTTGGGATTTCCCCTGCAACTGTTTCCTCAGAGGAGAGGAAATGCCCACTCTACTCCCCAGGAGGAAAGTGGATAAAAGACAGTGTTTTAGACCATTCTTTACCCCTGGTTAGCCATGGTAAAAAGTGATTGATCTTAATAGTAAAGTTTCAGATTCGGCCGTCTTGGGCAGGTCTGTACATTCAAGTATGGTAGTACGGGCTGCCCCCTCCCCCACTGCCACACCCTCAGACAGGCCCATATGTTTTAAATAGACCCAAATCTGTTCTTTTTTCTGTATCTGAGCCCACCCCTGTGGCTCTTCAGGAGCTTCTGTTCTGAGCAAAGGTCCCACAGCCTCCCCCTGATCCTGTTTCATCCGTTATAAGCCTGTTGGAACATTGTGTCTGATCAACTTGCTAGAACCTTTCACCTCCCTATCCTCTAGCTGCTGGGGAGGGCAGACACCTGCTTAGCACCACACATGCTTTCTGGTCATCTGGTCACCTGTGGGCCTGCAGCTGGGGTGGTGGTTGTGGCTGGAGCTCAGAGCCACATCCATTGAGGGTCACAGAGCTCCTCAACGAAGTGCTAGGAGTGAGTCTCCAACCTGCCCCAGTGCTGAGGTGGGGTTGAGGGATGTGGTTGAATGATCAAGAGGATGGTCATAGACTCTATCCAGGAAGAGAAATCCCAAGGGCAGGCAGGTTAACCTGCCCCCACAAACCCATGGCCAGGCCCTGGGGTTCCCAGCCCTGACTGATGAGAACTGGCAGCTGTACCCTTTTGGTTGGCATTTCTGAGAATTGTGTGGACAATTCTCTTTTCTTACTGAAGGAAGGACAGATATAGAGGTGGTTTCAACTCTGGTGCTCATATATTTGTGACAACCACTGGGATCATATTACCAGAGTAAGTTTGACCAATTTGGGGACTTAGCCTTGGAGAAGCCAACACTTAAGAGAAAGGCCAAGGTCATGGCCTGGCTTATGGATCCCATTTCTTGCACATGAGTTACGCTGACTCAGTTATTGGAGAGCCCACTTGTACTTGGGTAGGAATTTGAAATGTTGAAATAGTCATGGGTTAGGGACCTGCTGGTAATGACCCTCCTGTAAGCCAAACTTAAGATACTTCTGAAAAATAGACTACATCAGAAGACTTCTAAGATCCCTCATTCACTCATTCATCTATTCATTTGTCTGGGATTTATCAGGGACCTACCATGTGCCAGGTACTGTACCACCTGTTGGAGAGACGATGGTGAATGAGTCCCTGTGCTTCCAAGGCTTGCAGTCCAGTAGTAGAGAGGCAAAGACAATTAACTCGGTATGAGAAGCACAAAAGATAGGGGAGCACAGACCAGGAACAGCACACCCAGTTTGGAGGGACTGGGAAACATTTCTGGAGAAAATGATCTGTAATGTTAGATGTTTTTGTCCAGGAAAGGCTGAGAGGGGGTGACAACACCCTTCCGTGAAGGCTTGCACTGTGAACAACACTGAAGTGATTTGGCCAGGGATACTCTATAAGTAGCAGAGTCTGGATTGTTCAAAAGCCAAACCCTATGTTCTTAATCACATTGCTGCACTGTCAATATTGAAATGATTATTCAAGAGGCCCAACTATTGATTATAAACAATAGTGCACTGCAGATCTGGCTGCTCTCTTGGCCATGTGGGGCTTTGAGCTCTAGCCCCTAAACCAGTAGAGAAAACACAATCCAGTCACAGGCGGTGGCTCACGCCTATAATCCCAGCACTTTGGGAGGCTGAGGCGGGCAGATCACTTGAGGTCAGGAGTTCAACATCAGCCTGGCCAACATGGTGAAACCCGTCTCTACCAAAAATACAAAAAAAATTAGCTGGGCGTGGTGGCAGGCACCTGTAGTCCCAGCTACTTGGGAGGCTGAGGCAGGAGAATAGCTTGAACCCAGGAGGCAGAGGCTGAAGTGAGCCAAGATTGCACCACTGCGCTCCAGTCTGGGTGATAGAGCGAGACTCTGGGGGAAAAAAAAGAGAGAGAGAGTTGAAGGAAGGAAAACAAACAAAGAAACAGAAAGAAAAGAAAAGAAAGAAAGAGAGAGAGAGAAAGAGAGAAAGAAAGAAAGGAAAAGAAAAAGAAAGAGAAAGAAAGAAAGGAAAGAAAGAAAGAAAAAAGAAAGAAAGAAAGAGAAAGAGAAGAGCAAGAGAAAGAGAAAATACAATCCAAACTATTAGGTAGTCAGGAGAGTTAGGCAGAAACAATACCGATGTTGTCTGGACCCTGAATAACATATTCCAAACAACTTTCCCATTGCCTAAGTAAGTCAACAGTACTGTTTTGCAATTTGCTTGCAATGTGCAAGTTTGGTTGATTTCATGTGTCTTAAAGAATTATGCTTTGTAGACACCATGTGATTACTTTTTAAAGTGAAGTGAAGTAAGAATGATACTTAATATCACAGTATTAGGCCAATGCCTTTATACATTAGATGCCTACTTTAAAATTTATAAAATTATGGCACCAAATATATGTACAGTCAACCCGCTGTATCTGGAGGTTCCACGTGTGTGGATTCAGTTAATCATGGATTGAAAGCATTTTTACAAGATGGTTGGTCATGTCTGTCCTGAACATGTATAGAATTTTTTCTTGTCATTACCTAAACAATACAGTATAGCAACTATTTACATAACATTTACACTGTATTAGGCATTACAAATAATTTAGAGATGATTTAAAGTATACAGGAGGATGTGCATAGGTTGTATGCAAATACTATGCCATTATACATGAGAGACTTGAGCATTTGTGGAGTTTGATACTAGCAGTAGGTCCTGGAATCAATCCTCCACTGATACTAAGGAATAACTGTATATTCATATTCTGTCTCCTGGAAAGATATAAAATGTCTCAAAACAAAAGTAATTTTTTAAAAATTAAGATTCAAAGAAATAACACTAGGAAGTTAAGTTTGAATGGAATATACATAAAATTTATTTCTGGGTTCCCTGGGAGCCAAAGCAAAAAGGGAAACATGAAAAAATGCATATTTTTTTTTTTTTTTTATCAAAAGGAGGAAGCATATTCATTCCCCTTGAGAAAAAAAGTGTTTGCAAAGACAGAAATTCTAAAAGTAGTAATTCAACATTGACTTAACCTTTGGAAGAAAGAAGAAACAATTCAAAGTGTTTGTAATGTAATGGATTATCATATAATCAAGAACTATGATGAAATAGAGTACACTCTTTCCTTTAAACCTAGAACAGAGAAAGAATTCCTGTCAGAGAACTATTAATGGGAAGTCAGAACCACTAGGCTCTGATGTGCAGATATCGGTTCAAAATGCAGCACTTATTTATCTATTTAGTTATGTAATTATGAGGCAAATATTTGTTGATTACCTAGTCTGTGCCATGCATGTTTCTAGGGCTGTGATGGAGTGATGAACAAGAAAAAGTCCCTGCTCATAATCCACATAATGACTCCAGCACATTAATATAAAATTTTACAGTTTTAATTGTCACATGATGTGTGATGGATGAATTATAAGTTAATCAACTTACATGATACTTTGTGGTTTACAAAATGTTTTCACACGTCATTACAACCCAAATCTCCTTGCGGAAGCATGGGGACATTCCAGACATAGCTCAACATTCAAATTTGGACTGATGCTTCTGGTTACAGAGTCTTGATATATCGTGAAAGTATTGTTTGTCTTATATTTTTCCATTAAAAAGGATATGCTTAAGAGCCCATTTCAGTAATTAGGAAGAAAGTCAGCTAGCAAATGCCACAAGAGACTTTAACATACCTTGATGTGCTTAAGAGTTGAACATTGCACTTAGTGACACTTAGTTTAATGAATATCACAATTTTCTTCAGATCCCATGAAGCACTGCAGGCCTTTTGGCAAAATGTGAGGTCCTTGTGCTAGGCACAGCTAGGAAATACTAATGACTATTAAATGAGAACCACTTGTTCCTATCTTAAGGCAATGACCATCAGTCATGTGATTCACTCAGCCTCTCAGGTCTTTTATTCTCCTCCTTCAGCATGTTGCATACAATATGTAAAGAATTCTCCTTCTTTTCCAGTTAATTAACCCACCTGCCAATAATACTCTTCTGCCCTTGATTGATTCAGAGCAACCTCCAGCTGTCAGCCTCCTAGCTGGTCAGAAGCTTTTGATGATGATAGTGGAGTCCATAAGAAAGAAATGGGCTACAAATATTAATTGCAGGCAGGCAAGGTGCAAGTAGGGTGATCTCTTATCCCAGTTCGCCCAGAACTTTCTGCTCTTAGTGCTGAAGATCCCAAGTCCTGGGAACCCCCTAAACAGGACTAGAATTGGTTACCCTAAGTGCAGGGAATCACCTCTATGGTCAAACAGCAACAAATGAGTAAACACGAGAAGGCAGGTAACATCGGATGTCTTAGTTTGGATTCCTCCAATAGCAAGCCATAAGTCTAGGATTCTATGCAAGTAGTTTACTGGGAGATGATCCTAGGAAACAGTGGTAGGGGAGAGGAGAAATGAGATAGGAAAGCAAGTTGCCACTGTGGGCATCTGGAACCTATTCCTACTAAGAAACACTGAGAGTGGTGCAATACATGTGCCTTTGAGCCATGCTACCTGAGGGGAATTGGAGTTGGGGTAACTACCAGTTGTCAGTTGAAGTCTGTGGTGGAGGCAGAGGTTGCTAATTGTACCTGCTGAGCCTATGGGCAGAGTGAACCTCAACTTTCTGACAAAATTCTCCAACAAAAAGATGCAGATGCTGCAGGTGGAAGCTGTACTATATTGCACAATGAAATCGTAAGGAAGGACAGTGATGGTGATGTTACAATGGGTCTACATCGTTATCCAGGTCAGCTCATTCTACAGCACTGATTGCCTAACTCTTCCCTGTGTGGACACAGCTTCTTTGGTAATATAAGAAAAAACATGTGTGCTAGACATGGGGGAGAGTAAGGATATGAGTGGATATTTGAAAGGCAGATGAATTTGATGCCTTGGAATCACACCTAATATATGTTATTTTCATTAGTGATTATCATATAGCCAAACTATAGATATGTGGGATTAGTGGTCTTCAATAATGCCACTTCCAAGTAGTCTTCCAAGTAGCCTTCAATCATGCCACTTCAGGCATTAATTATGTTAGTCTGAATGATTTGGGTAGACAAGACTTTTGAACACCACTTAGGGTCTTACCATGGCTTATGAGGCCTCATTATCATAAAAAGTAGACTTGTTCTTTCACTTACATCTTTCCCTGAGCCATTATAAGCCATTTTATTATTTCTATCTTTGAACTGAACAAAGCTGTCTCTCCAGTCTCCTATAGAAACGTCTAGAACATGACCTGCTTCTGAAGTTTGTAATGTATTCAGAGTGGAATGCAGTGGTAAGCTGTGCACCTGGGTATACAAGCAAGGCACCTGGAGTTGATGACTGAGCTACATTCAGCCTCATTCAGCCCAGAAGATCAAGATCATTGATCTTCCAGGTGACCTGACAAACACTTCTGCCAAATAGAGATTATTGAATCTGGTTAGAGGCTGAAGAGTCAATCAGATTGTTGTTCAAGGAGTTTAGCAAAGACATTTGGTGAATAGAAGCCATATGTAATTAAAAGCCTCATGGTAGGGAGAGCCCAGTGTGAGAATTGCTTGGTTGTGGTGGAGAGATCTTAGGCACAAATGCAGAGCAGTTGTGTGGAGCTATGCTTATCACAGAGGGTCACTGGAATGAGAAGCAACGGAGAGGAAAAGGAAACCAGGTGGCTTAACCTGGCTTGTGTCTTAAAACTCAACCCAGCATCTGTGAGTCTGCCTCTGAGGCTATTGGGACACTCTTCTGCATTCTTCAGTTCCCATGTGCAGACTTATGAGAAATGGTTAATTGAAGTAATCTAGGTGTTTGTCTCCACCAGCCTGAAAGAACTCAACTAACATATCTTTTAAGTACTTGAAATCACCACTCTGATTTAGGCTAAACAATTTTAATTCCATTATTTCTTATTTTTATGATTTAAACATTAGTTTAATTTTAATTTTTTTTTTTTTTTTGAGATGGGGTCTTACTCTGTCCCCCATGGCTGGAGAGCAGTGGCACATGGCTCACTGCAGCCTCAACCTCCTGTGTTTAAGTAATCCTCCTTACCTCTAGCCTCCTGAGAAGCTAGGACCACAGGCATGTGCCACCACACCCTGCTAATTTTTACTTTTTTTTTTTTTGTTTGTAGAGATACAGTCTCCTTACGTTGCCCAGGGCTGGTATCAAACTCCTGGGCTAAAGTGATTCTCCTGCCTCAGCCTCCCAAAGTGCTGGAGTTACAGGCATGAGCCACTGTACCTGGCCTTATTTTGAATTTAAAGACTCATACATTCAATTCAGCCGCTTCAAGTCCTCCTGCCTAGGAGGCACTGGGGAGTAGACTAGCATGAGATATGAGACTTAGGGTCAGAAATACATAGATTCCAAGCTTGGCCCTGCAATCCACTTTAAATGTGCACAAGGGCAAGCTACTTCTCTGAATCTTAAATGAGAATTATATTTATAATTAACAATATTATTATTATCACCACAAAAAATAAGATACGTGAAAATCTTTTTATCTACCCATTCTCGCCCTCAGATATATTCTATGAAAGACTGAGATTTGTTATCTTATAAAATAGAATCTAATAATATAAAGAAAATCAAAGAATAGGAATTAAAAACATGGTAAATGGAGAAATGATAAGTGAAGAAAGTCCATTTTATTTGAGCTACAAACTTAATAGTGAGCTTCTTGGAAATGAACAAAAGCAAAATGCAATAGTCACATCCTACTGTAATAAAATGAAATATAAAATTTGATAAAGTAAGAAATATGAATTTTAGTTTAACTGTAATGTGAATTGTTACACTGGTTCTGTTTTAAGAGACATTGAAACAGACAGCAGAAATTTTATAGTAGACAGAGAAAGGACCTCTGTATCCTATTTCATATATTAAGTGCAAATTAAAAGCTATGCATGTAGAGTTGTGTTGGAGGTTTCTTGAAGGTATTAACATAGACAGATGAGAGAAGATACAGCCAAGGTAGCCAAGACATGTTTTTTCTTTTCTTTTCTTTTTTTTTTTTTTTTTTGGCAAAAGGTTCTCACTCTGTTGCCCAGGCTGGAGTGCAGTGGCACCATCATAGCTCACTGCAGCCTCAACATCCTGAGCTCAAGCAGTCTTCCCAAGCAAGCCCCCCAGTACCTGGGACTATAGGCGCATGCCACCCCTCCTGGCTCATTTTTTATTTTTAGTTTTTGTAGAGACGAGGTCTCACTACATTGCCAAAGCTAGTCTTGAACTCCTGGGCTCAAGGGATCTTCCCACCTCAGCCTCCCAAAGTGTTGGGATTACAGGCATGAGCCACTTCCTGGCCAAGGCATGTGTTTTCTAATAAAAATAAATAAATGTAGCAACACAGTCTGAAGGATCTAGAGTAATTGTTTATGTCCTTTCTCTAATTGTTTTCAAATATGAATTGTCTTGGTTTATTTTCATATTGCACTAGCTTCCTAACTGGTCTCCCTGGCTGCAATCTTGCATGCCTTGAGTCTTTTCTCTATGCGGCAGCCAGGACAATATTTCTATTTCATTCTGTCACTTGCTGGTTTTAAGCTATTCCTACCATCCAGTCATAAATTCTTGCAGTTTTTCAAATATGCCATGTAGTTCCCCCTTTGCACATTCTCCTTTTCCTGGAATAGCCATCTCCATTGTCAACTAGATTGCCAGGTTTATACCATTTTTTGGAAGTCAGATCAGACATCACTACTTCTAGAAAAACTTCCTTAACCACCCTGACCTTGTCTGAATTTGTTTCCTCTCCTCTGTGTTCTTAAGCATTCTACTACACAGTATTGTTATTTTGTATTTACTTGTCTATAAGTCAGAGGTGCCATAGTCAGATCTTCATCAAGCCTTCTGTGTTGGCAGAGTCCTGTTATATAGGAGGGGTTTAATAACTATTTGTTAAGTGAGTGAATGACTTAGTAGGAGCCGGCTTTCAAACCAACAGTCAATGTCATGTTAATAACCAATAGACATTTTCCCAAAGTATGTTTCAGAAAACACTGCTTCTGAGAAATACTATAGGTGTCCTGGACAGAACACTTCCATGGTTAAGGAAGTAGAAAATGCTGCATATTCTATCTCTTCAAAAAGTCGCTATTTTCATTAGAATATTAAAGGCTCTGGCATGTTTTTCAATTAATAAACTTATTTACTATATATTTTTTTACTTTTGTGTGTGTGTGATTGTGTAGTACCTGTTGGAACTAATTCCTTACAACAAAAACAGCTTGAAAAACACTGCACTGCACGCTTTACTTAAAATTCAGAAACAAGCCAAAGCACTCTAGCTCAAGTGCCTGTAATCCCAACACTTTAGGGGGCCAAGGTGAGAGGATCATTTGAGGCCAGGAGTTTGAGACCAGCTTGGGCAACATAGCAAGGCTCTGTCTCTACAAAAAATAAATCAGCTAAGTGTGGTAGCACATACCTGTACTCCCAGCCGCTCTGGAGGCTGATATGGGAGGATTTCCTGAGCTCAGGAAATGAGCCGTGACTGTACCACTGCACTCCAGTCTGGGTGACAGAGCCAGACCCTGCTTCTGAAAAACAAACAAAAACAAAAAAGATCTATAAATTAGAGAGATTATATTTCTGAATGAGACTATTCAATACTGTAGTCGGCTATATGATGATATTGATTGAACACAGTGATATTCAGAATCTCAGCTTGGAACTTGATAAAGTATTTCTTAGGTTAGTTTGGAAGATAAATGGATGAAAGCAGCCGAGAAAAAGCAATAAAGAAGAGCAATTTGAGGAGACAGCAATGCCAATTATTTAAATATTAAAAGGCAAAATTCTTGAAACTATACTATATATGCAAGAATAACTCAAGAGATATTAATGGCATTGTTATGCCTAAAGACGTAAGGTAAAATAAAGGTAGAATCTCACATAAATGTAAGAATGGGGGTTGCTACTGCAGAAACTGGGTAACAATTTTTTAAAATTAAATTTTTTGTCTCATTTCATGCTGTATACAATTTCCATGTAGGTTAAAATTTTAAACATTAAAGAAGCAAAACACAAGAGAACTAAGAGCAATGTAGATACTTTGCTTTTACACTAATAGACTTTGTTTTTCAGAGCAATTTTAGGTTTACAAAAAAAAATTGCACAGAAAGTACAGAGTATTCCCATATACCCTCTTTTCCTTCCACAGTTTTCCCTATTATTAACATCTTGCATTGGTATAAGTTTGTTATTGATGAACCAATCTTGATGCATTATCATTAACTAAAGTCTGTAGTTCACGTTTTGTGTTCACTCTTTGGGGTGTATGGTTACATGGGTTTTGACAAATGCATAATGTCATGTAACCACCTTTACAGCATCCTACAGAGCAGTTTCAGTGCCCTCAAAATCCTTTGTGTTTCACCTATTCATCCCTCCATTCCTCCCCTTCAAGCCTCTGGCAACCACTTATCTTTGAACTGTCCCTATCGTTTTGGCTTTCCTGGAATGCCATATAGTTGCAGTTTTACAGGGTGTAACCTTTTCAGATTGCCTTTCTTCACTTAGCAATACCTTTTTAATATTCATCCATGTCTTCTCATGCCTTGACAGCTTATTTATTTTGCTGGATAATCCATTGTATGGGTGTGCCACAGTTTTTTTTTAACCCCTTTACCTAGTAAAGATCTAGATACTTAAGAATATGTAGTATTCATTAAAGCAAAATAAAAGAAAAATATTTACTGAGAGTCTAACCATGGGCCAGACCCTCTTCTATATGGAATCTTGAGATATGTCAATGAGAAAAACATATCAACCTTTGCTCTTGGGAGGATTACAAAATGGCAGGAAGAGGTGGACACACAGAAAATACCAAAGAGAAACAACAAATACATAAATTAGGAAGCACATAAGAAGGTGGTGATTACTAAGGCAAAGTAAAAAGCAGCCCTGGGCCAAGGGCATTGGGAGTGCTGGGGCAGGTGAGGTAAGGCTTGCATATGGAAACTCTGCGTGGAATGGTGAGAGCCCCAGGAGAAGACGATGCTTCAGCCTGGATTTGGTGGACTTTCCTAAGGTCAGTAGCAACAGATGTCTTACAAATGTGAAGTTTAGAAACTTATTACAAATAAATAAAGGCAAATTCACACAACGTTATGATATTTCACTTATTAAATTGGCATACACTTTAAAAAATAAGATTGGCAATGTTATATGGAGATTTCACACCATAGGAGTACATATTAAACTTGTATAATTGTTCTTGAAGACAATGGGATGATAGGACATAAAGAATCTTAACAGTGTTTAAATACAGTCATTCCACATTTATGAACTCCTGGTAAAAAAGTAATCGGAAATGTTAATAAAATTTATGTAAGAATTATTTAGCAATTTTAAAATCTGAAAATAGCACACCTTTTCTATAATGGGGACAAATTAGAAATTATTATGGTATATTCAATTAAGGTAATGCTGCCCAATCTTTAAAAATGATGAAATTATTTTTTGAAGGCTATTAAATGATTTGAGAAAGTGCTTATGCATAGAAAATGTTCCAAAATAAATACACCAAATGTTAAGAGTAGTTGTAAACCTGGGATGGTGGGATAATGGCTGCTTAAAAATAACTTCTTAAATGATATTTATGTATGATACATTACAAAATTCATGCATAATACATATATATTATAAAATAGATTATTAAAAATGGAAATTACAGAAAAGAAGGCAATAAAGTTAATTTTGGCTTATTTCTATTACTTCTGTTCATTATTTTACTTTCTTTTTCCAGATCAACCATCATTTATCTTTTTCCCAATGCCTTCCTTTGTACCTTCCTGGGCCCTTCTCTCCCTGCTTCTTTCTCCTTCTTCACCTTCTCTTCTGATTTGCATGAGGAAAGGGGGATCACACTTTTATTCACTGCCAGATTGCACTCTGCAAAGACATCTATAATCCCACCCTTTATATATATATATATATATATATATATATATATATATATATATATATATATATATATGTTCTAACTGTTCTATTTTTACCATTTGGATGGGTGAAGAGGAATGTCTTGCTTTGAATTGAATTTCTGTGATTTCCAGTGGGATTGATAATCTTTTCATGTGTTTATTAGCCATTTGGGTTTCCCTTTTTGTGAATTCAGCCTGCAGAGCCTTTGCCCATTTTCCAGTTAGGTTATTTGTCTGTCTGTCTGTCTGTCTATCTATCTATCTATCTATCTATCTATCTATCTATCTATCTATCTATCGTCTATCTATCCATTTACCCTTGCTGCCTTGGAGGCATTCCTTGCTGTTCCAGGTGGTGATCTCTTGTAAGTTTCAGGCCTCTCACAAATATCTTCTTTCAGTATATCCCCTTCCCATTTAAATTTGATCCATTAGTTTGATTAATTGGCCCACCAATATTTGCAGGCAGAACATCATTTAGATCTTTGATTAGATCTTTGTTTTGAATTTCTGTATCTGTCACTTTTTTCTCTCGCCATTTCCATCTTTGTCTTTTCCCTCTTTATTCTATAATGAATTCTCAAGTTTGTCCTCCACATTACTTACTCAGTCTGCCAGTGCCAATTCTGCTATTTCTGCCTTAAATGAGGGCTTAATTCTGCTTTTTAAATTTTTTTTTCCTTACAGCATTTCTTACTTCACGAAAACCCTGCTTTCTTCTCATCTTATTCCTTTTAGATCTATTTTCTCACTGACATTTTTCTACTTCATCTCATCATCTATTGACATACAAGCAACTTACACTATTTTTTTTCTTTGATTTCTTTGAGTAAAAATTTCTAGAGGTATCTTCTATTTTAAAAAAAAGAATTTTCCTGAGTCTTCAGAAGGTGTTCCCTCTCCCTTAATCTTCCTGACTTTTGGGAAGCCCTATCCCCAGGTAGGAAGCAGGTGGGAGGCGGCCCCGCCCTTCTGCTCTGACCGCTTCTGTAGCGGCTGAATTTCTGCCGGAGTCGCAGATGGCGGGTAGGTTGGTGAGCCCAGCGCCTCACACATTTCCTGTCGGCTTCTGCTCTCTCAGACAGAAATGGGATCCACTCCTACGTCCACTGCCGGCTCACTAGTACATGGAACAGATGGACTACATGGAAAACTCTAGCCCTGGTTTTTACTGCTTCTATTTCTATCTCCTCCCAGACCCATAGTGCTTTATTTATGGAGACTACTATGCTGGTAGCCCACAACCTAAGTCTTGCTCAGGTGTTTTCTGAAGAGTTGCAGTCTCTGGATGTAGATAGGGTTGAGGTGGGGGTGAGTGAAATGAGAAATTACCATCTGGCTGTCCTAAAAAACATGACTTAGTGAAGGACTAGTTGGCTGGTTTTCTGGTTGGTACAGTTCATGTGCTTCTCGACTAAATATCGTATATAGTGGAGGTGAAACCAAGAGTTCATCTCTCTTCTTTCAGGTGTAATTTGTGTTTATTCTGTTTTTTCCTTTAGAAACAAACCCAAATGGGTCCCTCATTGCAGCATGGTGCTTATGAGTCTGGTACTAGGGGCATTAAAGCCAGATTCTCCTAGATTTTGAGGACAAGCTTGTTGTGCTAGTTTTCACAGGTGTTATGAGTTTTCATCTTTGTGTCTCTTCAGAGGTTTTTAAATGAGGCATTAAAGCAGCCAGCAATCACTTGAAGCTGACCCATTTATTTAACAAGCCAGTTTCATTCCTTGCTGTGGAGTAGTGATCGCTGCACAGAAAGTTCTTCAAGGAATACCAACAGGCCAGGCTAGGGCGCTTCACAAAGGAAAAAGGGCTTCAGTCTGCTCTGAATATCTGGGCAAGAAATTCTTCATGAAAAAAATTGCCTAGGAGATTCCGAAGTTCAGCACTAGCAATGCCTGCCTTCACCATCCAAAAAGTTCCAATGTGGCTTTTCCTAAAGGTTTGATCTTTGGACACATTACACCTTGATGAATCTTTTCTACTAGATGAAAATACAAAAATGAAGAGAACAGTCTGGTTGTATCAATATACAGTGAGAATAGGGGGCAAAGAATAATATAGATGAGATAAATAATATGGGTGAAGGGCTACGTGGTTTACTATGTTGTCCTGTAGATGGATTTATTTGGCATCATTACACTATTTAAATTGGACTTTCTTCCTCTGAGGCCCACAAACCAAAGTAAAAAAAACAATAGGTGGCAAGGAGACCTTATTTCAACATGAGGACTATGCCAGCTGTACATAATGTTGCCAGAGAAAATAGAGCATGCCTAGTTAAATCTGAATTTCTGACAGACCATAAATAAATTTTTAGTATAAACGTGTCACAAATGTATAAGACGTGCAAAAGGAGATGTCTGAAGATTTTTGGTGACACCTTGAATATATGAAAGAGGGGAAGCCGAGGAGGCCAGGTGATACACTTTTGGAGATATTTGTTAGAGTTCGGTATCATTCCCCCTGCCTCTTCCGTGGGAGAGAGGAGGATATGCTTCCTTCCACTAAGGTCTCCTGAGAAAGGCCCAAAGGGACTTGGCACTTGCAGCCTGGTGACAGAGAGAGCCGGTGTGTTACCTGCCTGGAAGAGTTAAGTCAAAAAACTGGCTAGAGCCAACTGCCCAGCAGCAGAGCCAGGAATGGCTGCACTGAAAGCACGCTGCACCTCCACCAAAGGCATTCAAGGGGGTGTATTTCTCATGGATCAGACATAGCCCCATGGAAAGAAGGTGGCTTACAAACAAACTCTGCTCAGGAGGACTTCCTTACAGGGAGGAATGGCTTTGGCAGAAAGAGACCCATGGGTTGCAGGAGCTGAGGCGATTGCTTAAACTGCCACCTGGAGGAGGATTGAGGGAGGTAGAGGCTGGTGTTCCCAGAGAAGAACTTTCTGTGGATTTTGTCCAAATGCCCCAGGGTAAGACCCATAGAAAGGCCAGGAAGCACCTGTGCAGATTGCTCACTTGCCCACTTATTCATATTCATTCATTCCTGTATGCTAGGTGCAAATATTTGTACCTAATGCTAGGCAGACACTGTTCCTGGTGCTAGGGATACACCAGAGAACCCAAAAGAAGCAGATAAATGCTTGCTTTTCAGAAGCAAAGGGCTGGCAGACTGAACTAAACTTGATAAATACATACATTATAGTGTATGTTGGAAAGTAGTAATTGTTGTGCTCTACTTTCAGAGGAGAGTCAGGAGGCCTGGCAGTGCCACAGGAGGCAGGGCACAGATATTAGAGAGGTAAGTGTTGATTGGAGAGCTCCAGGCTCCTGGTGAAGAGTCTGCATTGTCTTATGGGATATGTCAAGTGGGCATGCATCGAATTCACTTAAAATCACTGGGAATAAATTAATGCATATTACCAATGGTCATGTCATTCTTAAACAACTTTTTCAAGATGTTTAAGAATGGCCAAAAGAGAGCACGGTAAAAGTAAATAGCATAATTCCCTGGTCGGGAATGTCATTTATGACAGAGAAAGCTAAGAGTCTTGGGGTTGGAGGGGAAGCTGCTAGGGAGAAATGTCAGCCTATCCCCCTTCTGCTCCTCTATCTACCTTATTCTTGGTTATGATGGTGTTAGTACTGATGAGTGGAGACTTTTCTGTTAGGAACAGAGAGGCAACGGAGGGAGTAGAGAATGACCCCACAAAGGGAGAGCACCCCAGTGCAAAAAGCCATTTCTAAAGGCAGGATTTGAGTGAAGGTTTAGAGGAAAAATAAAGAAAGGAGTATATTTAAAGCTATTTTAATAGCTTTTCAATTATTGTAGCTTGTCAAGATAATGCTCCTCTGAATATGATTCTATGCTAAGGCTGATTTCAAAGCTAGGCACCAAGCCAACATCATGGGTTCAGGTTGCCAAAGGTTATAGTCATAGCAGGATGATTTGTGGAAAGTAAGAGCTGAAGATCATGAGGGGAATGTGTAAAAATGTGGTATATTCCATCAACAATAATGGAACAGGTTTACTAGAGAAACATGGATAGATTTCAAAATATGAGGTAGCATGAAAAATAGAAAAATGCTTAATGGCATAACACCATAAATACAATCTAAAAACACACACAAAACAACACCCTATTTTTCATGGCACATAACAACTAAATGGACACATTGAATGTAAATCCAGAGACTAAATAATAAATCCACTAGAGTGATTGTCAAGGTTAGGAGAGTAGTTAAGAGCAGGAATGGAGAAAGAAGAACTGCTGACATTGTCTCATTTCTGGGCATGTGGGAAGTGTCAGATCATCTCTGACAACATGGGGCCATTGACTGCTGCTCCAAGGCTTAAGTGCTTTGTAAGCTGCCCTTTCTCTATATGAATGAATCTGGTGACTAGTGTGCCCCTATATAATCCCATGTGTCAATGCAAGAACAGTGAGATATCTGGGTTGCCAGTGAAAGCAGCAGAGTGAGTCTAGAAATTTGGTGATAATAAGGAAAGAGGGGTGTGCTGAATTCTGATATTTAATTGTGGCTCTTTTACGAGCATCCTTTTTCCTGGAGATTGAGTAGAGGCTGCAGGGAGGATCAGATGGGCTCTGGGAGGCATTGTTAGAACTTAGAGGCCAGCAGCTGATGAAAGCTTCAGGTTTCTCCTGATCTTCTTGCAAAGATAAATTTGCAGCTTCCCAATAATGGGCCACAGCTAGGACCCTGTGCTAGTTTGCAGGCACCATGGCAAGCCCAGGTTACCACTTGGTACAAGTCTGGAGAATAAATTTTTTTCTGAGGCAGACAGATCTCTCCTGCAGATGAGCCTTGATTCTTGATCCCTGTCCCACCTCTTTGTCCTCTGTACCATTCACTAATGAGTGGTGAGGACCAGCCAAAGGAGAAAGCATCTTCCTACCCTTTTAGACTCTAACTGAAGAAGTGTTATGCTAATTTCGTAAGGAGCCGGCATGCTTCCAGCTTTTTTGTCAGCTCAAATTTTAACTAAATCCTACCAACTTCTAACACGGCATGCAAAATCTGGGTAGTAGTGGAAACTGCTGCACTCCACTGGAAGATCGAATTGCTTGCATTCAAATACTGTGTGGCTTGTATAACAGAAATTATTTTATCATGGATTATGTTTTAAATTGGTTTGAATTCTCAAACAGTAAGGAAATCACAGTTTGGTTGTTATTGTAGGGAATTCACTCTGTTTTCCAAATGCAATGTATTTTCTTTGTTGTCTAGCTTTATTGAGGTATAAATGACAACAATCGTATATGTTTAAGGTGATGTTTTGATATACATATACATTGTTAATTGATCACAATCAAGCTAATTAACATATTCATTACCTCACATAGTTATTCTGTGTGTGTTCAGAATAAGATCTACTTGTTAGGCAGGAATCTAGGCCCAACATGGCGGTATCACCCAGCATGGCAGGCCCTTTGTTAGGACTCCCTGCCCTTCACTTCCTGCTAAGATTCTCAGTGCGCCAAAAAAGCCGGCCCACCAAAAACCCCCGCTCTGCGCAAGCTCCTGGACAGGTCATTCCTCAGAAACTGAAACCTATAAACCCCGCCTACCTCACCCTATAAAAGCCCCCCCCCCCCCATACCCACCCCGAGCACAACTTCCTGGGCCCTCCTCCTAGGGGACTGGTGAACCTCCTCCGCGAGCCCAATAAATGCTACCTCTATTCTCATCTGTCTCATGTCTTCTTGCTCGGCTCCCCATTACATTACACTACTCTCTTAGCAAATTTCAAATATGTGATATATTATTAACTATCGTCACCATGCTGTACATTAGGTCTCCAGAATTTATTCATCCTATAACTGAAAGTTTGTACCCTTTGACCAATATCTCTCCATTTCCCCTATCCCTCAACTTCAGAAAATCACCTTTTTACTCACTGTTTCTATGAGTTTGAGTTTTTTTAGATTCTACACATGTGAAATTAAATAATTCAAACTTCAGATTTAAAGCTGTTGGAGCTTTACATTATTTTGAGCCTTGAGAGTGAGATGGGAATAATACAGGATGGTTGCTGGAGAACAGAAAATTCCAGGCAGCAGTTTCATATGAGTAGCAAAAGGAAACTGTTGAAATTGCTACAGAAGCTAGGGGCTGATAAGACCCTAAAAACCAGGGTATGGGCCAAGCTGACTAAAACTGACTGGACCCAATATGGCACTGGGTTTAGCCTGACTTTCTCCTAGGATCTCATTGTATACTCATTAACATACTCAATCACACACCCACCAGCACTGTGTCAGTTCTGGGAACTCCCATATTTGGTGTAAAAATGAGTGGCACCACAATTTCCAGAAATTGCTAACTTTTTCTAGGAATCTTCATAAATATTCCACCACTTGATTAAAGAAACCCACAAAGGTGGAAACCCCAGACTCCATCACAAGACTCTTGAGTATGTCTGCCTATGCGGCCCTTTCTTGAGTGTATACTTTTCCCTTTGCAATAACTCTTCATACTACTATCACTATTTTCTGACTTATCCTTGAATGCTTTTTTTGGATGGTGTCAAGAGCTTGGACACCTGCCTGAGTTGAGGTCCCATCAGCACTTGGGGACCTCTTCCAGCCCACCAGTATCAAGAAGAAGGTGGATATGTGGCCTGAGTCACGTGATAGGTTGCTGCAACTTCTGCTTCTCCATTTATAGATTAAATCTCTTCCTCATTCCTGTCCTATAAATGATTAGGAAAGGCCAAATGGCACCAGAGATAAACCCCCTCGAGACCATGACTCCTCCTTATGGGAGTCTTGTGAAATGCTAAAGCAATATTCTTTAGAATGTAGCAAGCTGTACAGATTATTGTAACATACATACTTACCTTGAATAGAAGATGTTGTCTGTATAAGTGAAACCTTAACTTCCTCACTTAGGAATGCTGACCCATTCTTTGAAGTCTGTGTTTTCTGCATGATCATTCCCAAGCTTTGGGATGGAATAAATTCTATACTCAACCATATTTTCTGAATCTCATTATTTAAGATCGACATTTGAGATCATGTAGTATTTGTCTTTCTGTGCCTGGCTTAGTATAATATCCTTCAGGTTCATCCATGATGTCTCAAATGGCAGGATTTCCTTCTTTTTAAAGGATGAATAATACTCTATTATATAGAAATATATTTTATGGCTGGGCGTGGTTGCTCATGCCTGTAATCCCAGAACTTTGGGAGCCCAAGGTGGGCAGATCACTTGAGCCCAGGAGTTCAAAATAAGCCCTGGAAATATAGTGAGATCCCGTTTCTACAATAAGTAAATAAATAAATAAATATTAGCTGGGCGTGGTGGCACACACTTGTAGTCCCAGCATCTCAGGAGGCTTGAGGCAGGAGGATCGCTTGAGCCTGGGAGGTTAAGGTTCCAGTGAACCATGGTTGTGCCACTGCACTCCAGCCTGGGAGACAGAGTGAGACCTTGTCTCAAAAAATATATATACACACACACACACACACACACTTACATATATATGTATCCTAAGATATTATATATAATCTATATATCTTTAAATATAAAGATATATTCATATACTTACATAAACAAGATATATGAATATATCTTTATATTAGAAAGATATATATATTTAAATTCATTTATTCATTGATGGACACTTAGATTGTTTTCCTATCTTTGCTATTGTGAATAATGCTGCTGTGGACATGGGAGTGCAAATATCTCTTTGAAGGAGTGATTTTTATTTCATTTGAATATATACCCAGAAGTGGGATTGCTGGATCATATGATAGTTCCATTTTTATTAGGTTGGTGCAAAAGTAATTGTGGTTTTTGCCATTACTTTTAATGGTAATAATATTTTCAGGAACCTCTATATGGCTTTTCTTATGGATGAACCATGTAGGAGTGAAGAGAGAAGGCTTCCCCCTTCACCATCTGCAGGTTTTCTGAAAATAAACTGACAAAGCAAATCAATAGGAGAAAAAGGCACACAAATATATTTTAATGTACATTGCCCAGGAGAATTGCAGGAAAATGATTACCCAATAACTCGATGGAGCACAGATGCTTATATACCCTTCTATATAGAGAAGTGGGGCGATAGAAATGCAGAAGTAAATGACAAGTTTCATTTGAGGTCTGGAGGTGTTGGGAAGGTGAGGGATGGAACTTCATTGTGAACAAAGACTGTCTTATTATGCAGATAAGGCCTCCCCGCAGTCTCTGGAGCTCTGGAAAATAGATGAAAAGTCTGTTTGGGTGTGGTGACAACTTCCAGTCTCTTCTGTGGTTGATTTTTCCTGATTATATGATGAGAATCCAAGAGAGGGGGTCTTAAGACAATTGCATTTCTTTTGGAAAAAAGCTTTCTTAGATAAAGAAATTCCAGGGAGAGTCCTTCCTGGTGCTTTGAGAAAGAGGATCAGAGAGACTTTGGTTCTGAGGCTTATTTCTGAGGCTTTCAATTTTCAAAGCACTCAGCATGCCAGAGTGCCATGTTTTGGGGAATCGTTTTCTGTGCTCCAACAACCAATTTACATTTCTACCACCAATATAGAAGGTTCTCTTTTCTCCACATCTAAATGTAATGTATTTTCTTATTTTCACCTAGAAATTGGATGTATTCATTTATTAAACCATATGTGCTAAGCACCTAAATGTGTCAGAACCAAATGTTTAAGAAGTCTTGGGCTTAAACAGATAAACTCATGATTCCTGCTTCTGTGAACTTACCTACAGTCTACCAAGGAGACCACTGTGATACATTAAGACTATTGCTATAAGAGAGCATGTACAAAATATTGTAGTGGTAGCCTAGAAACAAAATGTTTCTTAGAGAATCAAGGATGGCTTTGCAGAGGAGAAATCTTTAGCTAAGTCTTGAGGGATGGTAGGACAAGATATAAGGGCAGGAAAGAAGAGCTATGAAGAGGGTTTATTAAAGAAAGAATGCTATCTCTGTTTCTAGGATACTGAGCAAAACAGAAATGAGAATATACAGACAGTTCTTGTCCCTGGTTCTCAGCACAGCCTTTGCAAATAAATACATTAGGCCCTTGAGGAACTTTGATTGAGGAATCCTTATAGATCACTGACTCCAGCAGAGCGACTTTTTTCTATATCTTTCAGAAAGAGGCACGAATTTCAGAACTAGTGTACACTGCAAAAATTCCAACTAACGTATCAGAATTATAGAAACACCTGTTCCAGACATAACAATTTTTTTTGTTGTTAATTCACTAGGCTGGGTACACCAAAATTAACTTCATTTAAAACATTGTAATGAAGAAGTAAATGATAGTCCTGTCTTTAATTTTGTTTCCCCTGAAGCTTAAAAACCAGTTTAGGTAGAAAAACCACAAATTTTTACAGTACCAGAGAATCTCACAGTGAGCACTGACTCATAAGCTATTTATTGTAGAAGTCCATTTTCCTTTAATGTGTGTAGCTGATCATGCAAAATAAGTTTAGATTTGTTCTTATGGATCCCAGTTTTCTTGCATGGAACTAAAAATTGAACCTCCCCCCGTCTCCCCCCCCCCCCCCCCCCCCCCCTTTTTTTTTTTTACTCTGAAAGCACTAGTCAACTTTATTTGGGGACCAAAAAAAAAAAGTATGCTCACCTGGCTTTGGACCCACAGAATGTAACCCCTGGAATGGAAGGTGAGGCCACTTGCTATTCAATGATATTATCCCTTTGTGATTTTGATCAAATTTTCACAGACACCTAGACAAAAATGAATAACATTCAAAATTTTTAAAATGTGAATTTCTTTCCCTACTCATTAAGCCAGAGCAATTACCCTTTTAATTCAGTGCATTGCATATGTTCCATACAGCAGCAACCTGTATAAAGAGGATGAGGGTGAGAAAATACACCGTGGATTCCAACTTCAAAACTTTTCAGGGAACCTCAAGGCCAAGATTATATAGCTGAAGCAAACAGCAAGGTTCAATTATTTGATTTTTTTTCCTGCCAATTTAGGTGAATATGTCAAACAAAATATATACACAGAAAATTTTCTATGATTGAAAGAATCCCATATTTACCAAGTTTTTAACTAACTCATTAAAGAAGATGACTGGCCACTGTGTTGATAATTTTTTAGCCCTGTACTTTGCCTTCTATGTGGTAAGCAATAGAGTGTAGGAGTTAAATGTGCTGGCTCTGAAGCCACACTGGATTTGAATCCTAGCTCTTTCACTTAGTGGCTGTGTGACTTAGAAAAACTTACTTAAAACTCTGTATGCCTCACTTCCCATATCAGCAAAATGGGAATATTAATAGTTCCTGCCTTGAGGGGTGACTGTGAGGATGAAATGAGTCAATGTATTCATGGCTTGCCTTCCTAAACTACCAGGCTAAAGCCATGTGGCAGAGATAGTGAGTTAGTGCTTCCCAAATATCCATGTACCCGCTATGGATCCCACGTTTCCTTGAAGTTAGATGTGGGGCTGTGTGACTATTCCTGGCCAATCAACTTCAAGCTGCAGTGAACTATGTCACTTCTAGGCCAAGGGAGTGAAGCGCCAATATGCTTTCTCCATCCCTTTTCTCCTCATCCATTTTCCCCCTCCCATGGTGACTCTGGAGACCACATGTTTCTGGTGATGTAGCTTTGATATGGTAAGAGCTTGGGTCCCTAAGCCATAGTTTGAAAGACACAGGCCAGCTGCTGATCCATGGAGAACTTTACATGAATGGAAAATAAATGGTTTATTGTGATATGTGGTAAATCAATGAAATTTTGGGGGCTTGCTTGTTGCCACAACATAGCCTAACGTTACCCTGTCTACTACAAGTCACAAGCAGTTTAATTTACATTTAAATAACCCTGCTTCCTCTTTTTAAAACTTTATTTTAGATCTATTTTAATTTCTTATAGTGATTGACTTAAAACATTAAGCCATAAAACTCTTCAAGAAATAAGCATGTAGCTGGGCGTGGTGGCTCACGCCTGTAATCCCAGCACTTTGAGAGGCCGAGGCAGGCAGATCACCTGAGGTCAGGAGTTCAAGACCTACCTGACCAACATGGAGAAACCCCGTCTCTACTAAAAATACAAAATTAGCCGGGTGTGGTGGCACATGCCTGTGATCTCAGCTACTCGGGAGGCTGAGGCAGGAGAATTGCTTGAACCTGGGAGGCGGAGGTTGCGGTGAGCCGAGATCACGCCATTGCACTCCAGCCTGGGCAACAAAAGCGAAACTCTGTCTCAAAAAAAAAAAAAAAAGAAAGAAAAAAAAAGAAAGAAGCATGTATGTTTAATTTTTATTATATGAATTTTATTATATAATTTAATTATATAAACTATAATTTTATTATATGATTTTGCATTGCACTTTGAGGTTATTCTATTTGAGTAACCACATTCAAATGAGGTTTGGTCTCCCATTAGAGAATGGGTACCAGGCTAATCTGCAGAATTACAGCCAGAGACTCACCTGGAGAATTTCTAGTGTCAAATATCTAGGAAAGAGGCATGCTTCACTATCAGGAAACAGGAGCTCTAAGGTGTGAAATTAAAGGTGTCTTGTTCTTGACATTTCGTTCTTTGTAAGGAAAGAACCAAGGATCGAAAAGGCAGAGAAAAGTTGGAGATTGTAGTATCAGGAGTCTCTGCTCTTGGAAACAGTTCAGGTATCAAGGAAGTAGAGGTCCTAACAAGGGCTGTAGCCCAGTATTAATGCAGCAGCAGAAGTGATAGCTTATTTATTTACCTTTTTAAGAAAAAATAATAAAAGGGAATGTAAGCTCAAGGCAACAAAAGTGGTATTTCTTGGTATCTCAGCAAACAAAATTTTCCTTCTAGAATTACATGGAAGTAAATTTTTTTTTCATCCCCTTAGGAAAGACAGCATTTTCTTAATTATATTGAAAAAAATGGTGACTTTTCAACTAGTCTGTCAGGATTTCAATTATGCTAAGATTCATAATCTTATGAATAAGTACCAATTAAAAGATCTTTCTGAATGTTCAGTACTCAACTTCTAATTTGGAGTCTCAAACTTGTCTCTTACTGTCTTTTCCAATACTCCTCAATTCTCTGAACTCAAAATTTTTGCATTTTCATTCCACTGATTGATGGCAAGCCAATAGAATTCTTGTATAAAACAATGAAAATCCCATGAATAGCTTTTCTTGATTGCAGATTTGGGTGACAAGTTACAACTGTAGAAGTGATATAATATTTTATTTCCCATCCCAAATCCTACCACTTGACCTCATGCAGTAAAGTATCTCTCTAGCAATTCTCTTGACATTTACTTTCTCCAAATTTTTATGTGATCTTTTACAACAGAATACCTAAGAGAATGGTCTTTTAAAGCTATAATTTTATTATTAAAATTTAAAATATAGGTAATAAATTCATGTGGTTCAAACTTCAAAAAGCATAAAATGGTCAACAGTGAAGATTGTCTTTCTATTACCATTCCATCCCCAAGTTACCCATTTCCCTCTTGGAGGCAGTATTGCTAGTTTTTTATACTGTATGTTTAAAGATACAGACAATGCATATACAAGTAAGTACAGAAATACATTAAACACACACACACACACATAAACATATGGACACACCCACACATTTCATTTTTTTTTACATAAATGGTAGTTACCATATGCCCCCTTTTGAGCTCTCATTTTTTCCCTTAAAAATATATCTATGAGATTATCTCATCTCAGTCATAAAGATTTTAGTTTATTTTTACTTTTTGAATTGAAATAAATGTATATATAGGAAAAACATAAATGTCATAATTATGCAGCTCAATGAATCTTAACAATGTGAATGCATATGTTTCATCAGCACTTGAATCAGGAAACAGATTTATTATAAATACCCTGAAAGCCCATGTTAACAGGTCTCCCAATCACTGCTACTCCTTCCACCACCCTATCAGTTAGATTTGCTGCATAACCAACCACTCCAAAACTCAGGGGCTTAAATCAACAGTTATTTACATTTTTGTGGGTTGGCAATTTGGGTTCAGCTCTGCTGGGCAGTTCTGTGGGGCTGGAGCAGACTCAGCTCATGTCAGCAGGGGCTCACTCATGCATCTGCAGGTGGCTGCTGGATGCCTGGGACTGGCTGACTTTTGGCTGGAGTGTAATCCCTCCAGCAAGCCAACCCGGGCTTGTTCACAGAGTGGCAGTATTTCAACAACAGCAAGAGTAGAAGCTGCAAGGCTTCATGAGGTCTCAACTCAGAACTGATAAGTTGCTTTGACACATTCTGTTTGTCAAAGCAAGTCACAAGGCCAGTTTAGTTTCCAAGGATGAGACTCTGCCTTTTAATGCAAGAGTTTTCAGAGGATTGCAGTCATTTTTGCAATCAGCCACAATCACCGGTTATTGATTTTGCCTGTTTTTGGATTTTATATAAATACAATTATACATTATACCTACTCTTTTGGGTCTGGTTTCTTCATTCAATGTTGTCTATCGTTCTGTTAGCATTAATTTATTCTTTTTAAAAAATGTTTATTGAGGCCAGGCACGGTGGCTCATGCCTGTAATCCCAGCACTTTGGGAGGCTGAGGCGGGTGGATCACGAGGTCAGGAGATCGAGACCATCCTGGCCAACATGGTGAAATCCCGTCTCTACTAAAAATACAAAAATTAGCCGGGTGTTGTGGCATCTACCTGTAGTCCCTGCTGCTTGGGAGGCTGAGGCAGAAGAATCGCTTGAACCCAGAAAGCAGAGCTTGCAGTAAGCCGAGATCCAGCCACTGTACTCCAGCCTGGTGACAGAGTGAGACTCCATCTCAAAAAAAAAAAAAAAAAAAAAATGTTTATTGAACACCTACTATGTTTTGGTAATAAAGTCAAATGAGATATAGATCCAGTTCTCAGAATAGGGGAGGATGCTAAGTAAATATGATGTATATATTATGATAAAAGTATGCAGAGGGAGTTAGGAGTAAGATTAAAGTCAGACCTCACTAGGAGAGGTAATGCTTACCTGTATCTTAAATTATACACAGGAATTAGTCATGTGGAGAAAGATGTGGGTGAAGGGCACTCCAATTGGAGGTACCAGTGGTTGGGATATGGAGCTGTGAAACATCATGATGGCTCAAGGGCTACAAATAGTGTATTACAATTATTACAACTAGCACTTGCAGGTATGTTAGAAGAAGAGCTCAGATCAGTGATTTTCAAACACTAGTGTGCATCGGAATCACCTGAAGGACTTAATTTTTTAAATTTTATATGTATAAAATATACAAAATGTATAGTGTATATAATAGATGTACATATTATTGGGGTACGTGTGATATTTAAGACATTTATATAGTTTGTAATAATCAAATCCATGTAATTGGGATAGCCATCATCTTAAATATTCATCTTTATGCTAGAAATGTTCAAATTATTGTCTTCTAGATATTTTGAAATATATAACAGATTATTGTAAACTGTAGTCACCCTACTAATCTATGAAATGCTAGCTTTTATTTCTTCTATCAAACTGTGTATTTGGACCCAATAATCAACTTCTTCATCTCCCCCCCCCCCCCCCCTTCCCAGCCTCTAGTACAACTGCCAATCTACTCTCCAGCTTCAAAAGATCTACTTTTTTAGCTCCCACATGAGTGAGAGCCTGTGATACTTGTCTTTCTGTGCTTGGCTGATTTCATTTATCGTAATGACCACAAATTCCGTACATGTTGCTGTCATTTCATCTGTACACATTCAACTTTAGCAAATAGTGCCAAATAGTTTTCTAACGTAGTTGTAACAATTTCGTCTTTCTCTAGCAGTTTATGAGCATTCCATTTGTTATACATTCTTGCCTAAACTTGTTATCACTTACTATCAGTGTTTTTGAGTCATTCTAAAGCATGTGTACTCATATCTCATTGTTTAATTTGTATGTCCTTGACGAATAATAACATAGAGTTTCTTTTTACATGTTTATTGACCATTTGGATATCCACTTTTGTAGTGTTTATTAAAGACTTTTGTCTATTTTTCCATTCAGTTATCTCTGTTTTTTAAAAAATTATTTGTAAAACTTAGAGATATTTGATATGAGTCCTTTGTCAGCTACTTGTTTTGCAAATGCTTTCTTTCAGTCTGCTTTATTGATCTCTTAATGGTGTTTTTTAAATAATCAGAAGTTGCAGTATTTTAACTAGTCCATTTTATCAACCTCCTTTATAATGGTTAATGTTTCTTGGATCCACTTAAGAAGTCTTTGTCTACCCCAAAGTCATGAAGATATTTTCATATGTTATTTTCTAGCAGTTTTATTGTTTTACCTTTCACATTGTTTCACATCAACAATCCTCCTTGAATTAAGTTTTGTTTATGGGATGACACAGGAATAACATGTTTTTTCAATCTGTATGAATATCCAATTCACTCAGAGCCATTTATTGAAAAGACCATCCTTTCAGTAGTGCATTGCTGTCTCACCTTTGTCATAACGCGAATGTTTCTATCAGGTAGAGTATGTTCCTGGATTCTCTGTTCAGTTCCATTTATCTATCAATGCTTGCACCAAATATCATACTATTTTAATTACTGTGGCTTTATATATTGTAAGTTATGATATCCAGAAGTATAAGTACTCTAATTTCATTCTTCATACTTAATATTATCCTCATTATTCTTGGCTGTTCCATTTCATATGACTTACCCCACACAGGTGAAAGCTCTGTTGCGTTATTAGCTAGGATTGTATTTAATCTATTGATCATTTTGGGAAGAACTGTCCAGGTAACAAAATTGAATCTCTAGAATCATAAATGTGTTTTATTCTTTCATTTATTAAGGTTTTAAAAAGTATTTCTTAAGAAAGTTGTGTAGTTTTCATTAGACTATATATTATGTATATATGAATGATTGATTTTTGATGTGAATCTTGTAACCAGTGACCTCGCTGAGTCCACTCATTAATTCTAATAATTTGTCTCCATATTCTTATGGATTTCTTTCATTTACATAATTTACTACATACACACAATATGGTATCTGTGATAACATAATTTTTATTCTATTATTTTTCATTTCTCCTTTTCCAGTAGTTCTTTTCCTTGCTTCATTGTACTTGCTAAAACCCCCAGAACAATGCTGAAGATAAATAAGTGATGATGGCAGGCATCTTACCTTGTTTCTAATCTCCAGGGGAAAGCTTTTCATGTTTCATTGCTGTGTATAATCTTAGCCATAGGTTTCCCATAGTCTTCTTATAGCAATACAGCTTTCTTCTATTTACAGATTTCTAAGATGTTTTAATTTATTGAGTTTATCTTATGATTTTCCATTTTATGCTACAAAAGTAAATTAATTACTTTTTGAATGTTAAACCAACTTTTCTGGAATAAAGTTCTCTTGGTTGCTGAATTCAATTGCTAATATTTTATTAGAATTATTAAATTTATATTTGTAAAGAATGTCAGATTTTTTTTCTTTTTAACAGTATCTTACCAGGGTTTGATATCAAGATCATGCTTGCCTTATAAAATGGGTTATGAAGCACTTTTGTTTTTGCTGTTTTCTCGAATTGTTTGAAATATATTGGTGTTATTTCTTCCTTAAATATTTGGCAGAATTTACCAAAATATCTTTCTTGATCTGAAGATTTCATATCAGAATTATTTTTTATGGATTCAGTTTCTATAATCAATACAGATCTTTTCAGATTTTCTATTTCTTGTGTTAATTTTAGTAACTTTTGTTTTCCTAGCAGTTTGTCACTTAAATTAAAGATTCAAATTTATTGACAAAAGGTTATTCATAATATCCTGTTTATTTATTGAAGTCTATTGAATCTGTAATGTGATTTTATTTCTAGTATTGGTAATTTGTGCCTTTCTCTCTCTTTTTAAAAAACTCAATGTTATTAGGGGCTTATCAATTTTATTAGATTTTTCAAAGAACCAAGTTTTGACCTTGCTGATTAACTCTATTTTTCAATTTCATGAGTATCTGTTCTCATTTAACATGTTTCCTCTCTTCTTTTGGTTTAATTTGCTCTTATTCTATACTTTCTTGAGACTAATATTTCACTTACTTATTTTCAGTCTTTATTATTTCTTAAAACATGCATTTAAGGCTATAGATTTCTTTTGAATAGTGACCCTACATGTATTCCCCAAGATCTGACTTGTTGTATTTTTATTATTTCAGTCTAACATTTTTAAAAATTTCCATTGAGATTCTTCCTTAATCCTGTGTTATGTCAAAGAGTACTTCTTAATTTCCATACATTTGGAGATTTTGTGGGTTCTTTGTAACTAATTTCTGGCTTGATTCCACTGTGATCAGAGAACATACTCGGCTTGATTATAGTACAGCATATGGTCACTTTGGTAAGTGTTCCAAACACAGGCTGAGAATCATACATATTTTCTGCTTATGTGTATAGTTATTGGTTTCACATTTTTATACCACTTTGTTCAAAATTTCTAATTTTTACTCATCTTTTGTCTGCTTCTCTATCAGTTACTGAGAGGTATGTTAAGGATCTCAGTCTAAACTCAAACTGTGGGTTTCTCTATCTTATTAGTTCTATTGATTTTTGCTTTATATATTTAAGCTTCTCTTATGCTTTTTTTCATAATCTTGATGAACTAACACTTTTATCATTATAAAATATTTCTTATCTTTTCTTCTAATCTACCTTCCAAAACACGAATCCTCTGTACAGTTGTGTCAAATTTAATATTTAATCCACCTATTGAGTTCCTAGACTAAATGTTTATTTTTACATTCTAGATTTTCAACTTGATTGTTTTAATTGTTTAGTTTATTTTATTAAACATGTTTTCAATAGTCATTTTAAAGCCCGTTTATGAAAACTCAGTTGTCTGGATCACTTTTAGATTTATTCCTATTGTTTATTTTCTGTTCTATTCTTTCTCTTTTGGAAGAAAAGAATAAATTGTATGGCAGACATTGTGTATGAAATATTGACATCTTTCTCTATGAGTTTAGCTTGTGACAGGCAGAATAGGGAAAATTACCCTATTCCAATCAGGGATTAAACAGTTTTAAGGTTGTGTTTCAGACTTTGTAATCCTAGGTCTATTTCTGCTTTCTCTAATTCCTAGGTTGTGATTCTAAGGGATCCCAAACGAAAACTTGGGGTGTTTATCGCTGTCTTTCAGTCATAAACGTCAATGAAAATATCTTCCTAGCATTGTGAAACTGGCAAAAGCTCTAAACTTCTTGCTTCCCACTTTCTTCTAAGCTTCTCTTGTTCTAGAAGCTTCTCTTGAACGACAAGCTTCTCTTGTTTCTTCTATGCTGTCGAAATCAGGAATCCGCAAATGCTTCAAGGGGAAAAGCTGCAAATTTTCAGTTTCACATCTGCTTCCTTTCTCTTAGCTCCTCAACTCCTGGATATCTTAGTGGCCCTGAACTCCAGTGTGTTTTTCTCACTAGATCTTGAGATTTCTAAAAGCTGTTCTCCGTTTCTCTGTCTCTTAGCAGCCTCTTTTTCTCCTTTTCTCCGCTTCTTTGCCTGTTCAATTTTGAGCCATCTCAGTTTCCTGTCTCTTAAAGATCTTGGCCCTTCAAGTTCTGGCTACCTTGGTAATATTCTGTTGCCTTCAAATTTCATTTTGATCTAGTTATTCTAGTTGTTATTAGTGGGAGGTTTGATCTGCTATAAATTAATCCCTGTCACAAATGGAATGCCTTTTTCCTTTTCTTTTTTTTTTCAGCTACACAGTATACCATTGTAGAGCTATTCTAAAATTCCTTTGTACAGACCTAGTTATGGATACTTAGGTTGTTTCCAATATTTACTATTGCAAAGCATAAAGCAGTAGTTTATATGTACATTATAAATTATATAAATAATGGTAACTTGGTATGTACATAACTCTATGTGCATTATCTATACAGTTGCACACATATACAAATATATATAAAATACAAAGTCTTAGAATAAAATTGCTTAATCAAAGGGAATATTCATTTGTGTTTTGGTATACATTGCCTATTATCCTTTATAGAACTCATACCAATTTATATTCCAAAGATTGTATGAACATGCCTATTTTCCCACAGCTTAACAACATACTGTGTTATTTTAATTTTGACATTTGTCAATGGTAGCTTAGCTTAAGAAATGGTATCTCATCATAATTTTAACTTGCATTATTTCTATTGTGGGGGAGGTTGAACATTTTTCATGCAGGTAAAGCCTCAAGTAAACACACTGTTCTATAGATTTGTTGTAGATGACCAATATTTCAGAGTATATATCATGACATTCACATAAAATTTTCTGCAACAATTATGTTGTATCATATATTTCCCCCTTTTGGCAATTCATTAAAAAGCCTCTGAGAAAAGAAATTCCTTGAAATGTTTTATTGTGGAAAAAATATATATATAACATAATTCTCATCTTAACCAGTTGTAAGTATGTGATTTAGTGACATTAAATACACTCACAACGTTGTGTGGCCATCACCAGTATCCATACCCAAAATGTTTTCATCATCTTTAACAAAAACTCTGTGTCCACGACTCCCTTTCCTTCTGCCTCCCAGCCCCGGTAACCTCTTCTCTATTCTCTGTCTCTTTGAATTTGTCTATTCTACATATGTCATATAAGTAGAATTATACAATATTTATCTTGTATCTGGCTTCTTGCACTATGTATATTTTCAAGGACCATCCACGTTGTAGCATATATCAAAATTTCATTCCTTTTTATGGCAGAATAATATACTATCATGTGCATAATCCCTTTATGTGTTGGTGGGCATTTGAATTGTTTCCACATTTTGGCCATTGTGAATAATGCTATGAACATCAGTGCACAAATGTGTTTGAGTCCCTGCTTTTAATTCTTTTGGATATACACCTAGGAGAGAAATTGGTGGGCCATATGGTGGTTCTATTTGAACTGTTTAAGAAATTGCCACATTGTTTTCTACAGAAAATGTACCATTTTGCATTCTCACCAGCACTTATGAGACTTCCAATTTCTCCACATCCTTGCCAACACCTGCCGTTTTCCCTTTTTAAAAATTATAGCCATCCTAGTAGGTGTGATGTGCTATCCACTGTCATTTTGACTTGCATTTTTCTAATGATTAATGATGATAAGCATCTTTTCATGATTATATTGGATATTTGTATATCATATTTGGTGAGATGTCTATTCATGTCCTTCATCTACTTTTTAACCTAGTTGTTTGACTTTTTGTTGTTGAGTTGTAGGAGTTTTTAAAATATATATTTTGAGTATCCATCACTTATTAAGTATATAATTTAGAAATATTTTCTCCCATTCAGTAGGCTGTCTTTTTACTTTCTTGATGGTATACTTTGATGCATAAAAAATTCTTAATTTTGATAAAATCCACATTATATATATATGTTTATATATATTTATAAATATATATGTTTATATATATATTCCATTATCTGTGCTTTTGGTGTCAAATGCATGAAATTGTTACCGAATCCAATGTTATAAAGATTTTCCCCATGGTCCCCATCTAAGAGTTTTATGGTTTTAGCTATTTAGTTTGAGGCCTTTGATATATTTAGAGTTAATTTTTGTATATGGTAGATACATATGTAGCTCACATTTTGCATGTGGATATTCAGTTTTCTTGGAACCATTTGTTGAAAACACTATCCTTTCCTCATTAAATGGTCTTGACATCTTTGTCAAAAATTAATTGATTCATATGTGTAAGAGTTTATTTCTGGGCTCTCTATTCTATTCCATTGGTCTATCTCTCTGTTGAAATGTGAGTCCCATACTGTTTTAGTTACTGTTCCTTTGTAGTAAGTTTAGAAGTCAGGAAATGTGAGTGCCCCAACTTCATTCTCCTCTTTCAAGATTGTTTGACTATGTAGGGGTTCTTGCAATATCATATAAATTTGAGAGTTAGCTTTTCCATTTCTGAAAAAAAAAGGCTGTTGCAATTTTGATAGTGATTGCACTAAATCTATAGATCACATTGTGTATTATAGACCTCTTAACAATGTAACTCTTCCTATGTATGAACATGAAATGTCTTTCCATTTATTTAAGTCTTCTTAAATTACTTTCAGCAATGTTGTAGTTTTAAGTATATGAGTCTTTTACTTCTTTCTTTAGATTTATCATTAGTATTTAATTTCTAATTAGTTAAGATTTATTCCTAAGCACTCCTAAGTATTTAATTACTAAATACTAAATATTTAGTAATAAACATAAACCTTCTTTAGATTTGTTTTTAAGTATTTTAGTGACTATTATACATAGCTTTTGTATTCTTCCCTTTTCTTTTTCTTTTTCTTTTGAGATGGAGTCTCACTCTGTCACCCAGACTGGAGTGCAGTGGCACGATCTCGGCTCACTGCAACCTCCGCCTCCTGAGTTCAAGTGATTCTCCTGCCACAGCCTCCTGAATAACTGGGGTTACAGGCACCTGCCACCTCGCCTGGCTAATTTTTTTATTTTTATTTTTATTTTTTAGTAGAGATGGAGTTTCACCATGTTGGCCAGGCTAGTCTCGAACTCCTGACCTCAGGTGATCTGCCCACCCTGGCCTCCCAAAGTGTTGGGATTATAGACGTGAGCCACCGCGCCTGGCCGCATTGTTTTTCTTTATTTCCTTTTTGGGTTGTTTATTGATGGTCTATTGCAGCGGACTTAATATTTGTGTTGATCTTGTACCTTGAAACTTTGCTGAATTTGTATACTAGCTCTAGTAGCTTCCTTACAAATTCTGTGGAATTATCTTTTTAAAAAATTTTTTTCCTCTAGTTCATTGGTTTCTCTTTTTTATGATTATTTTTTATTATACTTTAAGTTCTAGGATACATGTATAGAATGTGCAGGTCACATAGGTATACATGTGCCATGGTGGTTTGCTGCACCCATCAACCCATCATCTACATTAGGTATTTCTCCTAATGTTATCCCTCCCCTAACCCTCCATGCCCCAGCAGACCCCAGTGTGTGAGATGTTTCCCTCCCTGTGTCCATGTGTTCTCATTGTTCAACTCCCACTTATGAGTGAGAACATGCGGTGTTTGGTTTTCTGTTCCTGTGTTAGTTTGCTGAGAATGATGGTTTTCCAGTTTCATCCATGCCCCTGTAAAGAACATGAACTCATCCTTTTTTGGAATTTTCTACATATGGAATCATATCACCTGTGAATAGAGATATCATTACCACTTCCTTTTTAATTTGAATGGCTTTTATTTCTTTTACCTTTCTAATAGTTCTGGTTGGAACTTCCGGTACAATGTTGAATAGCAGTAGTGAAAGCAGGCATTCTTGTCTTGTTCCTGACCCTAGAGAGAGAGTTTTCAGTCTTTTAGCATTGAGTATGGTCCATTTAACTTTGTTTTAAGTCAGCATCTTCCCAACTTATTTGACTGAGGAACAAGTTATTCATATTGGGAAACACTTTTACTGATAAATTAGTACCTGAAATGAGTCTAAAATATCTAACAATTAGAATGAAAATTCAGGTGCTTAGAGTAACACAGAGCATTTAGATTTCAATCTTTGACTCTGACAGTTGGACTCTGCCATTTTTGAGAGAGTCATTGAATTTCAATCAATTCCTCTTTATAATTTAGTTCAGTTCACAAAACAAACACAAGAAATAGAACTTTTTCCATTATATAAGCAGGATGTGACTACCTATTAAAATGCTGAGAATGACTTGTAGGTGGTGTTGTTAACAGAGGGAGGACTGTTCTACATACGACTTGGTGTTCTGTAGTGATTTGTGGTGGCTGCATTAAATCACAATTTAATACTTTGCCTTTTAGGGAGAAAGGCGAGAAGATAATATGAAAACAGTGGGTATTTTATCCTCTTGCCAAAGAATTATTGATTGTATCTTCTTCACTTCACTCAGTACCCGCTAATTTTTACCAAGCACCTCATCCCCACATGCTGTGTCCTCTCACAAAATTCCAAGCAAGACTCTCTGAGTCTATTACCCTGTCTACACTTTATAGGTAACTGAGAACGGCCAGAAAACAAAATAATGAATACAACAATTGCTGAAAACTCAGAGTTGTTATAAAATTGGCAGCGGTAAGATAAGCAAGGAGCAAAATCTTGCAGTGATTAAATACTCAACCAGGAGTGTCTGAGTGGCCTTATCAGACTGTCCGGCCTTGTGGGCAACCCCAGATGAAGGGCACTTCTTGAAGATTTAGTCATAAGCCTAAGTCAAAGAAAGTTTTACTATCTGTTTATTTAATGGTGGCTTAGTGTTGTCATGTCTTTGCATACGTTCTATCTATATTTGGTGAAGGTCAAACAAATGGTGGGTTCAGAGGGTCACTGAAAGAATAATTGTCATTCCTTGTGGAAGCCATGCCACACTGGCTTCCTCGTGTCTCCCTCAAATATACAAAGCACGTTGGCTTCTTAATTTGAACTTTTTGTCCCTGTGCTTAAAATAACCTTCTATAAATACTTAGAGGGGTTATAAATACTTAGAGGGGTTTTTTTAGCCCTCACTTATTTAGGTCTCTGCTCAGAGAGGCCTTCCCTAGATCTTCTTTCTAAACTATTCCCCAGTATTTGCTCTCCCATAACACTGCCTTCTTTTTCTTTACAGGTCACAATTCTTGGCATGACATTAAATGTTCATTGATGTATTTATTTGTTATCTGTTCACCAATATAAGCTTTACGAGGGCGAGGCTTTGTTTTGTTCAGTGCTATATTGCCAACATTTAAAACAGTGCCTTGAATATATGTTAGGTATTTAGAAAATATTTTCTGAATAAACAAACTCATAAATATGCTGATGGAAAAGTTATTTAACAATCAAGGGGAATTTATTGGCTCAATGATATTAAAATGATCTCATTTGAAGTACCCATAAAATGTCACTGGGACTCTCTCCAGTCCCCAGCTCTGTCTCTTTTCTGTTGGCCTCACTTTCCAGCAGATCTTTCCCCCAGCTTGTTCCTGGCTACCCTAGGTTTACATCATGCAAAGTTAAAACATCCAGAGAAGAGGACACACCTCTTTTCCAGTAGCACCAGCAGAATTTCAGGGCTCCAGTGGCTTCTACTGGGCAACACACCTGAACCAAATCCTCTGGCCAAGGAGTTGAAATAGGCTTACTGGCTAGGCCAGGTCACTTCTCCCCTCCTGATCCCCACTGGAGCCACATGGACAAAGAATGGGGAAAGGCAGTTCTTCAAAGAAAAATCAAAGTGTAGATTTTGTAGACATGTAGATAGTGTAGACATGGAAGAAAGGATGCCCCAAAGGCAAAAGAGACAGAATACACTTTATTCCTGATGATTTAAAAAAGAAAAAGAAAAACAAAAATAGACAAACAAAAACAAACAAAACTTCTTTGTCACTCAGTAACAACTTGTTTAGGTCCTCATTTCCAAGAAACTGATAGAAATACATCAAAATTTTGTTCCAAGTTAGAACTCTTGTCTTTTTAAAGCTTTGTTAGCACCCCTGAGGTGCTAATGGAAACAATACACACATAGTAAGTCTGTAAAATTTCCAATGTTAAACTCAGTCTTGAGACTAAGGCACTTAGCTATGAACTTCTACCTTTTCAAACACATGTGTTTGAAACCTCTGTGCCAGGAACTGTTCTAAGTGTTGGGGACAAATTTCACCCCCACTCCTTATCCTTCTTCTCTGCTTTGGTTCCTTCCACAGCACTTCTCTGTCTCTAATATATTTATAATTTATTTATTTGTCTGTTGTCTATTTCCCTCCCCACCTTCCAGGATGTAAATTCCATGAGGGCAGGAATTCTTGTCTCTTTTGTCCACTGCTGTATCCACAGAGGCCAGAACTGTGCCTGGCATACAGTAGCACTCAGTAAATATTTGTTGAATAGATGAATGTGATAAGTTGAACCTTGGTGGTTTGTATTTTTTTCTGACTCTTTTTTCTGTGCTCTGTGCTTTATTTTATTATTATTATTATTATATTTTGGAGACGGAACCTCACTCTGTTGCCCAGGTTGGAGTGCGATGGCCTGATCGCGGCTCATTGCAACCCCTGCCTCCTGTGTTCAAGCAATTCTCCTGCCTCAGCCTCTCGAGTAGCTGGGATTACAGGCTCCCACCACCGCTCGGCTAATTTTTGTATTTTTAGTAAAGATGGGATTTCACCATGTTGGCCAGGCTGGTTTCGAACTCCTGACCTCAGGTGATCCGCTTGCCTCGGCCTCCCAAAGTGCTGGGATTACAGGCATGAGTCACTGCGCCTGGCCTGTGCTTTGTATTTTAAAGTTTAGTATTTTACTATTGAATAGGTTTTGCTCATTCTTTTTCTAGATTTTGATTTTTTTCTTTTTTATTCATTTCTTACAGTGTTTCTAACTTCTATGCTATTCAAAAGAATGTAGCTTTTACCTAAAAATGTGTTCAGATGATCTTCTGATATTGTTTTTGCTGAACCAGATTGATTGAAACATAGTCTGAGTGCACACATACAGATGTACACACACTAATGAAAAGCTATGCAATGACTCAAATTCATTGAAACACAGCACAACATGTGAGTATACACACACACACACACACACACACACACACACACACACAAATGACAAGCTAGCTCTGTATTGTAGTTTTATAGCAATTCCCATTGTAGTTTGTGTGCCGGGGAAATAACAATCCCCTGTGATCAGAGCTTTTTTTTTTTTTTATTTTTTAATGCTTAGCTGTTATTCACATGAAGATTTTCTAACTTGATTTGTCAGTTTTGTACTAGAAAACCCAAAGAAGAAATAGGAGCCAATTTTGACATATAAAATCAAACATTTAAATCAAATTGAACATTTTAAAATAATGGTTAGAGGCTAGTTGTGGCATTCTCAAAGGCTGCCAGTGTTTGAGTCTAGCAACTTAGTTGAAACTTAGTAGAATCTTCTGTGTGTCTCACTCAGCAGGGCAAAACAAAATGAAACAAAACAAACAAAAAAGGTGGAGTTCCCTTTTACCTTCACCACATTTCTGTTTCTAATTGATGAGATGTTTTTCCACTCTCCCACAATCTCTTATTCCTCCTTGTAAAAGCCTTAACTGCTGCCTAATTTTCAATAGGAAAAGTTACTGTCCTGTTTCTCTTTTTGTCACAGTTGCCAAATTAGAATTACTCTGCTGCATTTAGGGTTTGTGAACTTACATACATCAATATATTTGCAGTCTTCTTTTCCCCTCTATAATCCTAATTTCTAATTTTTGTTTTGTTTACTCTTTTGACAGTAATTTTAGTTATATTACATTTCAAAGCTTTTATGGAAAGAAACAATTAAAAATAAGGCAATTAAAATGTCTGGGTATGTTTATGTGCTGGTTCCTGAAATATCACTAGGGATGGTGTGGAGGACTCAGATGAAGGATCGGACCTTCCATGCTCCTGAAGAGTTGATAGTAATATTTGTTGAATGAAGCCAGTGTAGATCTAGGAGGCTGGATGTGCTCCAGATCATCCTGTCCTTTTCCAGGGATTGTGATGGCTGTCTGTTATTCAGAAAATAGCTCACAACCTTTTTTAAAATATGAGAAGTTTCTTTTTATGTCAAAAGATACTGTAGACCCTTTACCAGCCAGGATAGGGTAGGCTATGTGGCAATGACAAACAACTTCAAAATGCTAGTAACTTACAAAACCATCAGTTTTGTTTCTAGGTCACTCTACGTATCCATCCTGAATCAGTGAAGGCCACTGATCACTGTGGCCACTCTGGCAGCCAGGCCGATGGAGCCACCATCATCTCTGATGGCTGAAGCAGAAGGAAGAGTGGAATGCTGGAGAATCTCTCACTGGCAGTTCAAGCCTGGCTCAGAAGTCATCACTTTCACTCACAACTCATTTCCCAAAGCTGGTCACATGGCCCCACCTAGCTCCAAGGGGGCCTACATGTGCAACCCTTGCACAGGCTCAGAAAGTGGGGAGAACTGGAAATATTGGCCACGTGGCACTAATGCTCATCACAGAGGTGCCTGCACAGTGGTGGTTGTCAACTTTTAACATTTCTGGCTTGAGAAAATACATAATGATAAAGAGTTGCTATGAATTTGAGTAATACTCAAATTAAAAAAATTATATTGAATTAATCATATTAATAACTAAGTAAACAAGACAAACTTTTTATAAGAATTAGCACCAGGAAAAAAATAGTTAATACTAGAATTATTTTTAGTGAGCAAATTCGCTTTGAGAAAACAGCCTGATGATTCTTATAAAAAGATAAAACTTTTTATAAAAACACCAAAAAAAAAAAAAAAAAAAAACAGATAATACTAGGATTGTTTTTAGGGGACAAATTTGCTTTGAGAAAATAGCCTGATGATTACGTGGAGGGGATGGCAGGAATGTGAGGCAGGCACTGCTCTCCATAACACAGAGAGAGGATAGGATTTGGAGGTTTAAGAGACACTGCAGGCTGGTTGTGGTGGCTCATGCCTGTAATCCCAGCACTTTGGAGGCCAAGGTGGGAGGATCACCTGAGATCAGGATTTCAAGACCAGCCTGGCCAACATAGTGAAACCCCATCACTACAAAAATAAGAAAATTAGCTGGGCATGATGTTGGGTGCCTGTAATCCCAGCTACTTGGGAGGCTGAGGTGGGAGAATCACTTAAACCCAGGAGGCAGAGGCTGCAGTGAGCCGAGATGGCCCACTCCAGCAAGAAGGACAGAGCGAGACTCTGTCTCAAAAAAAAAAAAAAAAAAAAAACACTGCAAGAGGATGACAGGGAGGAAGAGTGGGAAAGGGGAAGAGAGACAGTAAAGAAATGACCATCAGATTTATTGCAGACTTCTCACCAACAACAATAGATGTTATAGGACAATAAAAAAACATCTTCACAATGCAAGGAGAAAACAATTGTCCACCTTGAATTCTCTACTCACTGTGGTCACAGAAAGTGAGCATGATATAAGGGCATTTTCAGTCAGATCCTCCATGAATGTGCCATTCACAGAATACTCATTGAAAAAAACTACTAAGGATTTCACTCAGCAAGAAAGAAAATGAACCCAGAAGGAAGGTGTTGGGTTGCGATCAACAATGATATAAAGGAAAGAAAAGGCTAAAAATAAATGAACCAAGTATAGAAATTGACAAACAAAAAGAAAGTTGGGAGAAAGGAATTGAAAACCATAAAAGTTGACTATAATAAATAAAAAACAAGGGATAGTAGAAAATGTAAATAAAACAAACATTTGTAAAACTAAAATTAAAAATAAACTAAATTAATGACAGAATTTAATCCTGAAGAAAAGAGGATGAGGAGAAATGGCAGCCTCTGTCTGGAGGAGTTTTGAACAAATAATCAGCAAAACATTTGACAAGTTAATTAGATAAACCTTTAAACTAATTTTTTAAATGAAAAAGTTGCAACCCAGAGAGTGTGTCTCATTTTTGAAGAACATGTTATTCCTATATTCATATTTGTCTTTTCCAGGACAAATGAAAGGATGAAAAAATGTCCTAAATCATTTTAAGAAACAGCATAATATTAGTACAAAAACCTGGTAAAGATGGTGTGAAAGGAAAACTAGAGAATGACTATACATAGGAAAATCAGTGTCAGCAATTCTAAATGAAATATTTCCAAACTGAATAGAACGGTCTTTCAAAAATAATGATACAACATAGTTACACAGATGTTATTCTAGAAGAGATGACTTAGTGCTAGGATATCTATTAATTCATTAAATCAACAGATTAGCAGTTAAGAATACAAAGTTATCACAATAGATGTTCTATGTAGAATTTGAAAATAATAAATATCCACCACTGATGAAAACAAAACTAGAAAACTAAAAATAATAGAAAACTACCTTTACATGATTAAAAAATGCATATTGAAAACCAATAACTCAAAGTCCATGGAGACACTTCTGTTAAAATCAAGAAGACAAAAATCCCTACTTTCCCTAGTATTACTGAGCATTTTTGTGGAGTCTAGTTAGTGCAATAGATATGAAACAGGTATACATAAAATTATCATAAGAAAGGATATAGAATAATCATTATTGACAGGTGATATGGACTTCTGCCAAGAGAATTAATGAGACCATCTTGAGCTAATATATTTAAATAATGTAACAAGCTAAAAAATAAATGCAGTAACTTTTCCCCACAGAATCATTAATCAGTAGAAAATATATCAGAAAATGTTCACGTTTAAAATAAGCAGAAATAACATTACCTAGGGAAAACACCAGTTGGGCGTGGTGGCTCACACCTGTAATCCCAGCACTTTGAGAGGCCAAAGCAGACCAATCACTTGAGGTCAGGAATTCAAGACCAGCCTAGGCTATGTGGCGAAACGCTGTCTCTACTAAACATACAAAAAATTAACTGGGCATGGTGGTGCACGCACGCCTGTGATCCCAGCTACTTGGGAGGCTGAGGCACAAGAATTGCTTGAACCCAGGAGGCGGAGGTTGCAGTGAGTTGAGATCGTGCCACTGCACTCTAGCCTGAGCCAGTACTTTATGTGTAGGGGAGAAAACCCTGAATTGGGTCTACTTCTCCAGGTATACAAAGGATTTCTTGAAGCAATGCAAGATGATTGAATATTATACAGAAGGGCAATCTCAAGGTATAAATTTACCACCACTCCAAGTGAAAATCCCTATGAGATTTTTGGGAATGAAAGGGAGGTGAGATCAATAAAATTATTTTTCAAATAACACAGAGTAAGTGCTAGCTGTCAATAGCATTTTGGGGTTAAGCACATAACATGCATTATAATATTTAATCTTTAAACATTTTAAAGTTCAAATTTAGGCTCGGAAAGTTTAAATAATTTTTCAAGGATCACACAGCTGTGTGGAATTGCAACTCCAACATAGATCTGACGGCCTTATTCCAAAACCTGAGATTTTAAAAAACCGTGCTGTATATTGCAAAAGCAACAGCTATTTAAATTTTTTGTATTAAGAATATCTAGATCCGGCCGGGCACGTGGATCACGCCTGTAATCCCAGCACTTTGGGAGGCTGAGGCTGGTGGATCACCTGAGGTCAGTAGTGCGAGACCAGCCTGGCCAACGTGGTGAAACCCCATCTCTACTAAAAATACGAAAAATTAGCCGGGCGTGGTGGTGCACACCTCAAGTCCCAGTTACTCGGGAGGCTGAGGCAGGAGACTGGCTTGAATCTGAGAGATCATGGTGAGATGAGATGGCGCTACTGTACTCCAGCTCGGGTAACAAGAGCTAAACTCCTTCTCAAAAAAAAAAAAAAAAAAAAAAAAAAAAAAGGAATGTAGAGCCTAGAGGAAAAACCAGTTTCACTGAATGGTGTTATTCACATTTCATTTCAAACCTATTCCAAAAGGATACCAAAGTCTTTCTTTACCTACAGTTAAAATAGCAGTCTTACAGAAAGCTGTTTAATATACATGGTCAAATGAAAATTAAGTATATTGCAAAGCAGAATAACTCACTCTTATTGATCATTCTGCTTTAAAATGTTTTTACTTATGATATATATAACGTTAAAAATTTTTAGCCTTTTAATTAATATATTTATATATGTATATATTATATATAATACATATTTATGTATACTTTATTTTTATATACAAAATTACATAATTATACATATTCCACTACGTATACGTGGTTATTAATACTCTAAGAGTTAACAGTGGCTAAATCAGAATAATTTTTATTTTATTTCATTTACAGTTACTTCTTTTAAAAGTTGTAGCATTCCAAAAAGAACAGCTCTTTTTAAGTTGAAAGACACAGGAGGCTAAATTTGTTTCTCCATTAAGTGAGACATTTTCATCTGCAACCTGAAAAACAGTAATAGTATTAATAAAGTTATTTGGCGGATTTTGTTTGTGAAAACTGTCAAATCCAATTAGCTTGATCTTTAGCAGTTATCTAAGTGTAAGGTGAAAATAAACAACGATTTTAGTATGGTAATCAGGTGAAATTATACCATGCGTTTATTTTAGAAATCGGTGTTGTCAACTTCCAAGTCTATTTCAACGAATCCTGGTTTTCGTGCTAAAGTCAAAATGTGGTCCTGTTTGGCGGAGAGTTTCCTAGTCCCTCCCATTTCTCCTTTCGCAGTCCTGGCGGTCTGGTACCCCTGGAACGCTCCACTAATAAGCAGCATTCTTTCCATAGTAAGGTTCTGCTCCTTTGAAAATGCCCAACGGTTCTTGTTCTTACCATACAACTCTAACATGTTAACATGCATCTTAAGCAAGACCTTAAATACTGACTTCCACACAGCCACACTTCAGCTACATTCTCAGTATTTCCTTTTTATTTGTTAGCTGTAAAACTGAACAAATGGGACTGAGGGACGTTGGCACGGCTCCAAATCAGAGAGACACGCATCCCGAATTGGCCCTTTGCCCAAAGGTATAATTTTCAGCTGTGAGTTGCCCTTAATTTTGAAAATTATCTTTGTAGCTTCGGATTTTCCAGAGCAGTAGAAGCATTGTGTTTGCTCTCCAGGCGCCCAGCATTGAAAAACAAAAATAAAAACACAGTATCTTGCTTTCTTCTTGCATCAGATCAGATTTCTTTTGCTAAATGATTCAACATATTAAGAAAATTCCAGTATAAATGATATAAATACCTTGTGCCTGCCAGCCATAAGTATCTCAATAGTATGCAGATTTCTCCAGGTCATTTGATTTTGGAACAGATCATCCTTTCAAGTTTGGTACTGATATGTTTTAAAACTAGATTTCTCTGCATTTATGAATAGTAGAAGTACTTAGCATCAGTTTCAATTGTGTTGTTGTAAATAAATTACTCTGTGATTAAGGATTACAATTGACAATACACTTATTTAGTAAACATGTATGTCTGTATGTATAAAACATCAACATATGCTAATGCACAGTATTTTATAAGACTACTGAGCATAGGGACTTTCCAACCAGCATGTTGATATTTGTTTCTATGAATAAAGTCTTCTAATATGTCTTAAATTCCACTGGGCAAATGATGGTTTTAATCAATTAAGATCTGCGCTTCTCTGAGAAGATAATGCCTGTAAGAACGTGAATAATTTTTATAGTTGCCATTTTGTTTTTTGTATTTATTAGCTGTAAGATGTGATTTTTTTTCTGCTTTATCAAGTTCAGCTTATATCTGGCAATTCGATTTTTAAAAATCTGATTGAATTACATCAGCTAATCTTACATATTGTTTATCCCCCAAATTGCAAAACAACCATACAAATAAAGAGAATTACATACCTTTTAAAAATTAGTTCTGCGACAAATACATATCACGGTATTTGGAATCAGACATACCTGGTTTCTAATACCCAGATTAAGGAATTAAATCTATGCAGAAAACACCAATAACTGCCAACATTCTGACACATTAGCTCTGTGTGCCTGGCATATACTCCCTGAGCCTCAATTCTCCTATTTGAAAACATTGAAAAATATTTCTTTTTTGCAACATTGTTGTGGGGAGCCCGGAGATAGTATGTGACTAGGTCTAGCACAGGACCTGACAATATTGAAAAATTTAGTTGCAGTTTTTCTCTTCAGATTATTAAAGGAATATAATCTTATTATACAAAATTGAAAAAAAAGTAGACAAAAATGACTATTGTTATACTACCCACTTTTTTTCTTTCCTATCATGGTTTTTCATAGCTGAGGTATTGTTCAATACAAAATTTTACATTTTGCTTTAATTCAATTTATTTTATAGCACCAGTATTTCCTCATGTTATGACATGTTCTTCATAAACAACAGTTTTAGTGCCTTTGTACCATTTCCCTATTGTTGGATAGGTGATTTCCAGTGTTTTGTATTGTAGATAGTGCCATGATAAATCCCTTTGTTTCTAACTTTTGTATTTCTGATTATTCTCTCAGAATAGATTATATTTGTCCCATCTGTTGTTTGTTTCATGTTTCTACCTTTTCTGCTTTTTTTTTTTTGCATTAATGACTTTTTTTTATGATTCCATTTTGTTTCCTTTACTGGCTCACTTGTTATGACCTGTTTTTTTTTAGTGAACGTTTTGGTGTCTGTAGTATACATCTCATACTTATCACAGTCTACCTTCATTATAGTTTAGAACTTCTTGTATAGTAGGACTTTAAAATAGTCTTTTTCCATCCCTCCATCCTGGCCTATGTGTTATTTTTGTCCTATACTTCTCCTCTATGTATGTTACAAATACCACAATACACATTTTAATTTTTGTCTTAAATAATCAGTTCTCTTTTAAAGATATTTTAAAAGTAACAAAAATGTGTTTTCTATTTAGTCACATATTTACTATTTCTGTTTACTCTTCATTCCTTTGTGTAGCATCAGATATTTATCTGGTATCATTTCTCATTTTTCATCAGCCTGAAGGACTTCCTTTAACATTTTTCTGTGGTGCATTTCAGCTTTTGTATGTTTGCAAAAGTATGTATTTAGCCTTCCCTTTTGAAAGTTTTTTTGCTAGGATAAGAATTCCAGGTTGATGAGTTTTTTCCCTTTTCTTTCAGTAGTTAAATATGTTGCTCCACTGACTTCTGGCTTGGATTGTTTCTGATAAGAAGTTCATCGTAATTTTTTTTTTTTTTTTTTTTTTTTTTTTTTTTTTTTTTTTTTTT